>NW_020954619.1:29367633-29473203 GCF_900497805.2 Vombatus ursinus
TCTATCTATCTATCTATCTATCTATCTATCTATCTATCTATCTATCTATCTATCTCTATATCTATATATACATACATATAAGTTTTTCCCTCCAACTACCCTAATACTGACAAAGGTCTCATGAGTTACAAATATCATCTTTCCATGCAGGAATGTAAACAGTTCATCTTGAATAAGTCTCTCATGATTTTCTCTTCCCTGTTTACCTCTTCATGTTCCAGTTGAGTCTTGTATTTGAAAATCAAAATTTCAATTCAGCTCTGGTCTTTTCATCAAGAATACTTGAAAGTCCTCTATTTCCCTGAGTGACCATTTTTTTCCCCTGCAGGATTATACTCAGTTTTGCTGGGTAGGTGATTCTTGGTTGTAATCCTATCTCCTTTGCCCTCCGGAATATTATATTCCATGCCCTTAATGTAGAAGCTGCTAAATCTTGTGTTATCCTGATTGTGTTTCCACAATTCTTGAATTGTTTCCTTCTGGCTGCTTGCAATATTTTCTCCTTGACCTGGGAACTCTGGAATTTGGCTACAATATTCCTAAGAGTTTTCCTTTGGGGATCTCTTTCAGGAGGAGATCGGTGGATTCTTTCAATTTCTATTTTGCCCTCTGGTTCTAAAATATCAGGGCAGTTTTCCTGGATAATTTCTTGAAAGATGATGTCTAGGCTCCTTTTTGGATCATGGCTTTCAGATAGTCCAATAATTTTTAAATTCTCTTTTCTGGATCTATTTTCCAGGTCAGTTGTTTTTCCAATGAGATACTTCACATTATTTTCTAATTTTTCATTCTTTTGGATTTGTTTTACAGTGTCTTGATTTCTCATAAAGTCACTAGGTTTCAATTTCTCCATTCTAATTTTTTTATTTTTAACAAGTAGTTTTCTATTTTATTTCATTTTTTTTAGGCAATTGGAATTAAGTGACTTGCCCATGGTCACATGGCTAGTAAGTGTCAAGTGTTTGGTCTGAGGCCGGATTTGAACTCAGGTCCTCCTGACTTCAGGGCCAGTGCTCTATGCACTATGCCACCTAGTTGTCCCCATTCTAATTTTTAAGAAAGTATTTTCTTCAGTAAGCTTTTGGACTTCCTTTTCCATTTGGCCAATTTTGCTTTTTAGGTCACTCTTCCCCTCATTGGCTTTTTGGACCTTTTTTGCCATTTGGGTTAAGCTATTTTTAAGGTGTTTTTTTTTCAGTATTTTTGGGGGGTCTCCCTTAGCAAACTGTTGACTTGTTTTTCATGATTTTCTTGCATCACTCTTAGTTTTTCCTCTACTTCTCTTACTTGCTTCTCAAAATTGTGCTCTTTTGAGCTCTTCCAAGGCCTCGGACTGATTCATATTTTTCTTGGAGGCTCTGGATGTAGGACCTTTGGCTTCCTTGTCTTCTTTTAGTTGTATGTTTTGAACTTCTTTGTCACCAAAGTAAGATAATATAGTCTGACTCTTTTTGGGCTGCTTGCTCATGATCCCAACCAATTACTTGAGTTTTAAACTCTTTGTTAAGGTAAGAGTCTGCTTCCAATGTGGAGAATGTACTGTCCCAAGCTTTGGGGGTTTGTACAGCTGTTTTCAGAGATACTTCTAGGGACCTGAAAATTTTCAGTTCTTCCAAGGTGGTATGATAAGGGGTGAGGTGTTTCCTCTCCTTCACCACAACAAGCTCCACCACACCAGTGCTCCTCCTCGCCCCAGGGCCGTCCCTCAGAACTGTGACCCAGATCCAAGCATGGGCAAAGCAAGAGATTCCTGCCTCTGCACTGGCAAAGAGATCCCTGCAATCCCCCTCTGATCAGTCACTCGATTCCCCCTCAGAGCCATGGCCCCAGGCCACACTGGAGGCTTGTGGCTGAGACCTAGCTCCTCTTTCATTGCAGTTACAGACTTTTACTACTGACCTTCCAAGTTGTCTTTGGTGTTCATGGGTTGAGAAGTATGGAAACCACTGCAGCTGCACGCGATTCAGTCCTTTGAGGCCTGCTCCAGAGTCGTGGAGGCCTGTGCGCCCATGCTGAGCTGAACTCTTCTCCCTTTCCGGCGCGATATACCTTTTTGATGAACCATCCAGGTTGTCTTCGGCTGGAAATTTGTTTTGCTCTGTCTTTAGAATTTGTCTTTAGAAATTTGTTTAGCTCTGTCTGCTGCTTTAGAATTTGAAGCCAGTTTTTATAGGTATTTGGAGAGGTTTGCGGGGAGAGCTGAAGCAAGTCACTGCTTTCCCTCTGCCATCTTGGCCCCACCCCACTTCTCAATCTATTTCACAGGTCAGTTATTTTTCTGATGAGATATTTCAGATTTTCTTTTTTTTTTGCACTCAACTTTAATTTATTGTTTCTTACTGTGTCATGGAGTTATTAGTTTCCTGTTGCCCAATTCTAATTTTCTATTTTCTTCAGTGTCCATTTGGGCAATTCTGCTTTTTAAGGAATTCTTTTCTTCAGTGAATTCTTGTATCTCCTTTCCTTTTTGCCTTATTCTTCTTCATAAGAAGTTCTTTTCTTTAGTGATTTTTTGTACCTCTTTAACCATTAGACAAATTCTGGTTTTTAAGATGTTATTTTCTTCAGTATTTTTTGTGCCTCTTATACCAAACTGTTAATGCTCATTTCACAATTTCTTGCATTGCTCTCATTTCTTTTCCCAACGGGGAGACATTTTACAGATCTGAAATATTTAAGCACTAGCCGATGTGCTCACTGTAATGTTAGTGTTAATTAATTGTTTTACTTCATCACGTGAAATCTCTCATTAAATGAGAATGATTATGTAATGTGTATAATGTAAAAACAAAACACATCAATGAAACTTTAAAAATTAAAAAAATGATGAAAATCTTGTACCATTTCCTCCTATATATGAATTGTCCGGGAGGATTAAAAAGTTTCAGCATCATTAGAAGCTATCTTAAAGAATCAACATATATCAAGACTAACTTAAAAAAATTCTACAAAAAAAAAACCTGATAATGTGTAATGTAAAACTTCCAGTGGTCATTACATATTGTTATATGTTTTTTGTTTGTTTGTTTTCTTTCAAGAGAAGACTTGGCATAGGTAAACTGGTAGGGAGGGGTCAGAAGTTGATTTGCAGGGGCATGTCTTATCTTTATGAGGATATGATTATCTTAAATTATTTGAAGGGTTGTCATGTGAAAGAGGAATTATCTGATTTCAGCATAGTTCACAAGGGCAGAACTCTGGAAAATGTTTGAAATGTACAAGAGACCAGGTAGTTATTCTAACTGTGAACAAATAGGTTTTCCATAACTAGAGATATGCTAGGCTCATTGATTACTTTTGAGAGATTAGAGTAAAAGAGATCTAGCCTTCTGGCAAAGGATATTAGATGACATCTGGGGGCCCTTCAAATCAAGTTTTTATAATTATTCTGTAACTTTCTTTTTACCAGGTTAAAGAACATTAGAATTTTTTCACTATTGATAAGACTGCTTCCCACCCTCAGACAATTTTTACTTGCTTAAAAAATAAAATTCCTAAATAAAGGAATTTGTTACTTAATTCAAAGAATGCTGAGCAGTGAGCAGATTGATAGCGCTGCTGAGAAGCCTAGTACTACTAGCATTGTGGAAAATAGTATTTTCTGATAATATTTCCAATCCATGAAGTTTAAAAACCACTTGGACTTGCTTTTCACTTTTTACTAATCACTAACATAGCTTTCATTTGAGAATGGAATAAATAGGTTTATTGCATAGTTTGGAAGCACCAGCAAAATATCCCATTTTATCAACATTTTAACATTTTCCAGCCATATAATGACACAGCTTAATGAATTATATTATAGGTAAATCCTTTATTGGTTAAGTGCCAGAAATTCAAGCTAAATATGATACTGACCCTTAAATCAGAAGACCTAAATTCATATTTCCTTCTACTTTTCAATATTCACTCCTCTGGATTTTCATAATACAAGTCTCAACTATTTCTCTTTTACCTGCCTACTGGTTCTTTTTTAGTCTCCTTTCTGGTTCATTATGTTTATCATCTCCAGCAGCCCTAGCCCCTTCCCCCACTCTCCAACAAAGTGTAATTATGTCCTGAGTCTCTATCCTAGATACTATTTCCTTCACTCTTTATATTATCTTGATGACCTCCATAGCCCCCATGGTTTTAATTATTATCTCTACGTAAAGGGCTCAAATATCTAAATCAAGTCTCTTGACCTCTGGTCCTGTATCACCTTGATATTTCAAATTAATTGTAACATAAACAACTCAAACTCATTATATCCAAAACAGAACCCCTATATTTTCTCCCCAATCATTCTCCTTTAATAAATTTTCCTATTTCTGTTGAAGGCACTACTATTCTTCCAGTTTCTTAAATGTATAACATCAGTATTAAACTTGTCTCTTCAATCTCTCTCATGAACAATATGTAATCAGATGCAAATTTTTTTCAATTTTATGTCCAAAAATATGCACCTTTCTCTCCACTAATGTATCCATTACCTTATCTTTCACCTAGACTACTATAGTAGACTTCTGCTTGGCCCTCCTGTCTCAAGTCTCTCCCCACTCCAATTTCCATAGAACTTTGAAAATAATATTTCTGAAGTGCCAATATGACCAAGTTACTCCCTCATCCAATAAACTTCAAAGGCTTCTAGGACAATATATAAACTCTGTTTGGCTTTTAAAGTCCTCCACAATCTAAAGTTAACCTATATTTCCAGCATTATTTTATATTACTCTCCTTCCCCTTTCATAAAACTATAAAATTAACCTTCTCTCTGTTCCTCAAACATGGTACTTTACCTCATCTCTTCATCTTTGAACTTTAGCTGTCTCCCATGCCTAGAATGGTTTTTTCTTCCCCTAGTGTAGTAATTGTGATTATTGAGGTATATGGGGATTCAGAGAGGACTAGCACCTCTGGTGTGAGGGGTTGCCAAGTCTTTTTCAGGGCTGCTTATCCACATTTGCTGTCCACCTTCACCAGTGGCTCCAAGAAGCTGTAGCCTGTGTAGCAGCTACACCCTAGTTAACCATTTCAGCTGACAAGCTAAACCAGGTTGAGGTTAAATGACAGGCTTCAAACATGGTGGTGAGTTAGGGGGTGGTCTACCCAAGTATGGGAAGACTTTCCCTGGTGGAAAGGGTAGATGGGAACAGTTTTTCTAATGGCCATAAAAGCAGATGAAGCAGGTGCTGTTGAGCTCTTAGAGTTTTGTCAGGGATTGCAGACACCAAGGTCATCCACTGCATCTTGGGCCACTGCTAGCCATCATGACTTTTGTCCTGCCACTGAATTTGGATAACTCAAAAAGAGAAAGTGTGGCTAAGGAATTTGCACAACTCTGCCTCATTTAAATTCAATTCACACACAAGTCAAGTTATCACCCATGATGTCATTGGACCACTTCAAAAGCAGAAGACAACAATTTTGATTGTTGCTCTAATTACTCAAGGTTTTAATCATGCTTCAAGGATTCAGGAATGATGCAACAAAATTACATAAATATTTTCTATCTTTCTTTAAAACTATTTTAAATTAAGTATTTCCCAACTACATGTAAAAAATTATTATTTTATTATTTAGTTCCAAGTGCTCCCATTCAGAAAGCAAGCAATTTGATACCACTGTTATATGTGAATTTATGCAAAATGTATTTCTATATTAGCCATGTTGCAAAAAGAAACACAAACAGAATAAAACAATAAAAAATAATGTTTCAAAAAGTATGGTTCAATGTGCATTGAGTTAATCAGTTCTCTCTCTGGAGATATAGAACATTTTTCATTATGGGTCCTCTGGAAGCATTTTTTATGTGACTATTGATAGCTTTGTTTCCCTTTTTGAGAAAACTGCCTGTTCATATCTTTTGACCATTTATCAACTCAAGAATGGCTCTGATTTTTATAAATTTGACTGAATGCACTATATATTTGAGAAATGAGTGGTTTATCAGAAAAAAAACAACTTCCTGCTTTGATTTTATTTTTAGCTGTCCTAGTTTGAGTACATATGTAAAAGTTTTTTTTTAAATTAATATAAAATTTTCTACTTCATGTCCCATAATATCTTCTATTTCTGGTTTGATTATAAGCTCTTCCTTTATCCATAAATGTGAAAGGTACGTTTTTTTTGTATGCTCCCCAGATGTACTTATGATACCACCTATTATATCAAAATCATTTATCCATTTTGACCTTATTTTGGTATGGTGTGAGATGTTAGCCTATGTCTATGTTTCTGACAAATTGCTCTCCAGCTTTCTCAGCAATTTTTGTTAAATGGTGAGTTCTTACCCCAAAAGCTCGGATCTCTGGGTTTTTTAAATACTTAATTACTGTAGTCATTTACTACTTTATATTGTGTACCTAATTCCACTGATACACCATTCTTCTTCTAACCAGTACTGTATTTTATTATGATTACAACTATGTAATATACTTTGGAATTCAGAACTATTCAATGCCTTCATAAACATTTTTTTCATTGGTTCCCTTGGTATTCTTGATCTTTCATTCTTCCAGATAAATTTTATTACTGTCATTTCTAGCTCTATAAAATGATTCCTTGGAAGTTTGAGTGGTGTGGTGCTGAATAAAAATACTGACTTGCATAGAATTTTCATTTTTATTATATTAGCTCAATATAACTAAGAGCACTTAATATATCTCCAATTGTTTAGATTTGTCTTTATTTGTGTGTAAAGAGTTTTGTAATTGTGTTCATATAATCCCTGGATTTTTCTTGGTAGTTATACTCCCAACTATTTTATATTGTCTGTAGTTATTTTTAGTGGAATTTCTCTTTCCTTCTCTTGCTGTTAACTTTTCTTGGTAATATATAGAAATGTTGATGAATTATGTGGGTTTATTTTATATCCTGCAAATTTGCTAAAGTTGTTAGTTTTTTAGTTAATACTCTATGACTCTCTAAGTATACCATCATATCATCTGAAAAAGAGTAATAATATTTTTTCTTCGTTGCCTAATTTTATTCCTTCTATTTCTTTTCCTTCCCATTGCTATAGCTAGAATCAATAGTAAAATATTAATAATGTTGATAATGGACATCCTTGCTTCACTCCTGATCTTATTGGAAAGATTTTAAGTTTATCCCCATTACATAAAATACTTTCTCTTGGTTTTAAATAGTTACTACTTATTCTAAGAAAAGCTCCATTGATTCTTTTGCTTTCTAGTATTTTTCATAGGAATAGGTGTTGTATTTTGCCAGTTATTTTTTCAGCATCTATTGAGATAATTGTGTTATTTTTGTTACTTTTGTTATTGATATGGCAAATTATGCTGATTTTTTTCTTAATATTTAACTAGTCCTGCATTACTGGTAAACATATTTAGCATATTATAATATATCAGATTACCTTTCTGGTATATTGCTCTAGTTTCCTTGCTAATATGTTATTTATTTTTTTTTTTTGCATCAATGTTCATTGAGGAAATTGATCTATGATTTTCTTTCACTGTTTTGGTCTGGTTTTGATATCAAAATAATATTTGTGTCATAAAGAAATTTTGTAGGACTCCTTACCTATCTTTTTCAAATACTTCATATGGTATTGGGATTACTTTTTTTCTTAAATACTTAGTGAAAATCATTTTTAAATCCCAGGATTTTTTTTTTATTTTTTTAAAATAGTGTTATTTAAGTATTCCATTTCCTTTTCTGTTAATCTTGACAGATGGCTGATGTAGTGGGTATTTTGGTGTCTTTGATTTCTAACCAAGGGCTACAGCATCTAGTTTCAACCACCTTTGTGTCCATTGGTACAAATTATTCTCATCTACCCATTCCCCCAGGGAAAATCTTCATGGTAGCTGCTGTGCAAGCTACAGCTTCTTGGAACCGCAGGTGAGAACTGGGTGAAAGGTAGGAATCAAAAATGGATTAGCAGTCCTAAAAAGGGCTTGGAAATCTCTCACACAGGAGGTGCTAGTACTCCCTGAACATCTCATGCACTACTTTCCCTAAGTATTGCTTTGGCTGCAAGTCCAAAATTTTGGAATGCTGTCTGACTGTTGTCATACTCTTTAATGAAATTATTGATTGTTTCTATGATTTGTTTGTTGACCAACTCATTCATTAAGATTAGATTATTTACTTTCCATTCACTTTTAATCTATGCTCCTATGACCCTTTCTTAAATGAAATTTTGTTGCATTATGATCTGAAAAGGGTTCATTTAATATTTCTGCTTTTCTGAATTTGGTTGTGAGGTTGTGAGGCCCTAATATATGATCAGTTTTTATGAAGGTGCCATGTACAACTGAAAAAATGGCATACTCCTTTTTATTTTCATTCAGTTTTCTCCAGAGGTCTATCATACCTAACTTTACTAAGAATATATTCATTTTCTTGACTTCTTTCTTATTTATTTTATGGTTAAACTTATCTAACTCTGAGACGGTAAGGTTAGAGTCCTTCACTAGCATGGCTTTACACTCTATTTCATTTTGTAATTAACTTTTCCTTTAAGAATTTGGATGCTATCTCATTTGATGCATGTATGTTTAGCATTTCTATTGCTTCATTATATAGGATTCCTTTTAAGAAGATGCATTTCCTTGTTTATCCCTCTTAAACAGGTCTCTTTTTGCTTTTGATTTTTCTGAGATCATAATTACTACACCATTTTTTTTACTTCAGCTGAAGTATAAAAGGTTCTTCTCCAGCCCCTTATTTTTGACCTTTATGTTTCTGTCTGTTTCAATTGTGTCTCTTCTTTTTTTTTCTCTTTTTTAATTTTTAACATTTGTTTTTAAAACTTTGGGTTACAAATTTGCTTCCTTTCTCCCTCCCCACCCACCCTCATTGAAAAGGCAAGCATCTTGATACAGGTTATAGATGTGTAGTCATGCAAAACACTTCCATAGTAGTCCTGTTGTGAAAAACTAAGTATATTTCCTTTCATCCTATCCTACCTCCCATTTATTCTATTCTCTCTTTTGACCCTCTCTGTCCTCAGAAGTGTTTGCTTTTGGGGCAGCTAGGTGGCACATGGGATAGAGCACTAGACCTGGATTCAGGAGGACCTGAGTTCAAATCCGACCTCAGACACATAAAACTTACTAGCTGTGTGACCCTGGCAAGTCACTTAACCCCCATTACCCAATTAAAAAAAAAAAAAACAAAAAAAGAAGTGTTTGCTTTTGATTATCCCCTCCCCTCTATCGACCCCCTGCTCTCTTGTCCCCTGCCCCCCCCCTTATTTTCCTGTAGGGTAAGATAGATTTCCATACCCCATTGTGTATGTTATTCCCTCCTTAAGCCAAGTCCTATAAGAATAAGATTCACTCATTCCCTCTCACCTTCCCCCATTTCCCCTCCATTGTAAAAGTCTTTTCTTGTCTATTCATGTGAGATATTTTACCTCCTTCTACTTCTTCCTCTCTCCTTCTCCCAGTATAATCCTCTCTCATCCCTTAATTTTACTTTCCAGATATCACCCCTTCAACATCAACTCCCAGTGTCTTCTATCTATCCATACATACATTTTTTTCCGTCCCACTACCCTAATGTTGACAAAGGACTCATGAGTTACAAATATCATCTTTCTCTGCAGGAATGTAAACAGTTCAACCTAAATAAGTCTCTTATGATTTCTCTTTCCTGTTTACCTCTTCCATGTTTCACTTGAGGCTTGTATTTGAAGGTCAAATTTTCTATTCAGCTCTGGTCTTTTCCACAGGAATGCTTGAAAGTCCCCTATTTCATTGAATGACCATTTTTACCCCAAAGGTTTATACTCAGTTTTGCTGGGTAGCTGATTCTACAGTGTAGTCCTATCTCCTTTGCCCTACAGAATATCATAGTCCATGCTCTCTGAACCCTTAATGTAGAAGCTGCTACATCTTGTTTTGTCCTGATTGTGTTTCCACAATACTCAAATTGTTTCCTTCTGGCTACTTGCAATATCTTCTCCCTGACCTGGGGATTCTGGAATTTGACTACAGCATTCCTAGGAGTTTCCCTTTGGGGATCTCTTTCAGGAGGAGATCAGTGGATTCTTTCAATTTCTATTTTGCCCTCTGATTCTAAAATATCAGGGCAGTTTTCCTGGATAATTTCTTGAAAGATGATGTCTAGGCTCTTTTTTGGATCATGGCTTTCAGATAGTCCAATAATTTTTAAGTTCTTTCTCCTGGATCTATTTTCCAGGTCAGTTGTTTTTGCAGTGAGATATATCACATGTTCTTCTATTTTTTCATTCCTTTTGATTAGTGTTACAGTGTCTTGATTTCTCATAATGTCACTAGCTTCCAATTTCTCCACTCTAATTTTTAAGGAAGTATTTTCTTCAGTAAGCTTTTGGACTTCCTTTTCCATTTGACCAATTTTGCTTTTTAGGGCATTCTTCTCCTCATTGGCTTTTTGGAACTCTTTTGACATTTGGGTTAACCTGTTTTTTAAGGTGTTATTTTCTTCAGTATTTTTTTGGGTTTTCTTTAGCATCACTCTCAGGTTTTCCTCTACTTCTCTTACTTGCTTCTCAAAATCCTTTTTGAGCTCATCTATGGCCTGGGACCAATTCATATTTTTCTTGGAGGCTTTGGGTATAGGAGCTTTGGCTTCCTTGTCTTCTTCTGGTTGTATGTTTTGATCTTCTTTGTCACCAAAGTAAGATAATATAGTCTGGCTTTTTTTGCACTGCTTGCTCATGATCCCAATCAATTACTTGAGTTATAAACTCTATGTTAAGGTAAAAGTCTGCTTCCAATGTGGAGTGTACCGTTCCAAGCTTCACAGGTTTGTACAGCTGTTTTCAGAGATACTTCTAGGGACCTGTAATTTTTCAGTTCTTTCAATGTGCTATGATCAAGGGCGAGGTGTTTACTCCTTTCCTGGCCTGTCATCTGGTCTATGAGTACTCTTTTCTGTCTTGAAACTGTGAGGAGGGTTTCCCCTCCCCAGCCACTACCAGCTCCACCACACCAGTGCTCCTCCTCGTCCCAGGACCGCCCCTCAGAACTGTGACCCAGATCCAAGCATGGGCAAAGCAAGAGGTTCCTGTCTTAGCACAGGCAAAGAGATCCCTGCAATCCCCCTCTGTTCAGCCACTCGATTCCCCCTCAGTCTGTGGGCCAGAAACTCAGGAGGCAGCCACAGCCCAAGCTTGGGACTTGTGGCTGAGACCTAACTTTGCTCTCACAGTAGTCACAGACTTTTCCCACTGACCTTCCAAGTTGTCTTTGGTATTCATGGGTTGAGAAGTCTGGAAACCTCCACAGCTGCCCACGATTCAGTCCTCTGAGGCCTGCTCCAGGTTCACTGAGGTCTGCATGCCCACAACAAACTAGGCTCCTCTCTTTGCCCGGCACCATATACTTTTCTGATCAACCATCCAGGCTGTCTTTGGCTGGAAATTTGTTTTGCTCTTACTTTTTGTGGGTTCTGCTGCTTTAGAATTTGTTTAGAGCCATTTTTATAGGTATTTGGAGGAGTTTGGGGGAGAGCTCAAGCAAGTCATTGCTTTTACTCTGCCATCTTGGCTCTGCCCACCCCCCCCATTGTGTTTCTTCTGAACAAGATATAGTTGGATTCTAGTTTCTAATCCATTCTGCTGTGCTTTCGTTTCAAGGGTGAGTTCATGCCTTTGACAATTATGATTACTCACTATGCATTTCCTTCCATCCTATTTACTTGTTTTTCCTTCTTTTTCTATTTTTATCATCTCACCACTAAAGTGTGTCTTGCTTTTGACCACTGACTTCTTGTCCACCCTTCCTTTTATTACTCCACTCTTTTTTTAAAATCCTTTTTCCCTTCTACTTTCCTCTTGGTTAAGATAGATTTCTAATACTAATTTGGTATGTATAACTATTTTCTCTCTTTGAACCAATTATTGTGACTTCATGTTATTTATTATTTTTTTCCTTTGGAAGCATTTTTTTCTTTGACCTGGGAATTCTGGAATTTGGCTATGATATTTCTGGGAGTTTCCAATTTAGGATCTTTTTCATGAGGTGATCAGTGAATACTTTCCATTTCTATTTTCCACAATGGTTCTAGGGCAGTTTTCCTTGATAATTTCTGGAAATACGATGTCTAGATTCTTTCTTTGATCAGGGCTTTCAGATAATTAATCAATTCTTTATTCATTTATTAATTTATTTTGATTTATCAACAATCACTTCCATAAGCTTTTGAGTTCTAAATTTTTCTACCCCTCCCTCCCCAAGATGGCATACAATCTGATATAGGCTATACATATACATTATTATTAAATGTATTTTCACATTAGTGATGTTGTAAGTAAGAATTAGAACCAATAGGAAGAACCATCAGAAAGAGGAAACAAAACACAACAGAAGAAAAAAAATAGGAAATAGTATGCTTCAATCTGCATTCAAACTCCATAATTCTGTCTTTGGATGTGGATAGTATTTTCTATCACGAGGCCTTTGGAGATATCTTAGATCCTTGCATTGCTGAGAAGGGTTCAGTCTATCAATATTAGTCATCGCACAACGTGGCTGTTACTGTGCACAAAGTTTTGATTCTGCTCACTTCCCTCAGCATTGGAGCATACAAGTCTTTCCAGGTTTTTTCTGAAGCCTGCCTGCTCATCATTTCTTATAGCAAAATAGTATTCCATTACATTCATATACCACAACCTTTTCAGCCATTACCCAGTTGATGGGCATTCTCTCAACTTTTGCCCAGGGTCACACAGCTAGTAAGTATCTGAGGCCAGATTTGAACTCAGGTCTTTCTGACTCCAGGTCCATTCACTGTGCCACCAACTGCCTCAAGTATATACACAGGTTTGGTTTGGTTTGGTTTGGTTTTTGGCTAGGCAATGGGGTTAGGTGACTTGCCCAGGGTCACACAGCTAGTAAATGTCAAATGTCTGAGTCCAGATTTGAACTCAGATCCTCCTGACACCAGGGTCAGTGTTTTATCCACTGCACCACCTAACTGCTCCATATGACCTTGGACTGTTCTCTCAGGGCCTTTTGTTTGTTTGTTTATTTTTCAATTCTTAAATTATGTCATCACAAAATATTTTCTAATTCAGTTGTTCTTCCTATGAGATATTTCAAATTTTCTTCTATCTTTTTTTTCATTCTTTTGACTTTGTTTTATTGTTTCTTGGTGTTTCATGGAGTCATTAACTCTCATTTGCCCAATTCTAATTTTAAAGAATTATTTTCTTTATTAAGTTTCTTTTTTTCTTACTTCTTTTCCCTTTAGTCAATCCTGCTTTTTATGGTTTTACATTCTTCAGCATTTTTGTGCCTCTTTCACAAGGTTGTTAATTATCTTTTTATAATTTTCTTCTTTTAATTTCCTTCCCTTACCAATTTTTTTTTCTCTATTACACTCAATTTTGAATTTTTTAGCTCTTCTAGGAATTCTTGTTGGGCTCATGTCTAGTTCCCAATTTTTTTCTATGAGGCTTTGATGTTTTAACTTCATTGTCTACTTCTGAGTTTGTATCTTGATCTTCCTTGTCATCATAGTAGATTTTTATGGTTAGGTGCTTTCTTCTTGTTGCTTGCTTATTTTTTCCATCTTATTTCTTGATTTGGAACTTTATGTTCATAGTGGGCTCTGTTCTTAGTGTTGGGGGTAGGGAGATGCACTCTCTCAAGTGTCAGACATTTTTACACTTCTGTTTTCAGACCTACTTCTGTGAGTCTGAAAGTTTTCAGTTCTTTCAAGGTAGTTTAATCTAGAGATAATTGTGATCACTGTTCTCTTGGTCTACACTCTGGAACTTATTCAGGATGGACCTCTGATCCCTTCAGATTGCAATCTGTACTGTTCCTCAGGACCCCTGTTCCTTTTGTTCTGAAAGTGATATTGCCTCCTCAGAGCTCCCAATTCCTCTTTAGTGAAAATGCTCCTCTCTGTCCTTGAACTATGACTCAGAAGAGGGAATAGGCAATGAAGTTGCCAATTATCATCTGTCCTATATCCAGTGCTAGCACAGGGGTATCCAATAATATCTTTCTGACCACTTGGCAGCTCCCATTACTGTGTGTGGCTTAAAAACTCTTAAAGCTGATGATGTTTCTTCCATCACCTTTTATTTCCAGAACGAGTGTTTCATCCACAAGCGCTCCAGGACAGCTTTTAGCCCTGTGTCACAAATTTCCCTTTTAGGCCTCCTGTGTTGTCTTGGGCTGGAAGAATGTCTCCTTTTGACTTTTTTGGGCTCTGCCACTCTAGAATTTGATTTCAGTAATTCTTTAAGGTGTTTAGAGGGAAATTTGGACTGAACTCAGCTGAAGTGCTTTTTCTACTCTGTCATTTGGCTCTGCTTCAAAAGTCATATTTTCTATCTTTTAAATATAGCCAAGGTGACTTCATTCAATGCTGTTTGGTGTTCACCATATCTAGCATCTCTTTACTCAGTGATAATCATGAGATTTCAGTACAGACTACAAAACTTTGGCTTCTCTTGTTTCTTATGCTTACTGTTTTCCTCTCATATGGCTACCTTTGCAGTAAAGTCACCAAATATAAATATACATATTGATTCAATTTATATAGTTTAAATATAAATTTCTTCCTCAAATTTTAAGTATTGCTTACTTCATATATTTATTTAAGCTTTGTACCCTCATGTGTTTACAGAAATATACTTGAGGCAAAAAGCAAAGTAAAAGCATATATAAAACAGGATAATTAAAAAAATAGATTAAAAAACAAGTGAAAATAAGCTAATAAAGTAGATATTATGAGAATCTGGTTTACATGGAATATTAATTTATTTTTAATCTATATAAGAAAATATGAGGGGAAAATTGCATTTACTGTTGCTAAATTATGGCTGCATAACACATTATATTTTCAAATACAAATCAACTAGGAAAATTCAAAAATAAATTTGATGGGAAAACCACATATATACATATACGTACATATGTACATATATGTGTACACACATATATGTGTGTAGATATTTCTACATTTACATATAGAACAATGAGAGAGTAATGCTATATTATTCAAAAATACTATCATACAAATATACAAATCATAATTTTTGCAGTTTTTTTAATTGTACTAGAAATATTTTCTGATAAGAGATGTGATAGGTTAAGCAAGTTTTAGTATATTAAATTGGTGACTTGTATGCAAGTAGTATTACAACAAAAATCTAAGAGAAATGCATAATTGACTGCATCATCTTGAAAAGGTGAGAGGCAGACAATCAGCCTGAGTTCTGAATTGACATAGAAATATTAAAATATCTAGCAGAAAGCCTTCTGTATGTTGGATAGATATTATATGAGGGATTTAAGGGATAACATGGCAAAGAGTCTCACAAAGATGATTTGGTAAGAATGCTTTTGATTGACATCAGCAGAGAGAGTGGCCATGCCAATATCATTGATCTACATACCACTCATACACTCAAAAACACAGTCCATCCTCTATGCTCAGACTACACCATATCTTCATGTTTACTTCTTGGATGTTAGCTCCAGAACTTAAGTGAAGGAGTCAGTCTTAGTTTAAAGTCTATCACAATAAGTCTCCCAGGTTAGAGTTTTGCTAATTTCCTGGGTTTTTGGTACTGTCTTCTATTTATTTTCTTATTTTACGTATAATGTTTCCTCTTTGAAGTCAGTGATGATTTGCAATTTTGCCTTATTATTTCTAGTATCTTTCAAGTTTGAGTCATTTAATAAATGTGTGGTGAGTAAATTGAATTTAGTTTTATTCTGAAACATACTAAATCAATTTAATTGTTTAAATTTTGTTCATGTTGTATTTATTGTTAGGCACATAGATAAGAACTAGATTTATAATTTCATTGGTATAAAATCCTTTTTGAATATAGGTAAGTGATTTCCCATAGTATAGTCATAAAGAATTTTCTAGAACGCTGATATGTTGCCTAGCATCACACAATATGTGTCAGAGGCAGAACTTGAAACTTAATCTTCTTGATTTTGAGGTCAGTTTTTTATTCACTATGGGATACTTCCTCAAATTTATTTATTAATATAAGTTTACTTTATGCTACTGTTAAAAGCTATTAGATTCAGCTCATTGATTATATTATATTTTCACTTCTAACTTCTTCCCCAGAGTACTACCATTATCTTGCCTTTTACTTCGAAATTCCAACTCGAGGGACAACAAGGCAGTGTGATGGTTCTGGAGTCAGAAGATGTATCTTGCTTCCTGGGTTTGCTACTTACTTTAACTTAAGTAACTATCATGGCAGGGAGTCTCATTTTTTTTTGTTTTTTAGTTAAAAACAGAGAAGGTTTGACTTGCTGGCCTGACTGTACCTTCTGTCTACAATCTTAAGACTCCAGCAAAACATCTCATTTATTTTCCTAATTTCTATTTGTATCTTTCTATTAACTATGACCAATGACTTCTTTTCTTCCTTTATTTCTCTTATAAAAAAGACTGCAGAAAAGTCAATGGCATGGAATGCATCTTAACTGAATTCCAAGACAAAATTCATATAACTGGTTTTCCATTAAGACTATTTTTAATCAATGAAGCTTCCCTTTTTGGTGACATGAGTTAAGGATGAAAAAAGGGAAACTGACAACTTTGAGTAATGGATAAGAGAGAGGATATCTAAATGCTATGGTAAACTGCTTATTTCCCACACTTGCTAATATTTGTGAATTTAGTGGTCTTTTGCTAGGCGATCCCAAGGAATGGTTACTTTATGTAAAGAAGACTTTATACCATTTCTGCAGTGATGCTTTTGTGTGATTTCATTAGTATGGGGAATTCCCAGTTTGGTAACCCTCTCCTCCAAAACAGATTTCCAACTCCTCTATACCTCAGAGCATTAATTAAGAAATGGTTTTGGGCACTAAGAGATTAAGTGATTTGCCCTCTTTACACTATGGTTCACTGCATATTTTTCCACTGTGAGTATGGTGCAATCTACTCAATCATCTTTAACTTTACAGTTACCACATTCTTAACTAGCTCTAAAAGAGAGAAGGAAAGTTGATTTATAAAGAGATATATCATTCTTTAATTAGATCTACCCAATTTTGTATCTTACTGCTTATTTCCAGGTACCTCTCTTTATTTCCCTGATCTCTTATCTTCTTATCCTTTCTGTGAGAGAAAGCTTAATTTATTTAGTAGCCAGAAAATAGGTTCACAAGACATAGGATAAGACTGCAAGCAAATAAGACTTCACATATGACAAAGAACACAGGTCACAAGCCAAATTCTAACTATGCATTTAGAGCTACTTAGTTTTGCTTTTGCACTGGTATATGAATATCCCCCAGCACAAAGTACCAAAAAATGTCTAGGTAGAGAGGTAAGAGAGATAAGAGTACGTTGGGTTTTAATTCATTTAGCAGATAAGAAACAAGTACACAAAACTAGATAAGATGTAAAACATAGATAGTAAACAAGAAAAAATTCTAAATAATCTAATGAGATCAACCTACCTTATTTCATATATCTACTGATCTCCAGATATGTCTGTATACTGCCCTGGCTAATAGTCTTTTTTTTTTAATTAATTAATTTATTTTTAGTTTTCAACATTCACTTCCACAAGACTTTGAGTTCCAAATTATCTCCCTATCTCATCCCTCCCTCCACCTCAAGATGGCAGGCATTCTGAATACACCTCCTAATCTGCCCTCCCTTCTATCTTCCCCCCCTTCTCTAATCCCTTTCCCTTTCAATTTTCCTGTGGGACAGGATAGATTTCTATATCCCATTTCCTGTATATCTTATTTCCCAGTTGCACGTGAAAACATTTTTTTTATCTTTTGTTTTTAAAACTTTGGGTTCCAAATTTTCTCCCTTCCTCCCTCCCCACCGACCCCCATTGAGAGGGCCAGCAACTTGATACAGGTTATACATGTGTAGTCATGCAAAACACTTACATAGTAGTCATGTTGTGAAAACTAAGTATAATTCCTTTTATCCTATCCTGCTCCCCATTTATTCTATTCTCTCTTTTGACCTGTCCCTCTTCAGAAGTGTTTGCTTCTGATTACCCCTCCCCCAATCTGCCCTTCCCTCTATCATCCTCCTGCTCTCTTCTCCCCTTCCCCCTTATTTTCCTGTAGGGTAAGATAGATTTCCATACCTAATTGAGTGTGTATGTTATTCTCTCCTTAAGCCAAATCCAATGAGAATAAGATTCACTCATTCCCTCTCACCTTCCTCCATTTCTCCTCCACTGAAAAAGCCTTTTCTTTTCTGTTTTATGTGAGATAATTTGCACCATTCTACCTCTCCCTTTCTCCTTTTCCCAGTATTATCCTCTCTCACCCTTTAATTTTATTCTCCAGAGATCACTCTTTCATCTTCAACTCACTCTGTGCCCTCTATCTATCTTTCTATCTATCTATCTATCTATCTATCTATCTATCTATCTATCTATATACATACATATAATTTTCCCTCCAACTACTCTAACACTGAAAAAAGTCTCATGAGTTACAAATATCATCTTTCCATGTAGAATGTAAACAGTTCAACCTTAATAAGTCTTTATGATTTCTCTTTTCTGCTTACCTCTTCATGTTTCTCTTGAGTCTCGTATCTGAAAGTCAAATTTTCTATTCAGCTCTGGTCTTTTCTTCAGGAATGCTTGAAAGTCCTCTATTTCACTGAATGTCTATTTTTGTCCCTGAAGGATTATGCTCACTTTCACTGGGTAGGTGATTCTTGGTTGTAATCCTATCTCCTTTGCCCTCCAGAATATTATATTCCAAGCCCTGCAGTACCTTAATGTAGAAACTACTAAATCTTCTGTTATCCTGATTGTGTTCCCACAATACTTGAATTGTTTCCTTCTGGCTGTTTGCAATATCTTCTCCTTGACTTGGGAACTCTGGAATTTGGCTACAATGTTCCTGGGAGTTTTCCTTTGGAGTTCTCCTTCAGGAGGTGATCAGTGGATTCTTTCAATTTCTATTTTGCCCTCTGATTCTAAAATATCAGGGCAGTTTTCCTTGATAATTTCTTGAAAGATGATGTCTAGGCTCTTTTTTGGATCATGGCTTTCAGATAGTCCAACAATTTTTCAGTTGTCTCTCCTGAATCTATTTTCCAGGTCAATTGTTTTTTCAATGAGATATTTCACATTGTCTTCTATTTTTTTTCCATTCTTTTGAATTTGTTTTACAGTGTCTTGATTTCTCATAAAGTCACTAGCTTCCGATTTCTCCATTCTAATTTTTAAGGAAGGATTTTCTTCAGTAAGCTTTTGGACTTTCTTTTCCATTTGTCCAATTTTGCTTTTTAGGGCATTCTTCTCCTCATTGGCTTTTTGGGCCTCTTTTGCCATTTGTGTTAGGCTATTTTTTAAAGTGTTATTTTCTTCTGTATTTTTTTGGGGGGATCTCCTTTAGCAAGTTGTTGACTTGTTTTTCATGATTTTCTTGTATCACTCTTAGATTTTTCTCTACTTCTCTTACTTGCTTCTCAACATCCTTTTTGAGCTCTTCCATGGCCTGGGACCAATTCATATTTTTCTTGTAGGCTTTGGATGTAGGAACTTTGACTTTGTTGTCTTCTGGTTGTGTGTTTTGATCTTCTTTGTCACCAAAGTAAGATTCTATGGTTGAACTCTTTTTGTGCTGCTTGCTCATGATCCCAATCAATTACTTGAGTTACAAACTCTTTGTTAAAGTAGGGGTCTGCTTCCAGTGTGGAGAATGTACTGTCCCAAGCTTCAAGGGTTTTGTGCAGCTGTTTTCAGAGATACTTCTAGGGACATGTAAATTTTAAGTTCTTCCAAGTTGGTATTATCAGGGGCAAGGTGTTAACTCCTTTGCTGGCCTGTGCTCTGGTCTATGAGTGACCACAAGCACTCTTTTCTGCCTTGGAACTGTGAGGAGGATTTCATCTCCACCCCCACTACAAGCTCCACCATGCCAGAGCTCCTCCTTGCCCCAGGACTGACACTCAGAACTACGACCCAGATCCAAACACAGGCAAAGCAATATAATCCTGCACCAGCAAAGAGATCCCTGCAATCCCCCTCTTTTCAGTCAACTGAATCCCCTTTAGTCAGTGGGCTGGAAGCTCTGGAAGCAGCTGCTGCCCCATGGCCTCTCTTGCAGACTGGGTCTGGTATCTGGAACATGCTTCTCTCTCACTGCAGACACAGACTTTTCCTACTGACCTAAGTTGTCTTTGGTGTTCATGTGTTGAAAAGTCTGGAAACCTCCACAACTGCCTGCGATTCAGTCCTCTGAGCCCTGCTCCAGGTTCGCTGAGGCCTGTGTGCCTACACCAAACTGCTTTCCTCTCCCAGCCCAGTGTGATGTACTTTTCTGATCAACTATCCCAGTTGTCTTGGGCTGGAAATTTGTTTCACTCTGTCTTTTTGTTGGTTTTGCTTCTTTAGAATTTATTTGGAGTCATTTTTTATAGGTATTTGGAGGGGTTTGAGGAAGAGCTCAAGCAAATCACTTCTTTTGCTCCACCATCTTGGCTCCACCCCCTAGAACCCCTGGCTAATAGTCTTAAGGGGAATTGAGAGGGTGGGGGTGGGGGGTTGGAATCTAATAATAAAGAGCTAACTGACTGTAGTTGATTGAACACTTTCCTGAACCTCCAATGTTGAAAAAAAATCAACTCTGTAATTACTGTCCTAGCATTGACAAATATAAAGATAGACTGTTGGATGTATTGATGTGCATTTCCCCTTTCTGATCTCTTAATTGTTCTGATTGCCATCACCACCACCACCAACAACAACAACAACAATGACAAAAAAAACAAAAGAGAGAAATATGTTTGGTTACATAGAAAAATCAGCCAAGTGGAAAAAGATAATTGAAGAAAATAATTAGTTAAAAATTAGAATTGGGCAAGTGAAAGCTAATAACTCTTTGAGGCATTAAGAATCAATCAAACAAAATCAAAGAATGAAAAAGTAGAAGAATATGTAAAATAACTCATTGAAAAAAGAATTAACCTGGAAAATAGATCCAGGAGAGACAATTCAAAAATTATTGATCTACCAGACAGTCATGATAAAAAAATTGAAAAGAGCCTGGACAGCATCTTTCAAGAAAGCATCAAGGAGGGGGGCGGAGCCAAGATGGCAGAGGGAAAGCAGTGACTTGCTTGAGCTCTTCCCCAAAGCCCTCAAAATACCTAAAAAAATGGCTCTAAACAAATCCTAAAGCAGCAAAACCCACAAAAAAACAAAGTGAAACAAATTTCCAGCCAAAGAGAGCCTGAATGGTTGATCAGAAAGGTATATCGCACCAGGCGAGGAGAGGAGCTCAGTTCGGTGTGGGCGCACACAACAAGCTCCATCACACCAGCGTTCCTCCTTGCCCCAGGACCGTCCCTCGGAACTGTGACCCAAATGCAAGCACCGGTAAAGCAAGAGATTCCTGCCTCTGCACTGGCAAAGAGATCCCTGCAATCCCTCTCTTATCAGCAACTCAATTCCCCCTCAGTCTGTGGGCGGGAAGCTCAGGAAAAAACCGTGGCCCCAGGCCAAGCTCAGGACTTGTTGCTGAGATCTAGCTCCTCTCTCACCACAGACACAGACTTTTCTCACTGACCTTCTAAGTTTTCTTTGGCGTTCAGGGATTGAGAAGTCTGGAAACTGCCACAGCTGCCTGCGATTCAGTCCTCTGAGGCCTGCTCCAGGGTCACTGCGGCCTGCGTGCCCAAACTGAACTGTTCTCCTCTCGCCACCCTGTGCGATATACCTTTCCACCCCACTCCTTGAAATCAAAGCTCCTACATCCAAAGCCTCCAAGAAAAATATCAATCAGTTCCAGGCCTTGCAAGAGCTCAAAAGGGATTTTGAGAAGCAAGTAAGAGAAGTAGAGAAAAAACTGAGAATGATGCAAAAAAAAATCATGAAAAACAAGTCAACAGCTTGCTAAAGGAGACCCAAAAAAATACTGAAGAAAATACCTTAAAAAATAGCCTAACACAAATGGCAAAAGAGGTCCAAAAAGCCAATGAGGAGAAGAATTCCCTAAAAAGCAAAATTGGTCAAATGGAAAAGGAAGTCCAAAAGCTTACTGAAGAAAATACTTCCTTAAAAATTAGAGTAGAGCAATTGGAAGCTAGTGACTTTATGAGAAATCAAGACACTGTAAAACAAATCCAAAAGAATGAAAAATTAGAAAACAATGTGAAATATCTCATTGGAAAAACAACTGACCTGGAAAATAGATCCAGGAGAGATAATTGAAAAATTGTTGGACTATCTGAAAGCCACGATCAAAAAAAGAGCCTAGACATCATCTTTCAAGAAACTATCAAGGAAAACTGTCCTGATATTTTAGAACCAGAGGGCAAAATAGAAATTAAAAGAATCCACCCACCTCCTCCTGAAAGAGATCCCCAAAGGAAAACTCCTAGGAATATTGTAGCCAAATTCCAGAGTTCCCAGGTCAAGGAGAAAATATTACAAGCAGCCAGAAAGAAACAATTCAAGTATTGTGGAAACACAATCAGAATAACACAAGATTTGGCTACTCCTACATTAAGGACCGCAGGGCATGGAATATAATATTCCAGAGAGCAAAGGAGATAGGATTACAACCAGGAATCACCTACCCAGCAAAACTGATTATAATCCTGCAGGGGAAAAATGGATATTCAGTGAAATAGAGGATTGTCAAACATTCTTGCTGAAAAGACCAGAGTTGAATAGAAAATTTGATTTTCAAATACAAGACTGAAGTGGAACATGAAGAGGTAAACAGGAAAGAGAAAAGCATAAGAGACTTATTAAGGTTGAACTGTTTACATTCCTGCATGGAAAGATGATATTTGTAACTCATGAGACCATCGTCGGTATTAGGGTAGTTGGAGGGGAAAAAATTATATGTCTGTATATACAGATATAGATAGATAGATAGATAGATAGATAGATAGATAGAGGGCACAGGGTGAGTTGAAAATGAAGGGGTCATATCTGGAGAATAAAATTAAGGAGTGAGAGAGGAATATACTAAGAGAAGGAGAAAGGGAGAGGTAGAACAGGGTAAATTATCCCACAAAAAAAAGACAGAAAAGAAAAATCTCTTACAGTGGAGGGGAAATGGGGGAAGGTGAGAGGGAAAGAGTGAATCTTGTTCTTATAGGATTTGACTTAAGGAGGGAATAACATACACACTTAATTGGGTGTGGAAATCAGCCTTACCCTATAGGAAAATGGGGGGGGGGTTAAGACAAGAGAGTAGGGGAATGATAGAGAGGAGGGCAGATTGGGAAATGGAGTAATCAGAAGCAAATACTTCTGATGAGGGACAGGGTCAAAAGAAAGAATAGAATAAATGGGTGGGTGGGACAGGATTGAGGGAAATAGAGTTAGTTTTTTACGGCATGTCTACTATGGAAGTGTTTTGCATAACTGCACATATATAACCTATATTTAGTTCCTTGCGTTATCAATGAGGGTGGGTGGGGAGGGAGGAAGGGAGAAAATTTGGAACCCAAAGTTTTAAAAACACATGTTTAAAAAATGTTTTCACATGCAACTGGGAAATAAGAAATACAGGAAATGGGGTACAGAAATACATCATGCCCTACAGGAAAATTGAAGGGGAAGGGGATAAGAGAAGGGGGGGAGAGATAGAAGGGAAGACAGACTAGGGGAAGGGGTATTCAGAATGCATGCCATCTTGGGGTGGGGTAAGGGGCGAGATGGGGTAAAAATTTGGAACTCAAAATCTTGTGGAAGTAAATGTTGAAAACAAAAAAAAAATAAAAATTACCATAATATATATAGATATAGATATACATACATATACATAAACATACAAAAACACACACACACACACACACACGCACATATATATATATATATATATATATATATATATATAAAGAAAGCTTCAAGGAGGGGCAGCTAGGTGGCATAGTGGATAGAGTTGTGGCCTTGGAGTCAGGAGGACCTGAGTTAAAATTCAGCCTCAGATACTTGACACTTAATTAGCCCTGTGACCCTGGGCAAGGCACTTAACCCCAATCGTCTAGCCAAAACCAAAACAAAATAAAACAAAGCAAAACAAAATCTGTGTATATACTTGAGGCAGCTGGTGGCACAGTGAATAGAGTACTGGATCTAGAGTTAGTAATTATCAAAACTATCTGGTACTGGCTAAGAAATAGAAAGGTACATCAGTGGAACAGAGTAGGCATATAATCTGCAGCAGCAAATTAATATCATTACCGAATATTTGACAAGTGTAAAGACTTAAGTTTCGGGGATAAAAATTCATTATTTGGTAAAAATTGTTGGGAAACCTGGAAAGCAATCTGGCAGAAATTGGATGTAGACCAATATCTTACAACATTTACAAGATAAGGTCAAAATCAATACATGTTCTAGATATAAAGGGAGATATTACAAGAAAATATGAAGTATATGGAACATATTACCTATCAGACTTATAGATAGGTCAAGAAACAAGAGCTAGAGAATATTGTTAGACATAAAATGGATCATTTTAATTGCATTAAATTAAAATAAATGTTTTTCACAGATAAAACAAATGTAGCCAAGATCAGAAGGAAAGCAGAAAACTGGGGGAAAATTTTTATAAACAGTTCTTCAGATAAAGTTCTCATAAATCAAATATATAAAGAACTTTGCCAAATCTATCAGAATGCAAGCCATTCATCAATTGATAAATGGTCAAAAAATATGAACAGGCAGTTTTCTGATGAAGAAACCAAAACAATTTATAGTCATATGAAAAAAATGCTCTAAATTGTTGCTGATTAGAGAAATGCAAATTAAAACAACCTTGGAATGTCATATTAGACTGGCTAAAATGATTGAAGGAGAATGTGACAGATGTTGGCGGAGATGTGGAAAAATTGGATATTAATTCATTGCTGATGGATCTGGAAGCTGATCCAACCTTTTTAGAAAGAGATTTGGAATTATGCCCAAAGAGTTATTAAACTGCCTATACCTTTGAGCCAGCCAGCCATACCACTATTAGGTCTGTTTCCCAAGAGGATTAGGGAAAGTGAAGCAGTTCCCTTCGTGTTGCCAAAGAACGAGAAATTGTGGGGATGTCCATCAATTGGGGAATGGCTAAACAAATGG
Organism: Vombatus ursinus; assembly: GCF_900497805.2. Classification (NCBI taxonomy): domain Eukaryota; kingdom Metazoa; phylum Chordata; class Mammalia; order Diprotodontia; family Vombatidae; genus Vombatus; species Vombatus ursinus. The sequence continues at coordinate 29,392,640 of NW_020954619.1, forward strand.
AGGTGTATGGTTATGATGGAATATTACTCTGCTATAAGAAGTAATGAGCTCAACGATTTTAGAAAAGCATGCGGAGACCTCCATGAAATAATGAAGAGCAAAATGAGCAGAACCAAGAGAACATTGTATGTACTAATATCAGTATTATTTTAAGAACAACTTTGAGCAACCAAGTTGTTCTGACTGTTATAAATACCCTAATTAACCTCAAAGATCCTATGAAAAAAGATGCTGTTTGAATCCAGAAAGGAATATTTCTGTGGTGTAGGAAATGATGAGCTGGCTGATTTAGAAAAAGACATGGAAAGGCTTGGATTTATGAAAGAAGATGGTATCTACCTTCAGATTAAGAAATGATAGAAGGAAAAAAGTCTAATACAATATTACATATATGTATATGAGTATATATGTGTATATGTCTATGTATATATGTATATATACACATATATCTATGTGTGTATATACCTACATGTATATATGTGTGTATGTATACATATATATGTATGCATACATATTATATGTATACTACACATATCTATCTATATATATGTGATATGTTTGTGTGTGTGTGTGTGTGTATTCACACTTAATTGTAGCCTTCTTTAGGGGGAGTGGGGAGGGAGGGGAAAATAACTAAAGTAAAAAGTACACAACAGAGAACAAAAGAAAACCAACAAGGAAGCAAAAAAAATCTGGGCAGATTTCAAAACAATGTTTAGTATTTACTATATAGGCTTTCTTGAAATGGAAATTTATGTTTTATATTGAATCCTCTCTTATGGTCTGCTGTGTAAAATGACAATGTTTTTTTTTTTTTTCTCATTCTGTAAGTGTAAAATAAAAGAAAAATTACAAAAAATAAGAGTGATTGTATGTGCTGGTGGATAGAGTACCCACTCCTAGAGAATAGTGTTTCTTTCTTTTGACCTCAGTTCATATACAATAACTGGCACACAGTAGGGGCTTAGTAAATACTTAATTGACTGATGAAATTGGAGATTCTTTAGGCACCGAAACAAGGTATATTTGTGTGAGAGAAGAGGTTTTATTTTCCTATTCCTAGATCTCACTACAAGGCCTCTTTTTTGTCTATATGTCTAATATAGCATATAACATGAAAATCCATGGAAGTATAAAATAAATATATTAAGGGAAATCATTTTATTATATTTATCTTTTAGAGATTGTTTCATTGTTTCCTTAAATCTACCAAAGCTCGTAACACATGGTAAATACTTACAAAATACCAGCATATTGTTTTATTAATTTTAGAAGAGTTAGAAATATTCACTGGCTATTTAAGTATTCTGTTGCTATTGCTGTTGTTATTGTTTTGGGTGGTATAAGAGGTTCTATGATTTATGTTGATGAAACTGGCTACATATATCTTGAATAGTTCAAATTGTATTTATGTGGCACCAATTTCCTAATAAATGCAACTTGGCATATATTCATAATCATATACATGGAATGGAAAATAAAGGAAGTATAATCCAATATCATTTTCCTCTGTCCATATGTTCTTTGAAGTCCCTTTGGGCTATAAATATATGATCCTACTATCCTCTCATAATAATAGCCAACATTTATATAATGCTTCAAGGCTTGTTGTGAAGACAAGTCTGAAAGGGAACCACTATTATTATCTTCATTATATAGATGAGGAAAATTGGGCTGAGAAGGTTAAAGGACCTTTAAGTACTTTAAGTAACCCTTAAGTACCCTTAAGTAACTTTAAGAGTTACTCATGGGTAGGCCTATTTAATATAATAAAAATGGCAATTCTACCTAAGCTAATTTACTTATTTAATGCCACACCAATCAAACTATGAAAAAATATTTTATACAGTTAGAAAAAATAATAACAAGATTCATTTGGAATAACAAAAGTCCAGAATATCAAAGGAACTAATGAAAAGAAATGCAGGGGAAGGTGGCCTAGCCATTCCAGATCTTAAGTTGTATTATAAAGCAGCAATCATAAAAACTGCTTGGTACTGACTAAGAAATAGAGTGGTGGATCAGTGGAATCGGGTAAGTATGCAAGAGACAGTAGTCAATGACTATAGTAATCTATTATTTGATAAACCCAAAGACCCCAGCTTCTGGGATATGAACTCACTCTTTGACAAAAACCACTGGGAAAACTGGAAAAGAGTATGGCAGAAATGAGGCATAGATCAAAATCTCACACCATATACCAAAATAAAGTCAAAATGAGTTCATGATTTAGATACAAAGGCTGATACTGTAAGCAAACTGAGACAACAAGGAATAGTTTACCTATCAGATCTATGGAGAACGGAAGAATTCATGACCAAAAAAGAGATAGAGAACATTATGAAATGCAAAATGGATAATTTTGATTACATTAAATTGAAAAGATTTTGCCCAAACAAAGCCAATGCAACCAAGATTAGAAGGAAAGTAGAAAATTGGGAAAGAATTTTTACAACCAGTCTCTCTGATAAGGGCCTCATTTCTAAAATACATAAAGAATTAAGTCAAATTTATAAGAATTCAAGTCATTCCCCAATTGATAAATGATCAAAGGATATGAACAAGCAGTTGTCAGATGAAGAAATTAAAGCCATCTATAGACATATGAAAAAATTCTCTAAATTACTATTGATTAGAGAAATGCAAATCAAAACAACCCTAAGGTACCACATCACACCTATCAGATTGGCCAACATGACAAAACAGGAAAATCATAAATGTTGGAGAAGATGTGGGAAAATTGGAACACTAATGCATTGTTGGTGGAATTGTGAAATGATTCAACCATTTTGGAGAGCAATTTGGAACTATGCCCAAAGGGCTATACAAATGTGCATATCCTTTGACCCAGAAATAACACTTCTAGGACTGTATCCCAAAGAGATCATACGACTGGGAAAAGGACCCACATGTACAAAATTATAACAGCTCTTTTTGTGGTGGCAAAGAATTGGAAATTGAGAGAATGCCCATCAATTGGGGAATGGCTGAACAAGTTGTGGTATATGAATGTAATGGAATACTATTGTGCTATAAGAAATGATGAACAGGCTGGCTTCAGAAAAACCTGGAAAGACTTGTATGGTCTGATGCTGAGTGAAATAAGCAGAATCAGGAAAATGCTGTACATTGTAGCAGCCACATTGTGTGATGACTAATATTGATAAACTTAACCCTTCCCAGCAATACAAGGCTCTAAGACATCTCCAAAGGCCTCATGATGGAAAATGCTATCCCCATCCAAAGAAAGAACTATGGAGTTTGAATGCAGATTGAAGCATACTATTTGCTATTTTTTTCTTCTGTTGTGTTTTGTTTCCTCTTTCTGGTGGTTCCTCCTATTGGTTCTAATTCTTACTTACAACATCACTAATGTGAAAATGTGTTTAATAGGAATGTATATGTATAGCCCATATCAGATTGCGTGTGGTCTTGGGGAGGGAGGTGGAGAGGGAGAGGGAGTAAAATTTAAAACTCAAAAGCTTATGGAAATGATTGTTGATAATTCAAAATAAATTAATAAAAAAAGTTTTTGCACAAAAAGAGTTAAGTTAATATCTAAGGACAAATCTGGAAACAGGTCTTCCTGATGTTAAGATCCATCTTTATTGTCATGCTGCCCCTTAAACAATTACCATGTATCAGACACTTTGCTAAATGTAGGGGATTCAAAGATGAAAACAGAGCCTGCCCTCAAAGAAGTCACATTTTACCAGGTGAAGACAACATATGAATACATACAAAATTATGCAAAATAAATCAAGTATTGGGGGTTGCAGGAATAAGTGCTAAAAACAGAGGGAGGGATCAGTTAAGGCTTAACATTATAGATGATACTTCAATATGGACAAGGTACTTGATACTCAAACAAGGAGGATCACACAGGGGGTAAATTGCAGAGCTAGGATTTGAAGCCAAGAATTCTGACTCAAAATCTAGGGAACTGACAGTTTATTTATGATATGGTTTATTATGTTGTGGTGGGGTGTGATCTCTGTTAATATAAAGAATGATTTCCCAGACAAAGTTACAGATAATCTTGTGATGCGGCATTTCTTGAAATATCAAAGCACATATATTTGCAATGATAAGCAGTTCTCTACAAAGAAAAATCAAAATAAACTTAATCAACAGATCTTTTCACTTATTAAATTATGCTGTGACACAACAAGAAAGGTGTCTGTTCATTTTCAACAACTTTGTTGACCATGATTGTTTAGGAACATTGGATGCATTTCTCTTAAGTAAGAGAAAATCAGGTATTAATGATGACACAATCAAGCTTATTTAAGATATTATTTTTTACACAGGTCTTTAATATTTCCATGAAAAGAAACACTAGCGCATGACACTTGGTCTAAAGGAAATCATTTTGAATTTTATTTTTATTATTTGAAGGGGTTAATCGAGGCTGCTTATTCCTGCATATAATGTGGGAAGAGTTGGGGAAAGAAGTATTTCAGGAATATTAGCAAGACCTAAGAGTGTGGGACTAGAAAAGAGATTGGGGCAAAACCAAAATTAAACAAGATGTGGGAAGGAGAGTAGAGAGATTGGACTTCCTCCTTAAGATTTACTCATATAGAATGTATAGTGGAAGGAACGGGTAGCAGTAACAGTGGAAAGTACCACCCCTCCATACACAGACATATACATGTACATACCTCAAGTTGTCCAAATATTTATTGGGAAAACTGGGATACCACTGTGGACAATTAATAACAATATCAGGCATTTATATAATACTTTAAGCTTTACAAAGCAGTTTGCATATATTATTCCTTTTGTTTCCTACATAGGAAAGTTCATGAGCAGAGAATAGTTCCATACACACATATGCCATAAATCTGCCCTAAACCTCTTTGAATTATTTTCCTCTATTTCAGAGGGAGAGAATAATTATTTTACCCCAACTCCTACCCCTGGGAGGTGGCTGCCAGTGAATATGTGGTGAATATGTGCTTACAAAAGATAGGAACTTGACCAAAGAAATTAAAGGGGAACTAATATATAAGGAATACTATCCAAGTATGAATTCCTCTTTTCCTTCTGCTCTTGCAAGTCCTTTTTCCCTTTGGTGAGTTCTTCCCAAACACCCATTCTGGAAAAGGAACTCAAGCCAATCATTCCTCATTGTCCACACTTAGCCAGATACCCTGCTCCATCATACAAATGACCTAATATTGATTTTTTTCTCCATATTTTCTTCAGATTCTGAATCCTCCCCTTTAGCAGAATGTATGGAATCTCTCCTTGGAAGCATTATGCATGAAGGGTAGTAGGTGAGTTTCTGGGGATGAAACATCATTTATTTTATATGTGGAGAAAAATGATATTTAAATGGAGAAAATGATATTTAAATATAGTTCCTAATACCTGAGAACTGAGAAACAATTCCAAGAAATAGATACTATTTCATGCAAGTCTTCTCATGTTTTTTGGAAGTCATCATCTTCATAATTTATTTTGGCATAATAGTGTTCTACTATATTTAGATAATGTAATTTGTTCCTCCATTTCCCAAATTATTGCCCCTCCTAAATTTAAATTATTTTACCACCACAAAAGAGCTGCTGTAATGAATTTTACATAAATAGATCCTAAAATAAAATGTAAATAGGAAAATATTGCCTATTAGAAAAAACTCACAACTGAATAAAGGACACAGGATAAATTCTGATATATACCTTTCATAAAAAAAATTGACAAAATAAAGAAAACCTCAACCAACTGCTTCTATACAGAAATAGTAGAGAACCAACATAACATTCTCTAAGAAATATCATAGGCCAATATCTTGATTTTATAAATTGGGTCATTTGTATCTGATATGATTTTACCAAAGTTCCTGAGAGTGCCAGTGGCACTGTTGAAAAAAAAAATCCTTTATATTTCCTTCCTTTACTTATAAAAAAAAATTACCTTGTTGCTATTCATCACCAAGTCTCCAAATATCTAATGAAAGTATTGAACAACATGACTCCTACAAAAGATTTTCGGGGCATAATCTATTTGTCATACCTGATTATTTCATCCATCATGAACTTTATCCATATATCTAAAAGAAAACAAAAAAATGACAGGACTTTACCTTTTACTTTATGCTTATGAAAATTCCTTCATCTTTTTAAAAGTTTTTTTCTGTTTTTTGTTGTGTTTTGTTTTCAAGAAAACCCTTTTGAAAGTCAAAATTATCCACCTGTGTTTCCTAGTTACAGTGTTACAATAATTTGAATTCTTGTCATCTGAGGCTCATTCTTTTTGAATGTCAATTTGAGTCATAGAATTTGATTTAAAAAATTAATGATGTTTTCATAATCGTCCTGAGCTCATGCCATTTTAATTATAAACCTTTCCTCAGTTTGCATGGATAGTCAGCTCTAAGCTGTTCTACTCCTGTCACTCAGCATCTCTCCATTGATGCTCCATTAATTTCCATTTGAAACAAAGACATTTGGTTTCTCTTTTTACATTTAGAATACGATTTTTTCCATTTTCATAAAATAGTAGTATCCTGACACAATGCCCTTTGATCACATTATGACAGATTTAAAAATGAAATGGACCTTAGAGATCATCAATTGCAATATATTCAACAGAGAGGTCAATTGAGGTACAGAGAGGTTGTAACTTGCCAAAGGTCACACAGTTAGTAGTTATCTGAGGCAGATTTGAAGTCAGATCTTCTGGACTATTAGTCTGGCACTGTATGTACTATACCAGTGGTGTCAAACCCAAATAAGAAAGTCATCTTTGGTGCAACAATTTAAGTTAGAAAATCACAAATTAATGGTGTATATATAGTGTTGTATTTTATTTCATTTTAAAAACATTTTCCAATTATAATTTGAACTGGTTGGGCACACTGGAGTTTTCTGCATTCTTTTTGGGCTGGGAGATGGACACCACTATAGGATACCAACTTGCTGGTTATGAGTATGATCTTTGAAGACCTTTTGCCTAAAAAGGCTATGAAAGGTTTGATGCCTCAGAAGCCGAAGAGATCTCAAGACAACAGGCTAGGACTTAATATAGGGATAGAATTTTAGGGTAGGAAAGGACCTTAGAGATCCTGCAGTTTAACCCTATATTTTATGAATGAAACTAAAGCAACAACAACAACAACAAATGAGGCCCAGAGGGTGACTTTACTGACCTATACCGAATTGATTCGTTCAAAGCCACAAAATGGCAGAGTTAGAAATAAAATTCTGATATCTGATTCCCCAGGACTTCCTTGACTTAAGAATTACAAACTGGTGAAGTCAACATGGAATATTGGAGGCAGTACTCAGCTGAATTCTTCCAACACTGACCTCCAAATGTTAAAATAACTCCTCAAGTCAAATTTTGGAGCAGAAGAGACAACAAAAGATCAGAGTGAGCTGTTTTTGTAGCCGATGATAATTTAGGAGGTTGGTAGGAGAGGTCTGTGACACTGAGGTGAGAAACAAGATGGAGCATATGGCAGCAGCACCAGAGGTGGGCTTTGGAGGCAACCCTACAGCAACAGTAGCTTCTGAAGCTCACAACTCAGAAATGGCAAGGGGATTAAAAAGCTGGTCAGAAAGAGATTATAGGGGACCTTTTACTGTCATTCAGTGCAGCTGGTGTCAGTTGGCAACTCTGTTGTCCATACACAGTTCTGTGCCTCAGTTCCCAGGTAAAAAGGAGCACTTGTGGTTGGTTACAAGGAAGCAAGGGCCCTGGACATAGTTCCAAGACAGAGAGGAGTACTAGTGCTTGTGGCTAAAGGAAAATAGGAGAACTGGTCATAGTTCCAGGCACACTAATGCTTGTGGCTACAGGATCCAGTGTCCCTTCCTAGATAAGAACCAGAGCACCAGCCAGGACAGCAGTAACCACATATCTCCTGGATTACACAACCTTGGAAACACTGAAAATTTTCAGACCTCCAGAAATAGCTCTGAAAACAGTAGCATGAAAAAGCCTAATGCTTGAGACTGCCTCACCACTCTTAGGTGAGCAGAGTCCAACTTTCAAGAAATAGGCTAGAGAAAGTTAGCAAACAAACAGACAAACACTTGACCATAAAAAGTTACTAAAATGGAAGGGAAGACAAAGATATTAATTGAGAAGAAGACAACAATATGGAAAAAAATACATACAACAAAAGACTCAAAGAAAAATGCTAACTGGACCCAAGTACAATAAATATTCCTGAAAGAATTAAAGCAAGAGAGCAGAGTGGCAGAGGAAAAATTGGAGAAAGAAATAAGAGTGATGAAAGAAAATTATGAAAAGAGAATTTAAAACTTAGTAAAAGAGGCACAAAAATATACTGAAGGAAAAAAAAACACCCTAAAAACAGAATTGGCCAAATGGAAAAATGCACAGAAGAAATAATTTCTCTAAAATTAGAATTGAGTAACTGGAAGCTAATGACTCCAAAATCAACAAACAATAAAACAAAGTCAAGAGAATGAAAAAAAATAGAAGAAAATGTGAAATATCTCATAAGAAAAACAATTGACTTGAGAAATACTGAGGAGAGATAATTCATAAATTATTGGATAACCTGAAAGTCATGATCAGAAAGGGTCCAGACATCATATGTCAATTAATTACAAAGGAAAATTCTCCCAATTTTAGATCCAAAGGATAAAATGGAAATTAAAAGAATCCATCAATTGCTTCTTGAAAGAGAACCCAAAATGAAAACTCCCAGGAAGATTATAATCAAATTTCAGAGCTTCCAGGTCAAGGAGAAAATATTGCAAGCAGCCAGAAAGAAACAATTCAGATATCATGGTATCACAGTCAGGATAACACAAGATTTAGTAACTATCATTTAAGTACTGAATGGTTTGGAATATGATATTCCAGAAGGCAAAGGAGCTAGGATCACAGCTAAGAATAATATAGCTAGCAAAAGTGAGCATAATCTTTTGGGGGGAAATGGACATTTAATAAAATAGAAGATGTTGAAGCATTCCTGATGAAAAGACTAGAGATGAACAGAAAATTTGACTTTCAAACATAAGACTCAAGAGAAGTATAAAAAGGTAAAAATGTAAGTGTAATCATAAGGAACTCAATAAAGTTAAACTGTTGACATTCTTCTACCAAAAAAATGATACATGTAACCCCTAAGAACTTTACTGTTATTAGGGCAGTTAAAAGCAGTTTACATAGAGAGAGGGCATGAGTATGAGTTGATTTTGTTGGAATGATCTCAAAAAAAAAATCAAGTGGAGAGAAAAAGGGATACACTGGTAGAAAGTGAAGGGACAGGTAAATTGGGGGAAATTATCTCTTATAAAAGAGGCACACAAGGAAGAACTTTTATGGTGAAGGTGGAAATGGGGAAATAGTAGGCAATGATTGAAACTTAATCTCATTGGAATTGGCTCAGAGGGAAGAATGTATATCCACAATAAGTTGGGTATAAAATCTATCTTAACCAATAGTGAAATAGGAGGGAAAGGGGATAAGACAAATGGGGTATGTGTGTGATAAATGGGAGTGCAGATTAGGGAAGACAGTGATCAGAAGCAAAATACACTGAAGAAGGGACAGGATAAAAAGAGAGAGAGAAGCATAAACAAAAGAAAATAGGATAGAGGGAAACAGATAGTAATCATAACTGAATGTAAATGGGATGAGCTCACGCATAAAATGGAAGTGGATAGTAAAATGGATTAGAAAACAGAATCCAACAACATGTTGTGTACAAGAGACACATTTGAAACACAAAGGCACACATAAAGTTAATAGCAGAATTTATTATTGATTACTTCTGCTGAAGTAAAAAAGGCAGGGTTAGTAATCATGATATCTGACAAAGCAAAAGGAAAAAATTACCTAATTAAAAGAGATAATCAAGGAAACTACATTTTGCTAAAAGATAATGTAGATAATGAAGTAATATTTTAAAAATTACAGTATTTCTCTGATAAAGGCCTCATTTCTCAAAAATATAAAGAACTGAGTTAATTTATAAAAATAATATCCATTCTTCAGTTGATAAATGGTCAAGGAGTATGAACGATCTGTTTTCAGAAGAAGTCAAAGCTATCTGTAGTCATGAAAAAAAGTTCTAAATCACCATTGATTAGAGAAATAAAATTTAATAACAACTCTGAAGTACTACATCACACCACCTGTCAGAAATAAATACTTGACAGATTGGCAGGAAAACATATAATAATAAATTACTGGTGGAGTTGTGAACTGGTTCAAGAATTCTGGAGGACTATTTGGAACTATGCCCAAAAGGCTATAAAGCTGTACATACAGTTTGACCCAAAAATCCACTACTAAGTCTGTACCTAGAGACAGCAAAGGAAAAGGAAAAGGATCTTTATGTACAAAAATATTTATAGCAGCTCTTTTTGTGGTAGAAACGACTAGGAAATTGAAGGGATGCTCATCATTTGGAGAATGCCTAAACAAGTTGTGATGTATGGTTGTGATGGAGTACTGTTGTGCTATAAGAAATTCTTTGGGCAGTAGTTTCAGAAAAAAAAATATGACACGTACTGAACTGTTGTGAAGTGAAATGAAAAGAACCACATCATTGTGCATATTTACAGCAATGCTATAATGAGGATCAACCATGAAAGACATGGCTATTCTGATCAATACAATGAGACAAGTCAATTCTAAAGAACACATGAGGAACAATTTCTATCCACCTCTAGAGAGAGAACTGATGAATTGAGTACTAATTGAAGTATAATATTCCTTAACTATTTTTCTTTCTTTTTGTTGTGATATGTATGTCTAATATAGAAATAATGTTTTACTTGATTTCACATGTATAATTAACATCATTACTTGCCTTCTAAGTGGTTGGGGGAAGAGTGGGAGGGAAAAAGAGAATTTGGAATTCAAAATTTTAAAAGAATGTTAAACACAAAGAAAAAATAAAGCCATGGGTTTAGGCAAAACTAGTACTCTAAGGGGCTTGTGATTTCATTAATTTGAACACTCTATCAATATAGATCATAGCTCAGTCAAGCTTCTCATTCTGTGTAATTTTTTAATCCTTTTTTTCCTCCAGATGCTTTTTTGATTTTTTCGGGAATTCACCAACATAAGAGAGACTTCACACTCTCCAAATTTCTGGGCCAAATGTGAACATGAAAATATGTGGTCTCCTGGGGAAAACTGTCTGCCGTTCATGTTCTCTTTTCATCTCTTCAGCATCATACTTACATACATACACACATACACACACACATCTCAAAGATTTTATGAAGTCAGGAAAGCAGTCATGTTAGTTGCTAGCTGTTCAGGTGTTCTTGATTGCCATGGCTGGGGAGGGGGCAAGCAGTGGTGTGATGCATATATTTTTTTTCACAGTTTTGAAATATACCTCTTTTAGACATCTTGAAAATTAATTCCTGACAGTTTTTTTAATTGTATCTTCTCCAACAAATAACTCTTCTGTGTATACTTGATCAATTTCAGCTGTTCTTCTTGAATTCATCTTTTCTATGTTCTCATTTAATACAATAGATATTATTGATTTTTTCTAAATGTAGTAATCCTACTATTAATCTACAATTAATGTATCTACTATTAAACAGCAGAAAAAAATTATATAGTAAAAATAGGTGGAAAAAGGTGATCCATTTTTTTGTCTATTTGTTGTAGTATATTGGCATAGTTTTTGATTCAGTTCCTAACTGATTACCAGAATGGCTGGACCAATTCATAATGAAATCAAGGATTTCCTGGTGTTCATATAAAAGAAAATATAACCATCTCCTTTATTACTCTCTTATTTGGTTTGGTGAAGGGCACCTAGAGATAGACCTGATGTGAAGGAGGAGATGCTTCTCACTGTGGAGGCATATGATTGCCTATCTAGACCTTGTGTTCTGCATTTCTTAAGGGAAGATTTTTTGTTTCATTTTCTTTCATTTTGGGATGAGTAGATATGGCTTCTGAGATCACTAGTTCTAGAAAAAGGTTGATGCTTCCAAGAGGTTGGTGGAGGGAATCTAATGTGACTGGGAAGTGACACACCGTAGGACAAAATAAAGGAAAAGATGGGAGCAGGCAAATGGAAGTGAAGCAAGCAAACTGATTAAAAGGAGATACTCACCTGCTTGCTGTTCCTTCTAACAAAATGTTCCATATCCCAACTTTGAGCATCTTCACTGGCTGTTTCCTGTTCTTGGAATAATCTCCTTCCTCTTCTATACCTCCTAGGTAGTCCACCTTTTTTCAAATCCTAGCTAAAATCACATCTTTTTTGAGAAGCATTTCCCTGATCCTCCTTAATTCTAATGTTTTCTCTCTATTATCTCCAATTTATCCTGCATCTATCCTGTTCTTATATAGTTTGTTTTGAGTCATCTCCCCTCTTAGATGATGAGCTTCTTCAGATAAGGGACTGTCTTTTTCTTTTCTTTTGTATCCACAGTGTTTACCACAGAGTATGACACATCATAGGTGGGTGTTTAATACATGTTTATTAACTGACTTGTATAGAGACCATGACATCAGAAAGGTGATACCATGACTTTCAAGTGAATTGGACTTAAGTGAGGGAGGGATGTGTAAAGTCACCAGCCTTACTTTCTTCTCCAGAGCCATTTGGGTACAGTGGCAAGATATAGATCAGGAAGACTGGAGATGGCCCTGATACAATGTGAGACCTTGACCTTGTTAAGCTAAGATTTTTCCCAAGTCTCAGTTTAAGTAAGGCAACACCCATTCAGTGTTAAATCTAGGTAAGAAATGAGGCAAAGAATGTCCTCTTTTACCTAGTTAAAAAAAATCAGTCTAAGAAGGGAATACCCTCAGGGTGTCTTGCCAAAACAGAAACAACTGTTATTTACATTCGTTCTGAAACCATCAAGGCCCAAACAATGATCAACTAGGGCTTTGGCCCTATTGTTGACAAATCAGTGACAGCCAGAGTAATTCAGGTTTAAGGCACAATTCTTAAGAAAGAATTCTAGCCATAAACCTCAAGTTATCTTGCAATATCATGACTAAGTAAAACATGAAGGGGCAGTCACAGTGGATAGACACAGAGAAAACTGCCATAGTTCTGAATGGCCTAAGGAACCCAAAATGAGTAAACCAGTTGATATTTTAACTGTGTTAAGCAAGACCAGGTATTGGAGTGAGGAAGCAAGAAACTTGGCTTTGACCTATGGGTCAAGGTTTAAGACTCAGGCAGATGAGGGAAGGGAAATACCTATGAAATTGATAGGTAGATGGCATTCAAACACACTGAAGTCAGCAAAGGAGCTTTTGGACATTACTACTCATCTTACTTTTGGGAAATTTAGTTTACATGAGGCTTTTTTTTTCTTCATTGGGTTGGTGAGGTTATTGAATTCCATATAGTTTGATTTATCAGTGCTCTTGGGATGTTCTCACACTTAGCTGAGTCTTATGTCAAGTGTTTCATTTTACTTTTACTTTATACTATTTCTATCTTTCCTCACTTCTTTTCTTATTCCCCCTTCTCTCTCCTTTCCTTCTCTCCTTCTTTCCTTCCATAATGAAGGTGGGGGCTCCACGTGTAAAATGAGGCCAACCTGTGGTGAGGAGATTGTTGTTGCATGTAGCTCAAAAAGAGGCCCATAGACATCCTTAGGCTCATCTCTCCCCAGCTGTTCTCCAATGGAAACTCATTCTCGCTAGGAGGAGAAGCAGTGTGGGGGCTTGAGGCTGCCATTCTGCTTTCCTCAGAGAGAGAGGGGGCACCAGATTAGAACTCTATCTTATATGTTCCCTTAAATTTTATTAGTCTGGGGATATGATTGGGTTCCATCTGACAGTCTGATTGCTTTGTAATGTGATGATCAAAGAGGACCTAAAGCTTTATATCTAAGGCTTGACCTCTTCCCCACCTAATATCAGTTCCACAATGAACAGACAGAGAGAGCAGCAAAGAAAATCATTTTTTTTTACATTTTTTTCTTTTTCTTTTTTTTAAGGCAATTAGGATTAAGTAACTTGCCCAGGGACACACAGCTAATTAGTGTTTGGTCTGAGGCAGGATTTGAACTCAGGTCCTCCTGACTTCAGGGCTGGTAAGAAACCCATTTTTAATGTCAACCAGATCAGAACTGGCCTCTAACCTGAAGATGGCTGGAACTGAACAGAGAAGGCCAGTGGTAGGTGTGTCAAGGATTAAACAAAAGTTTAATTTATTTCAGAGTGAGGAAAATGCTTACAAGTGGAAGTACTCTCCTTTCCCCAAAAAAGAAAGGCTTAAATTGCTAGGACTAGGGCCCTTTATATACATGAAATGGGCTGGACCACAGCACAATCATTCTTAGGTCTTGAGTAATAGTTCCCATGGTTGGCATTTCTTGGGATGATAAAGGCATTCTTGAGTCCCCTGGGTACAGTCTCTAAGTGGTGTGTTGTTTAACCTTTTGATTGTTCATCAAGGTACAGAACTAGAGTTAACATGATGGGAACAGTGCAGTACCTGGTTCAGTTCACATGACAGTTACATAAGCACAGGTATAAGAAGGATGTATGGCTTTAGGCTACAGTAAGCTTCTGGCTCCCAGGTTCTTGGGAAATAGGGGGAGCTCCAACAAATCTAAACAGTTATTGATTAATATGGAAATCATAAATCCCTCAGTCAATATCTGGTGCTGACCAAAGCAATACATTTTATCAGAGGGTGAGATCATCAGAATGAAAAAGATTGTTGTTATGCCAAGCTCAGGGCCCATCTGCTTGCTGGGCCTTAGCTCTGGGAAACATGGTGTCTTCAAACATATTGACAATCCAAATCATAGCAAAACAGAAATCAAAGAAGGTATACATAGGATGATATATACCAGACAATACAGAAGTGAAAGAGCTTCCCCATTAGGAGCAAGGTAAGTAAGTGCAATCAAGAGGGAGAGAGTCCTGAATCTCACCCAAGGGGAAACACCCTGCAGTCTCTAAGTAGCAAGCTGGAAATAGAAACCTGACAGAGACATACCACTCCTTTCATGTCTTCCTAAACCGAGAGTATTTCTTCAGTAACCAGAAGTGGGTTTGACCTCTTCCATCTTCTCTCTTGGAGCTGAAAGACTACTTGATGCTCAAAGAAAATGTGAAGTTTGACCAGTCCCCACAATGTGGGACTACCACTTGAAAAGAATCCAAAGTAGGACTTGGATTTAGAGAATCTGAAAGGAAACTGAATGAAAACAGAAGCTCTCAGTTCTCCCTACCTTCACCCCACCCCTCACATAGGGCAGGGCATTCATCTCTACAAATAAAAAAAGGTCCCATATCAACTGGATTTAGGAAAGGGATAACCCTTCTTTCCTTTATTTTATTTATGGTTATTGCTCACTACCATCCACCTTCATGATCACTTTCAAATGAGTTTATATGCAAAATTGCTATTGCTCTTGACTTCCAGGAATATGGATTTTTAGCTAGGCATTTTCTTGTTCCTTCTGCATCATATGTTTTGTGGCAACTTAAGTGACTACTATTTGTGGCAGCTGTTTTTACATTGTTTAAATTTTCTAAGAAATGATGATAATAAGAATAAATGTCTTTATCTCTCTTTCCCATTTTTCAGAGTTCACAGCTTGTTTAAACAGGGCAAAGTAGAAATATTACATTGCATATAACTTCACTATTCCTATCCTTATTTCTGATTTGATGCTGATTTTATCTTTGCTTTAATGTATTGATGATCTTACTATAAAAAAATACAGTTGATTGTCTTATGGCTCTCACCTCAACAATGTCATGTCCTGCCTATCTATGTATCTATCTATCTACCTATCTATCTATGTATCTATCTATCTATCTATCTATCTGTCTGTCTGTCTATCTATCTATCTACATTGATATATCTATAATTTTCTTTTTTTTCTTGGGTATGCTACTTAGTGACTATTCTATCCAAAGATTTCCATCTCTTTTCCTACAGAGGTAGATAGACCTCAGAGGATCTTAATAAAGTAGAGTATTGGGCTCAGTCAGTCAACAAGCATTTCTTAAGTGACTACTATTTGCCAGGTGCTATACTTCACTTTAGGATACAAAGAGAGGAAAAGTGCAGTCTCTTTTGCAAAAGACCTCCCAGTTTAATTGCTCAGTAGGAATAAAATTAAAGTCTATCAGCTGGGTAGAAAAAAATTCAATTTTAACAGAATATGATAGGAGGGACAAGTACTGGTAGCACTAACTGTGAAAAGATCTGCATATTCTAATGGAATGAAAACTCACTATGAGTCAGCAATGTAATATGGCAGTATAAAGAGATAATGAAATTACAGGATGAAATTAAAAAGAACTTCAAGTAATAGGGAGATGAAAATCCGACTATACTCTTTCTTCATCAGACTTCCTCTAGTCTATATTTAGTTATGAGCTTGCTGACTTGAGATTATTATTATTATTATTATTATTTCAAGAATGATATAAGGGCAGCCAGGATGGTGAAGGGTGTGGAGTCCATGATGTAGTGAAATTAACTGAAGGAATTGGTTATGGTTAGGCTAGAAGAAAAAAAAACTTAAAGGGCACATGACAACTGTCTTCGCATATTTGGAGGGTTATCATAAGGGGGAGGAAATATACCTGTTCTTTATCACCCCAGAGGATAAAACCAAGAGCAGTGGGCTGCAAAGAGGAAATTTTTGGCTTAATATAATGGGAAAAGTCATGTAAGGAAGTCATATGATAATTAAATGCAGTAGGGCTCTTCCTATTCAGAGAGTTGGATTATTTATTACTCTTCACTAGGCAAGAAATACATGATTTGGCCAGTTGACACCTTTTGTATTCACTCAGCTCCAACTTACCAGCCAATGGAAAGGCTTTCTTCACCATTTAGTATGTAGAGTAAGTCAGTAGGAAACAGTTATAGAATACCTGCACTCCATTCATGTATCTCTCATTTCCAGAAGTAGATTCACCAGATATCCATGTGACCTGCCAGTGTGCCATTCCATTACAGAGCCAAAATAGTCAGTCTCCTTCACCATTCCCTATGGATATCTGAAGTCCATTGTCAAGTTGATCTAGTTTAAAATTTTGCTCCATTACTTGTTTTCACACCTCTAAATTTTCATCATTTACTTCAGAAAATCAATTGACTTATTATGATTTTCCACTATCTTTCCTGGTCTTTCTATTATCTTGTTTGAATCTTTGGATTCATTTTTCATCATACTTATTTTTGCCTTTGTGATAACTTATCCTCTTTTATATTTCTTACTCAGTTTCTATATAATCCTGAAGTTTTATGTTTTAAGTCTGGTCTCTCTTCTAGAGGTCTAGTTATAGAAGTCTTGTTCTTTCAAGAGATAGTTCTTCATTTTTTTAATAAATTATATATTTTATTATTCTAGAATCACTTTTTTTCTTGTTAATTTCTTTTATTATTTTGTTGAGTTTCCTGCCACATTTTTCACATGAAGATTTCTTTCCACGTGTTTTTTTTTTGGTTAATTTTTTTTCAGTATTTTGAGTTGATAAACTAGAGAGATTAAATACTCCTGGAATAGAATTTAATTTTTTTCTGAACTGAGACAAAAGCCCATACTGCAAAAATGAGCTTAAAGATTAATTTAGAATAATAGTTCAAAGGTTTTTAAAATCATTTCTATTATTCCACTCCTCAATTTACTTTAATAATCTAGGTTCATGGCTGAATTTGAGTATCATCTCTTAAGAAAGATATTATTCTGAAGAGCATCCAGAGGACCACAGGGACTGTCTCGCTTTTGCATATCTGACCCAGGGCTTAGCAGAATACCAGGAACGTGGCAAGCGCTTATAATGCTTTCAAAACTAGTACCTTTTTTTTTTGTAGTTTTACCATAACGGCATTCTTGAGAAGCAGACTTGAAAATCTAAATATAGAAAGTAATGGCCAATATTGAACAGTGTTTCAGTTCCTCTCACAGCCCCAGCATGACATATTAACAATCACTGGTGTCCTTCCACAATCTGCCTCAAGTCTAGACACCCTGCAGATGTATAAGAGGGGTTTCCAAATTACATCTCATAATCCTTGCAGCACTGTTATGTGCTTCTGCAATATAGCAAATGATTCCAGAAGGTTGGATAGATTACAAGAAGCAAGCTCTTTATAGAAGCTGGATTTTTTTTTGAATTGCCATGGGCTTATATTGAATAAGTAACTTTAATAAAAATGAAACAATACAATGATTTTCCTCATTCACCAGTTGGCTATGATAACAAAGTAATATGATAATTCCTAATTCTTTAAATTATTCCTCAGTCTTACTATCTTCAGAGAACTCATAATACTAGGGAAAGAAAAATGGAATTGGCTTTTAAGATCTTAGTTTCAGTTGAGATATGTTGCTACCTACCTGCATATCTTTGTGAAAGTCACTTACCCTCTTTAAAGATTTAATTTCTCTTATCTGTAAACTGATCTTTCATGTCCCTTGTAGTCTGACATTCTATTATTCTATAAACTCATAGCACTTTATATTTATGTTACATACTATTAGTTTAGCTGTATTCCATTTGATACAGGTTATCTCCAAGATCCTCCCAGCTATAATATTTTATGATTCTATATCTTGAAGAAATTACCCTGTCATTGACTGTACCATACTGAGAAAGATCATTTATGGCAATTTGAAGAATGAAATAAATGATTTAATTTTAAAAAATGCAATAGGAATCAGTTGTTATGTTTAAAGAATTTTATGGCATAGCATGATGGAATAGGAAGATCAGTGGAGTGGAGGGAGCAATAGGTCTTTTGTACTTGAATCACACATTGTGGCTATATGAACTAAGAAATATCATTTAACCTCTCTGAATGTCCTAACTCTGGATATTTTGATTTACTTTGTTTTTGTCTAGACTTACGATTTCAAAAGTATAAGAGAATCTTAGTATAGGACCTCCCTCCACCTATATTGATAAACAAATTGTCCATAATTTAGCTTCTTAGAGAATGACCTGAGATGATGAAAGCCTAACCGATTTGTTCACTGCCACAAAGAAAGGATGTCATAATGGAAAACCCAGGCATTCCTTTTTCCAAAGCCAGACCTTTATCCATTGGACTATGAAAACACTCCAGTGATTATTAGAAATATCATCACATATGTGGAAGTGTTATAAAATGTAAGGTATTGTTCCTCTTATATGTAGACATTTTATTTGCTAAATGGGGCGGGTAACTACTTTGAGATAGTTCTGCATATATGGGAGGAAACTGTCCTTCATGGAAATGTGCTAAAATGACCTGTTTGAAAATAGTTTAAAATCATAAGTGCTCCTTAGATTTGGGGATGGCTGGAAGGCCTTATTTTGACTAGTAATTCATTTACATAAAACTATTTTCGAGATTTTGAATGATATAACTGAGAAAATATAAATAACAAAACTACCTGTAGATGATGGAAAAATTTTATATTGTTTACATTGAACTTGATAAAGGGACAGCTAGGTGGCACAGTGGATAGAACACTGGTCCTGCAGTCAGGAGGACCTAAGTTCAAATCCAGCTAGGACGCATGATACTCACTAACTGTGGAACCCTGGGCAAGTCACTCAACCCTGATTTTCTTGCAGAAAATTGATGGAATTATAGATATTAAATTTAGAATATGATAAGAGATGGGTCAATACTCATGAAAAAGGCACAATTTAAGGAATTGGAGGCTATGACAAAATAGAAAAGTTGAGAAGTCAGGTACCAGAAAGATGAAAAATTATAGCAACTGACTTAAGATACACGATGTGGAAAAGAAAGAAGCAGAGAGTGGAATTAGGACAAGACTGTCATAAAAGCCAAATCAATTGATATTTAATGCAGCATGTTTAGAGACAAAGATGACAAGTATCAAAGAATAAAATGACCAAAAAAATTAAGATGCCAACATAGGAAATAATGCAGGAAAGCTGCCCTGAGCTTCTGAGTACAAAAAATAAAACAGCACTCAGAAGAATCTATAGATCACCTTGGCAGGAGGTTGTAACTACCAATGCTTTACATTTCAAGATAAATAGTCACTAAGTTACATGATAACAGTGACAAACAAATTCTACAATAAGAAGAGAGAGCTTCAAATATAAAAGGAAATAAATTTAAATAATATGGTTAGTTTGCACTCATCACAGACTGTAGAATAAAATGAAATAGCATATTCTAAAAAGCAAAGTTGCTCAAACTGTGATTCAAAATTTATAACTTATAACTTGCAAATCTGAGATTAATTATAAATTAAAATAATGCATGTTTTTCCAAAGGAACGAAATTTTATGGACTTTTGAAAAAGTGAGTTGAAATGTATTTGCAAACACTCCAGAAAAATAACACAAGAAAGTCAAGTATAGTTACTAAGCAAAGAATTAGTAATGAAATAAATTTCCCACATTTGGTGGTTATTCTTTTTTAAGAGACTGAGGGAGAAGGGAAAAAAGACTGACTTGTAGAGGAATTGTGTTTCACAAGAGATTTATCAATAAGAACAACAACAACAAGGGCTTAAACAATGCAAAAAATTTAAATAAATAGAAGTGAAGGTAGAGGGACAGTATTGTCCCAAAATAAACTTACAAATGAATTAATGTATATTGTGTGACAAAAATTGGAAAATGAAAAGAAAAAAAAATCAGGAGAGTGAAGCTGGAGAACTGAAGGGAAAGTTATGGATAGCTGCCAAATCTATGGGTGAAAAGTGAGGGGATGATGACTCCTATAGGCTTTCAGGAAGGAGAGAGGATTATGAGAATGGGAGAAGTAGAAGAGAGGGATTGAAAATGGGGCACTAAAACAGTGGAAAGAGAGCCTGTAGAGATAGTGTCGCAACATATACCATATGAAAAACCAATCATAAAGATATAATGTTGACTTAAAAGAGGAAGAGGATTTTTAAAGTACTGAAATATCAATGGATAAAAAAGCAGAAATTGAAAACTGACTAGATTAGAGGGAGAGGATAAGTGAAAGTAAAGTATCTATGCCTTCTCCAGGAATGAAAATCTGGGTGACTAGAAGAAGGGTAGTGGTTTTTAAAGCCCTTGATAGACTAGCTCCTTCCTATCTTTCCACTCTTCCTTACACCTTAACTCCCTCCATGTATTCTATAATCCAGTGACTCTGTTCCTTGAACAAGACAATCCATTCCCTGACTCTGAGCATTTTCACTAGTTGTCTCCTATCTCTGAATTCTCTCCCTCCTTATTTTTGGTGCCTTGCTTCTCTGAGACTTCTCTCATGTCTCAGATGCTCTCCCACATTCTGTGCCAAGCCTTTCCCAATCCCCTTAAAGCTAATACATGCCCCTTGAGATTAACTCCAATTTATCCTGTATATATTTCATTTATATATAATTGTTTGCTTGTTTTCTGCACCATAAAACCCCAAGCTCCTTGAGAAAGGCTTTTGTCTTTCTGTGTACTATAAGAATTTATAAGAGAACATGGCACATAATAGGCACTTAAGAAATGCTTGCTGAATTGACCAGTGCCCTCACCAAAAAATAAATAAATAAAAATAAATTTTTAAAGATTAGAAAGAAGGATAATTTAAAATACCAATGACCTCCCATTCTAATAGTGTGGCAACTCCCTCCCTCAAACAAATCCCAACACTAAAACTTACAGTTCTAGAGTATATATCCCAGATTTAAGTGACTTGTTCATTATTATATAGCTAGCAACTGTTTTAGGTGTTATTATATCTCAGTTTACTCTGACTCCAAGTTTAGCAATTTATTCATTATACTACAATATTTTACCAACTCTATAATTTATTCTGGATAGTTACTTACCCATAATAATTCCCTCTGATGCTAGTTTTGGGGAAAAATCAATACAACTTTATTACACTCAAACTAAATACATTTGGGTTGTGTGTACAAGGGTAAAATCTCAGGTGCTTCATATAACTGAGAGTTTGATTTTAAAAAAAGTCTAGATCAATACTGGTACAGACAAGTCTATTAAAGAAAACTCTGGAGATCATTCATATATGTACCCTACACTGGGTGCATTCTCTTCAGCTGCAACTTTGCTCCAGGCTGTCTTTTCACAGGTTGGTATGGGATCAAACAGTGTATATAGAGGAATGTAAAAGAATGTTACTATTAGCCTTGGAAGAAAGTAATTATTTTTTGAGCAAAGTCAAAGTTAAAGGTGTTTTTGTTTTTCTTCTGATTAGGTGCTGTATGTTGGTGATAGGTATCTTTGATTCATTTGAATTAATAATTAAGATGGATTTTGCTAGGAGATTGTGTGTTTAATGTTAACAAATATTTTCTGACAACCTAGAAATAACAACTCCCAATTACATTTCTCTTTAAGGTCCACAAAGTGCATTCCTCAGAGCAGCCTTATGACTTTGTTAGAACTGAAAGTATTATTAGTCTTACATTATGAATATGGAAATAGAGACAAGGAGATTAGGAAATTAGTCCCTTGCCACAGATTTAATAAGCAATAGAACTGAGGTTGTGTTCCAGACCTCTCTCTATTATGTGATACTGCCTCTTTAACACAATTCTAGGTCCTATGAAAGAATGAAAAGTGTAAGACTGAGGTTATTCTCTTTCAGAGCTTATAATCATATTAAGATCATATGATTATACAACTGCAGTGAAATGGCCTCACTGGAGAGGCCCTCTCCTCACTCAACAGAAGAATAAACTGAGATCTGGGCAGGGATTATGGTGACTTTTCCCAGGTCCCATAAGTATTAATTGTGAGAGGTAGAATTCAAACCCAGATCTTCTGACTCCTAAGTCAATGCTTTGTTCCATTTTGTTCCACTTCCATAGTGTCATGGAAGAATTGGGACTTGAGGCAGTCCCTTGAAACATGAACAAGACTTGGAGTGGTGACAAGAAGCAGAAAGGATGCTCTAAGCAGATGTAACACCATTAATTCAAATCAAGAAAAAATACTAACCACTTATTTTGCTAGACACTGATAAAACAAAATTAAGTAATGCATGGCCCTAGTTTTGTTTTAGTAGGAATTGGCAAGGAAAACATAATCAAGGGCATGTATGATTAAAAAAGAGATGGATTTCACATGTAATGAGTGAGAGATAAAAGAAGAACAGCCATCTTTCTTTGCACTTCAGTCAGTCAGTTCAACCGTTTTCAGTTGTGTCTGATTCTTCATGACTCCATTTGGGCTTTTCTTGGCAAAGATGCTGGAGTGGTTTGCGTTCCTTCTCTAGCTCATTTTATAGATGAGGAAACTAAGGCAAACAGGGTTAAATGACTTGCTCAGGGTCAGACAGTTAGTAAGTATCTGTGGCCAGATTTGAATTCAGGGAAATGAGTCTTCTTGACTCCAGTCCTGGCATTCTATTCACTGTTCTGTCTAGTTGCCCTTTTAATTACACTAGTGCCACCTAAATAATAGGGTTGTAGTTCAGATCACTAGATATGGAAGGGACCTTTCAGGTCATTTGGACCAATGCTGTCATTTTATGATCGAGAATACTAAGGTCCAGAGATGGCAAGTGAGTCCAAAGTCACACAAGTAGAAAGGGTGACATCCAGGATTTAAACCCAGGATTTCTGACTCCAAATCCAGAAATCTATCCATTTTTCCAAATTGTTTCCTCTGTGATCTTGAACCAGCCCTTTGGCACTCTATTTGCGTTATGTGATGGTAGTAGTGTTAATAATAATTACAAATGTTCATTTATCTCTTTAAGGTTTGTGAAACTCTTTTCCTATTTTATCTCTCTTTATCTTTACAACTCTATAAGGCAAGAACTAACTGACTCAGTTGAACCAGAGAAATGACCCTTAAGGTCCATCCCAGTTTTAGATCTGTTGACTTTGTCCAAGATTTCAAAAGACTCTCGTAAGAGTGTACCTATATTAGTGAGCTCAGCAATATAAATATATTAAAGCTCTGAAGAAGTATAAACCCTTCACAAGATCCAAAATAGTTTATGAATATTAGCAATAGCTTGTTAGGATTCTGAAAGTCATTTTAACTGACAGTAAGTGGGCAACTCAGAGAACAGTACTATTAAAGATAAAGTAAAAACTTATGGGAAAGGAAGACCAGAAGCCTTCAAAATTCATGGTCAATCACCTTATAAACATCAAGAAGTGATTATTATTACAAACCAAGGGAAGTCAATAAATAGTTTGGAGAACTATAGGCTAGTAGGAACCTTAATTGAGGAGCTACCATATAGCATGTGCAATGTTGACAAGTGTACAAGGATTATTCACATAAACATGTTAATTGAATGACATCTTAAGGTCACATCTATTTCAATTGTATACTGAATTTGAAAATTTGAAAATTGTTGGCAGGTAAATATTTCATTATTATGTGAAATGTACCTGTGGTAAATATTTATTAATAAGTAGAAATCTAAGCACAAATTTAATGAATAAACATTTACACTTCATAAAAGTTGCTGCACGTGGTATTCAGCAGTGCAGATTTGTGTATCACAACAGACATTATGCAAAGATTATCATGCAAGAACACTCAGTGATTATTAATGAGGTATGCTTTTTACATTAAATTTTATTCATGTCAAATAGATGTTTTTCTTTCAAAATAGAACAAAAGTTAGAATCCAACATCTCTCTCCATATAAACATATATAAATATATATATGAATATACAATTTTTTTAAATTTAGAAGCAATGTTTTATAGTCAGTCAATGAGCATTTGTTAAACATTTACTGTGTGCCAAGCACTGTGCTAAATACAGGGGATACAGAGAAGGACTAGATAACCCCTAGTGACAAAGAGCTCAAAGTCTAATAAGAGCGACAACATGCAAACAACTTGGTACAACACACACACATGCGTATATGTATGTGGATTATATATATGTATATATATATATACATGTGTATATATATATATATACATGTGTGTATATATACATATGTGTGTGTGTGTGTGTATACACAAGATAAATTGGAGATATCCAATACAGGGATGATACTAGCTTTAAGGAGGAAAATGAAAAGTATCTCACAGAAGACGGTATTTTAACTGGGGTCTGCAGAAAGCTTTGGAAGACAGAAAGTGGAGAAGAGGAAAGACAATATTCTAGGCATAGAGGAGAGCCAGTGATCATGGCCAGGGTCAAGAAATGAGATGTTTTGTGTTGGTGTATTAGATAAACTAAAAGAGTTAGAATCAGGAGGAAATAGATTCAAATCCAAAATCTGATATGATACTTATAAACTCTTTGAAAATGGGCTCATTGAACCACAGAAATTGTTTATAAATTATAGATGGGATGTGACACATCAGTGGAAGGTATTCATGTGGCAATGGAATAATAGATTATCAGATCACAAGTGTAATCTTTCCACTATATTCTTTATGTAATATTTTAAGAGTATATTATATGATCTAAAGTAATATATATATAATTGAGTTTTTTACTTTACTGTAACTTACTTAAAGTTATATTTTAGATTGATTTCTAAAATATTCATAAATCAAATTAATCTCTAGCCCCTTATCTATAAGACTAGCATAGTATGGATTAATGGTGTACACCAGCTGAAGGTGGGAGAAATAGGAGTTTACTAGCCCCATATTCACTGAAGATTATATGTATATATTTTAAAATTTCCAAAGTAAAAATCATATGTTTGAAATCTCATTTGAAAACTATACAGATTCAGCGGCAGCTAGGTAGCACAGTGGATAGAGTACCGGTGCTGAATTCAGGAGGACCTGAGTTCAAATCTGGCCTCAGACACATAACACTTACTAGCTGTGTGACCCTGAGCAAGTCACTTAACCCCTATTGCCCAACCAAAAAAAAAAAAAACCAAAAACAGAAAACTATATAGATTCAATGTGATTCTTGTCAGCATCATGATCATCATCATCATCATATTAACACTTTAAGGCAATTTAAGATTTGCAATAAATTTTACATATATTGTCATATTTTATCTTTACAATAACCTTTTAAGGTAGGTATTGCTATTTTATCCACTTTACAGATGAGGAAACTGAGTTTGACAAAACTTATGTGATTTTTCCAGGCTCACACAGCTAACAAAGGTCTGAACCATAGGGAGAGAGTACATCCTTCTTTCTGGAAGAGGACCAATGATATTAGGAGGGTGACATCTTGACTTTCAAATGAATTGGATTTAAGATAGTCAAGGCTGTGCAATGTCATCAGTCTCACTCTCTCTTCCAGAGTCAGAGTCCAGTGGCAATACATAGTTCAGGAGGAGTGATCATGGCTGCAAGATGCAATAGGATAGTTTGGTCTTTTTAAGCTAAGGTATTTCCTGAGTCTCACTTTATATGAGGCAACACCGATTCAGTGATTAAAGGGTATATAAGAGTTAAGGTGAAAGATGGCCTAGTTTGATTTCACAAAAGAATCAATCTCAGTGGCGAAGACCCTCAGGGTTTCTGGACAGAACAGAAGCAATTGTTATTTACACTCACTCTGAGCCATCCAAAAGGGTTAATTTTGGGCCAGGCTATGGGCTACACTCTGGGGATACAAAAGAAAAATAAGTGGAATAGCCTTTGTCCTCTAGGAACCAGTTCTCCAAAGTCCATGTGTATCCTAAAGGGACTCTTAAGATATATCCTTTTTCTCTGGTAAATAATTGTGTCTCAATAATCTAATAGTGTTTTTGTCTCCCCTGGCCTTATAGACTTCAGTTTTTAACTGTTTTCATTTTTATAAGCCCATAAAGCTTCAAACATAATCATTAGATCATCAGATTTCATCCTAGTTTTTGAATCCAAGAAATAATCATAGCAGTAAGGAGATTTTGCAGGCCAACCTATAAAGAATGATGAATCTTAAGTAGAATCTCTGGGCAAGTGACCTACTTGCCTACTTCTTTTGTGTAGCTGATATTGGTTGGTGGTTAAAAATATTCTTTATCATTTTCCCTGGTCCTAAGTCATGGGAGGTGTACTAATGATCCCCACAAACTAAATAGTCAAAATGGCCTAGAAAGAACAACAATGAAAATTTTTGTACTGTTTTAAACAGCACTTAGCACAATTTCTGGCACATGGTAGGTACTTAATAAATATTTATTGATATATTGTTTTAAAGTTTAAAATGAACTTCATATATATATGTATATATAATTTTAGACACAAAACAACATTATGTGGTAGATATTACAAATATTCTGATCTCACATATGAGGAAACTGAGGTTCAGTGATTAAGTGAAATGCCTATTACCACATTTTTGTAGGCATAAGGCAGGATATGAACTCAATTCTTTCTGACTCCACATCCAGTTCTTTATCTACTACTCCAGTTATCTATGTCATGATAGAATAGAAACCAATTATTTGTATGTGGTTTGACCACTTGTTATGTTTCTCTACATCATAACAATAATATAAATGTTCTGGGAGAATAAGGAAGAGTCAAAAGAATAGAAGATGAGAAGAGTCTGAGATGTGTTTGAAAAATAGTGTTACCAAATGATTTAGGTAACAAAATAAGTGAGGAGATGAGTCATAAGCTAGCTGGACATGGCCTTTAAGCCATGGTAGATACCAATAGAATGTGCTTTTAGTTGGAATGAAAATCCATGATAAGTTAGGTGAACATTAAAAAATACTTAAGGACTTCTGGGAGTGGAGCCAAGATGGTAGAATAGAGAAAGCACTCAGCTGAGCTCTTCCAACATTGACCTCCAAACAATTTTAAAACAATGCCTTAAATTGAATTCTGGAATGGCAGAGCCAATAAAAAATCAGAGTGAGTCATTCTTCTAGCCTAAGACAACTTAGGACAGGAGTGGAGAAGCTGCAGCCTCAAGGACATATGTGACCCTCTAGTTCCTCAAGTGCATTCTTTTGACTGAATCCATACTTCACAGAAAAAAATCCCCTTAATAAAAGGATTTGTTTTGTAAAACTTGGACTCAGTCAAAAGGCCACACCTGAGTACCTAAAAGGCCACATGTGGCCTTGAGGCTGCAGGCTTTCCCACCCCTGAAAAGAGAGATCTGTGACACAGAGGTGGACAATTACCCAAAGCCCACCTGGATGAAACGGCAGTGGTGGGAGGAAGTAGTAGTGACCGAAACAGCAGTACTGCTAGACCATCTTCCTGCATATATTTTTTTCACCAATTTCCTTGATACTCTTGAACTTTTGCTCATCCAGATGAATTTTGTTAGCATTTTTTCCAGTTCTATAAAATAATCATTTGGTAGTTTGATTTTTTATCACACTGAATAAGTAAATTAGCATAAGTAGAATTGTCCTTTACATTATATTGGTTGAGCCTACCATGTACAATTAATATTTTTGCCA
This sequence comes from Vombatus ursinus, assembly GCF_900497805.2. Taxonomy (NCBI): domain Eukaryota; kingdom Metazoa; phylum Chordata; class Mammalia; order Diprotodontia; family Vombatidae; genus Vombatus; species Vombatus ursinus. The sequence continues at coordinate 29,420,868 of NW_020954619.1, forward strand.
ATTATTTAAATCTGTCTTTATTTGTGTGAAAATCAACCATCCATTTCCTTTACATCATCTTAACATAATGATCTGACTCCCACACCTTTGTCCTATGTAGAATCCTTTTAATTGTCTTGATAATGATAAAGTTCTTAGAATTTATATATATCATCTTCCCATATAGAAAGGTAAAGTTTAACCTTGACAACTTCTTGAAATATCATGTCTAGGTGCTTTCTTGGATCATGGCTTTCACATAATCCATCTCTCCTCAATCTGTTTTCCATGTCAATTGTTTTTCCTATCAGATATTTTAAATTTTCTTCTATTTTTTTTAAGTTTTGACTTTGACTTTTAACTTTGCTTTATTGATTTTTTTATGTCTCAAATTCATTAGCTTCCACTTGCCTGTTTCTAATCTTTAAGAAATTAGTTTCTTCAGTGAATTTTTGTACTTTTTTTCCATTTGGTCAATTCCATTTTATAAAATATTATTTTTTTCATGTATTTCTTTTACCAAGATGTTGTCTTCTCATAATTTTCTTCCTTTATGATCTTTCCCTTACCTAATTGTTCCTTTACCACTCTTATCTGGTTTTGAAAATAATTTTTAGTTCTTCTCGAAATTCTTGTTGGGCTTGTGTCCAATTCACATTTTTTCCCCTTTGAGACTTTACTTGTAGTCATTTTTACTTCATTTTCTTCTGAGTTTGTTTCTCATTTTTCTCTTTTGCTGTAATAGCTTTTTATAGTCAGTTTCTTTTTGTTATTGTTGTTTGATCATTTCCCCAACCTTTTTCATGATTTCAAACTTTATCTTAATTTTGGACTTTATTCCCTGTGTGTTAGTGTTAGTGTGGGTGGGGTATTATCTCAAACTTCAGGCTTTTTTGCACTGCTGTTTTCAGAGCTAGTTCTGGGGGTTTGGAATTTTCAATGATTCCAAGGTGGTGTGATCATCTCTGGCTTGAGAGCTCCTGCACTATTAGTGGAGTTGTGAAGTAATCCAACCATTCTGGAAAACAATGTGGAACTATGCCCAAAATACCTTTTGACTCAGCAATACTATTGCTAGTTCTGTATCCCAAAGAGATCAAAGAAAAGGGAAAAAACCCTATTTGTAATATATGTATATGTATGCACACACATATTGGCTCTTTTTGTGATGGCAAGGAATTGGAATGACTAATTAAATGGTGGTATATGACTGTGATTGAATACCATTGTGATATAAGAAAAGACCAGAAGGATGCTTTCAGAAAAACTTGGGAAGACATATGTGAACTGATGCAAAGTAAAGTGAACAGAACCATGAGACCATTGTATACAGTAATAGTGATATTGTAAGGATGATCAACTGTGAAAGACTTATCTACTCTGATCAAGATAATGATCTAAGACAATTCCAAAGGACTTATGATGAAAAATGCTATCTACCTTCAGAGAATTTTTAAACTCAGAACTGCAGATTGAAGGCATGCTTTTTTTTAAACTTTCTTGCTTTACTTTTTATCTGTTTTCTTTTGTAACACAGCTAATATGGAAATATCTTTTGCATGACTTTACATGTTCAATTGATAGCAAATTATTTGTCTTCTCAAGGAAGACAGAGGGGTGGGAGGGAGAGAAAGAAAGATTGTTATTTTTTTTTACATGTAATTGGGAAATATTTAATGAAATAAATAAAATATATATTTTAAAATATTTAAAGTATCTTAGAGAACCAGAAGGTGCATTATATATCATTTAGTATCCTGGCCTCATTTTATAGAGAAGAAAACAGAGGCCCAGACTGGAGAACTGACTTGCCCTGTTCAGTAAGTACTAAATGCTGATTTGGTGGCAGGAAGACCTGAGTGCATATCTTCCTTTAGAATTTTATTACATGTGAAACTCTGGACAAATCCCTTAAACTCTCTCAGACTCAATTGTCTCTATTGTAAAACAAAAATAATAATTGCATTTAACTCAGGTTTGTTGTGAGCATCAAATTGGATAATATACATATATCATTTTGCAAACAAAATACCACATAAATGCATTATTTATTGCAAATGCAAATGCAAAATTATTAATGCAAAAAGAAAGAACTCATGGGGGCAGCTAGGTGGGCAGTGGATAGAGCACAGGCCCTGGAGTCAGGAGAACCTGACTTAAAATCTGGCCTCAGACACATTACACTCACTATGTATGTGTGATTCCAGGCAAGTCACTTAACCCCAATTGCCTCAACAAAAACAAACAAACAAACAAACAAAGCCGCTCATTTTTCCCCTGTTGCTATCTGGATTGGCTGGCACCACAGCTGAAGTTCCTTAGATGACTACCAATCTCAAATTACTTGGCCTATCAGAGTGTGGTAGAGTAGACAGAAAGCTATCTTCGGATTCAGGAAGAACCTATGTTAAAGTTTGACTTCTGAACTATACTGTTTGTAGGAACATGGATAAGCCTGTTAAACTCTTAGTACATCAGATAAATTTATAAAACTATTCATTGAAGAAAGATTGCATATCTGCATTTATAGAGGGAGTCACCTCATCAGACTCCACAATACCAATTAAGTTACAATCTCATCTTATCTGAACTATCATCAAGTTTAGATAGAGCCTCTTATGATAAAGAAGTCATTTCCCAAGATTCCTGGACCATGGGTAAGGAAATATTATTTTATGCCTTTTTTCATCTCTAACTTTTATAGAAAGTATTTATTTCAATATGGTGGTACTAAAAATAAACTGTAAGTTTGAGAGATTTTTTAAAAAATACTGTTTCTTAAGGCCTAACACAATCTGACTGAGGTATGCACATAGCTGGCGCTCAATCTGTTCATTGACAGACCTTCAGAATATGAATACAGTCATAATATGCTTTTTTTCAATTTTGTTTTTCAATTCAAACATGGCATTAAAATTTAAATCACTGTTATTAAGTATTAGATTGAGTCTCTTAATGGTCCAACATAGGTAGAAATTTTAAAACTGAAATTAGTACAACTTCATATTATAAATGGTTAGCTCACTTGTTTAGAGAGGGAATCAAATAATTTCCTACAAACATGGAAATAACTACCTTATTATTTACAACTGAGGAGCTATGTTTCAACATTTCCATCTTCGAGAATTTTGTTGAACTTGGAGAAAAGGCTTTCTTTCTTGAAAAGCAGTGCCTAAGTAAACAACTTTCCTTAATCCTCTTGTTTTTCAAACTTAGTTTATATTGATGTAGCATTAAGAAACACTTTTAAGTGACTTTCTCTTACAAATGGAAATATTGACAAAAGTGCTAAGCCACTAGCTAGTATGATTTTGGTTTAAAAACAGGTTCTCAGTTGTCTTTCAGAAGACATTTTGATCTGGGAAAGGAGGAGGAGAAGGAGGGATGGACAAAGTTTAGTTGACTTGGATCAAAATAAACTGAAATTTCACATCCAAAACACAATCTGCTGGGGACTCTTCAGAAATTTTGTGACATCTGTTCCACTAAAATCTCTAAAGTAGCTCATCATTGCTCTCTGATATCCATGATTTCTGTGTAACATGATCTTGAAGAAAAAAAATCATAGCTATAGTCTGTCAACAAAGGGAAAGTAGAAAGAACCTTCATTATCCAACAAATCTGATCCACATAGACAATCAAACTAGATAATTAGCACCTTCAAAACATTTCTCCACAAAGAAGGGGGGGGCAATTCCGCATTTGTTTTTTCCTGAATTATCGATTTTTTTTCCAAATTGTGAACATAAAACCAAATTATTACTAGTAACCATTTTGAAGAGATTTGTACAGATATTTGTAGAAGCACTGTAGTCATTCTAATTTATAACTGTGGCATATAAATCCAAAATGATTACAGAAAAAAAACTTATAAAAATACTTTTGCATATTTCTAGAAGGGAAAGGAACCGTTATTAACTTGCAATTTTGAATAAGATATGCTTCCAATTTTTTTCTTTTTTTAATAATTTATTTTGATTTATCAATAGTCACTTCCATATGCTTTTGAGTTTTAAATTTTTCTCCCCCTTCCTCCCCACCACCCTTCCCAAGACGGTGCACAATCTGATATAGGCTATACATTTACATTCATATTAAACATATTTTCACATTAGTGATGTTGTAAGTAAAAATTAAAACCAATAGAAGGAACCATCAGAAAGAAGAAACAAAACTCAACAGAAGAGAAGAAGAAAAAAAAATAGCAATTCAACTTCCATAGTTCTTTCTTTGGAAGTGGATAACATTTTCCATCACAAAGCCTATGGAGATGTCTTAGATCCTTGTATTTCTGGGAAGGGTTAAGTTTATCAATATTAGTCATCACTCAACATGGCTGTTATTGTGTACAACATACTCTTGGTTCTGCTGACTTCACTCAGCATCAGACCATACAAGTCTTTCCATGTTTTTCTGAAGTCAGCCTGTTCATCATTTCTTATAGCACAATATTATTCCATCACATTCATATATCACAACCTTCTCAGCCATTCCCCAATTGATAGGCATCCTCTCAATTTCCAATTCTTTGCCATCCCAAAAAGAGTTTCTATGAATATTTTTGTACATGTGGGTCCTTTTCCCATTTGTATGATCTCTTTGGGATATAGTCTTAGAAGTGCTATTGCTGGTTCAAAACGTATGCACATTTTTATAGCCCTTTGGGCATAGTTCGAAATTACTCCCCTCGTATTGGCCAATCTGATAAGTGTGACATGGTACCTCAGAGTTGTTTTGGTTTGCATTTCTCTAGTCAATAGTGATTTAGAGCATTTTTTAATATGATTATAGATGGCTTTAATTTCTTCACCTGAGAACTGTCTGTTCATATCCTTTGACCATTTATCAATTGGGGAATGGCTTGTATTCTTATAAATTTGACTTAATTCTCTATATATTTGAGAAATGAGGCCCTTATCAGAGAGACTGGTTGTAAAAATCCTTTCCCAATTTTCTACCTTTCTTCTAATCTTAGTTGCATTGGCTTTGTTTGTACAAAAACTTTCAATTTAATGTAATCAAAATTGTCCATTTTGCTTTTTGTAATGTTCTGTATCTCCTGTTTGGTCATGAATTCTTCCATTCTCCATAGATCTGTTAGGTAAACTATTCCTTGCTCTCCCAGTTTGCTTACAGTATCAGCTTTTATATCTAAATCATGAACCCATTTTGACTTTATTTTGGTATATGGCATGAGATTTTGGCCTATGCCTAGTTTCTGCCATACTCTTTTCCAGTTTTCCCAGCAGTTTTTTTCAAAGAGTGGATTCTTATACCAGAAACTGGGGTTTATCAAATAAAAGATTACTATAGTCATTGACTACTGTGTCTTGCATATTTAACCTGTTCCACTGATCCACCACTCTATTTCTTAGCCAGTACCAAGCAGTTTTGATTCCAAAGAAAGAACTATGGAAGTTGAATTGCTATTTTTTTTCTTCTTCTCTTCTGTTGAGTTTTGTTTCTTCTTTCTGATGGTTCCTTCTATTGGTTTTAATTTTTACTTACAACTTCACTAATGTGAAAATATGTTTAATATGAATGTAAATGTATAGCCTATATCAGATTGTGCACCATCTTGGGAAGGGTGGTGGGGAGGAAGGGGGAGAAAAATTTAAAACTCAAAAGCATATGGAAGTGACTATTGATAAATCAATTTAAGATCTGGAATGGCTAGGCCACCTTCCCCTGCATTTCTTCTTGTTAGTTCCCTTGATATTCTGGACCTTTTATTCTTCCAAATGAATCTTGTTATTATTTTTTCTAACTCTATGAAATAATTTTTGGTAGTTTGATTGGTATGGCACTGAATAAATAAATTAGCTTAGGTAGAATTGTTATTTTTTTTATATTATCTCGGCCTACCCATGAGCAACTGATGTTTTTCCAATTATTTAGGTCTTACTTTATTTGCATGAAAAGTGTTTTGTAATTGTGTTCATAGAGTTCGGGAGGTAGACTCCTAAATATTTTATAATGTCAACAGTAAGTTTAAATGGAATTTCTCTTTCTATCTCTTGCTGTTGGGCTTTGTTGGTAATATATAGAAATGCCGATGATTTATGTGGGTTTATTTTATAGCCTTATGCTTCCAATTTTGATTATCATTATTCCCACAATAAACATACATTACTCAATAAAAAATGGGGATCTGCTTATTTGCCTATGCTTTGTGTTCCTTGTACCATATATCAGGCCAATGAATTGTAGCAGCTATAGTGACACTTCCAATAGAGTACTAGAAATCACACTTCATTGTAAAATACTTTCTCAGGAATTCCCTCATTGCAGTGGCCAGGCATTGCAGGTGGGTTGACTTTTGTTGTTGTTGTTTTCGTTCTCAAGTATTCAACTGAGCAATATCATAAGATTGATCCTGCGTAGTAAAACCTCAATTTGCCAGAACAGTCAAGGATAAAACAGCACAGTTAATTGATACTTTTAATACAGGGTTAACCAGCAGTTTAACTCTGGAGGTCGTATTCTGTATAAAATAACAATAGTCTGCTTTCTGGCCTGAGTAAGAAATAGTACACCATGGGGAATAGAAATTAATATTTCCTTGATGATTCAGAATATCTCATTATCTTCATATCATCATTTGGCAACTCAATTACAATGATAGTGTTGTGAAGTAGTTGAAAGAGCCTGGAATTGGAGGTAGAAAAAATCTGAATTAGAGTCCCATCTCTAATGATCAATTTTTGTGTGACCATAGGAAAAGTCATATTACCTCTCTAAGATTCAGGTTCCTCATTTGTAAAATAGAATAAAAAATAATGCTTAGAGTGCTTTCTGCTCAGGGTTATAAAAAGAAAAAGTATTGTATAAATCTTGAAATTCTATGGAAATTGAAATTTTATTATCACTTAGGAATTTAGATATTAGAAGATATAATAGAAAGGTATGCATATATAATAATTCCAGAATCTTCTTGGAGAGTACTATTTATAGTTAATAAATCCTTTATGTGGTCTTAATTTTTAGAAGAAACAGAGGAATTGCAACAAAATCAACTTGTTTTGTTTGAGGAGATATTGGCTGAATGATAGTTCTTGTCAATCAAGGCTTTAATGCCTCAGTTTTTAAATCTGTAAAATGGGGATAATAAAACATGCATTACATTCTTTAAATGTCATAAGGAAAGCATTTTGTAAACCTTAAAATGTAAAGGAATTGTTGTTGTTACTAAATATAATGTGCAATTCATTTTAAGCTTTAGATAAAATCCAATAAATGAAAAAATATTAATTTAAATATCAACATTCATGGAAAATTGCAGGTTCTAATGAAACTCATCAAGTTGGGTTTAGGGCAATAATCTCACAAATATGAAAATAATAGCCTGAAAAATTGTCATATATGCAACAATTTAAGGTATTCAATTTAACCAAAGAATATATTTTCCCCTCATCATATGACTTATGCATATACTACAGGCAAAACTTTTAGATTACAAAGAATGAGAGCTAAAGACTTTAGAAGGAAAGGGTAGTGTTTGATTTCCTTTATCAGAATAAAACAAATGAACTTAGTACCTAGCTAAAGAGAATAATTAGCTAAAATAGAATGATACCAGATATTTGTGTATCCCTCTCCCCCCACCTCCCCACCCACACCAATATTGCACAATAAACCAGAATTTTTGTTTTCTCCTTACAGGTTGGTATTTGATTCTCACCTGTTATTACAACTTTTGCCAAGTATTTTTTTTTTTCTAGTCCTTGCTCTGGACATTAAAAAAGTCAAGTTATGATGTTATCTACAGAGATTCTGAGGAAACATGGGAGAAGAAATGAAAGGAATTCATAGGAGAGAAATGACTGGTATTCTTTCCTACATCTCTTTCATATATATATACATATATATATATGTGTGTGTGTGTGTGTGTGTACATTATATATATGTGTGTACATTATATATATGTGTGTGTATATATGTGTTTACATATATGTATATATATGTATAAATGCATACACATGCAGGCACATGTTGAGTATTTTCCCATATGAACTCCCAAGGGGGAATCATGAACAGCCTCATGGACAGACATCCTCAACACTTTGGAACTCTACCTCAATTCTAAGACATTACATAGTATCTTGATAACTAAGTGTTTTATTTAGAATTCTGTATGAAATTTAATAGTATCAATACCACTTTGAATTCCATTTTGTATTTCATATTTAAGGTTTTTCATTGACTTCTGCTGCTCACAAACTTTTCCTTTTGCTTTGTTTTCAGCTGACATACAGTGGAAAAACTTCTATGCAATCCTATAAAAGACATTTAAAGTTTTCCAGAACAAGCCTAAAATGTGAATAGCAGATACTCAACTCCATGATAAAAAGCTCTTTTGGTATTCATAAATCTTCATGCCTGTTGGAGAATTTTGCTGACATATCTCAAAGGACAGAAGCATGAAACTCATATCTTATTTGCTTTTTTTATTCAGTGGTCAAAAATGCAATTATAAGGTATGCACTCAACAATAGATTTCTTAAAGACTGGAAATTTCACTGAGATCTTCTAAAGCTAGCAAAATATTAATGTGGTATCTGTCATTAATTTGTTGAATTTAATTTTCTTCTCTCCACAGATAGCAAATATCAATTATTTTAAGGACTCATAAGAAAAGCTTAACTATGTATATGGATTTTTACATGCCTACACACAAAGCTGTTGGAAAAATCAGTTGGCCATTGGAAAGAGATACACTACCATTCTAATGCCAAACATATTCTTCTGTGTTAGGTCTTTGTCCTTGGTGTTTGGGAAAAAGGCAATATTATTGGTTTAGATTATAGGAAACTCAGTGGGCACTTTTCCCCCATTAGAGTTGGAACACACCTATCATTTTTCTTTTTTCCCCCTTTTTTTTCCCTTTACATGACCTTTCTATAAGCTCAGCTTGTCCCAGACATCCACTCTACCTCTTTTAAACGCACAGGTCCTTTACTGAGAGGTGGTATGGACTAGTAAGCTATACTATAATATTTTGAGAAAGGGATATGTGAATTTAATAAGATGAGTCCAAATGCAATTTAAACAGTACAAGAAGCTCTACAAACTTAGCTTATATAAAATAATTCCTTCTTGATTTTCCAAATTTGTTCAGATTGACACCAACTGTGTGACAATGTGTAAATCTCTAAATCTCTCTGAGCCTCAGTATCATCATCTATAAAATAGAGAAACAATACTCTTTAGATTGTCTTCATAAGGTTATTGTGAGACTCAAATGAGGTGATACATTTAGAGCAATTTTGACCTCTAAAGATCATTACAAACTATTATTCTTCTCCTCATTGTCATTATCTCCATACCTATCGCATCAGATTCCTAGTACTTTCAGACTTTTTGAGGACAGGGATTTATTAATTTTTGTTTAGTACCCCTAGTGCCTGGAATGGTGGCTGGCACATGGCATATGTTTAATAAATAACAGTTGATTAAACCTCAAATTAAATCTACATATAGGTTTATATTGGGTGATTTAAATACAAAAGTGAGCTTAGGTGAGAAGAGCAAAAATAGGTAAAAAAAAACAGGTTTAGAAAAAAAACAGGCTAAAGATTTAGGTCACAGGAGTCTCATTCCTATGAAAAAGAAAAAAAAACAGAAGGGAACAGTCATGCTAAGCACTGAATAGTAACACAAAAAAAATGAAATTAATTGTATTTTGATAGGTGTTTCCAACACTATCCATTGCTATACCATGTTATCATTCTAGCTTACTATATTATTCTTCTACGATATCATTATTCTCTGTCTATAAAGCTATGGTTAAGTCTAGCACATCATTCCATTTTTGTAAAATGTTGTTTAACAAGAATTTTCCATTAGTAATTCTCCCAAAATTTATTGGGCATGGGATAGGCAAGGAGATTAAAGAGAGTTTGGTTTTAAACTGGGTATATTCCAGGTGTCTTTTGTATAGTCATGACAAGTAGTGACCAGTCTAAGGCTAACAAGTATTTCATAAACCTTTCTTGCATTTTCAGCTCAAAAACAGCCATGAGAATCATTTTACCCACCAAAAGAAAACACTAAAAACCACTTTAGGAAGCATCTTTATAATAAGGCTTGCACAGAGGCAATCTGAAGTACATAATCAGATAATATCAGAACTAATAAGCACAACTTCATTAGGTCTACATAATCCACAGCAAAGCATATTGCCCTCAGTGTGGGGGCAACTTCTTATTTGCAGATTATAATGAGTGCATACAGCTCTGAACACCCCCACAGTGCTCACTAAATTAGAGAAATGCACAACAATCTTTTTATCTTGTCAGGATAGCGGTTTTTAGAACAATTCAAGAAAAGAGAGAAACAAGGTTGGGTACCCATGCCTAATGTCATACTCTTATTAATAACAGAAGATAAACTACACAAAACTCATTTTCCTGCTTATATTCAGTGACTCTGCTTCTCTATTTTCCAACTGTGGCCATACTGCCCAAACTTAGTATAGTGCCAAGATTATGGGGTTTTCAGTTAGAAAAAAGTGGTTTGAAAGTTAGTAACTCTATAATTTGGAAAAAAAAAACACTTAACATCTCTAGATATCTTTATAAAGTGTCCTCCTCATCATCATTAAATCCACACTCATCACATCAGAAGTCTAGTGCTTTAGACTTTCTTGTGAGCAGGGATTTATTCATTTAGTTAGTTAGTTTTGTCCAAGGGTGCTGTTGCTAGGACTGTTTCTCATTTTGTCTTTGTATCTCCAGTGTCTAACACATCACCTAATACACACAGATAAGGACTGAACCTGCAATTCCATTAACAAAGGAAACTCACTCTATCATTGAGGTCACAACTTCTCTGAGACTTAAAGTCTTCTAGATTTGCCTTGAGAGCAGTCATTTAGTCTATAAACATTTAGTAAGTACCCACTATATGCCAAGAATTGTGCTAAGGGTGGGGGATATAAAAAAAAAGAATACAAAAGAAAGCCAGCCCTTGCCCTCAAGGGCTCAAAATCTAATGGGGGAGACAACATATTATTTAACAAACAATAAAAATATGAAATATTCAACAAAAGGAAGGCAGTGGAAATAAGAGAGATTGGGAATGGCTTGCTATTACTTTAACTGATATGTGAAGGAATTCTAAGAAGCCAAGAAGCAGAAATGAGGAGGGATAGCATTCCATGGATGAGGGACACTCAGTGAAAATGCCCAGTATGTAAATGGAGTGCCTTGTTCAAAGAACAACAAGGTCACTGTCACTGCATCAAAGTGTCCATAGCAGGGTAAAATATATAAGACAATTCAAAATGTGTTTGAGGTGGATGTGTGCCATTTTATGAAGACCTCTGAACTCCAAACAGAAGACTTTATATTTGATCATAGAGATGAGAGGGAGTCACTGGAGCTGTTGGAGTAGGGAAAGCATTATGGTTGAACACATATTTGAGAAACATCACTCTGATGGCTGTAGAGGAGAGGGAGAGAAGGAGGGAGAGAGACAGACAGACAGAGTCATGGCTGTCAGATCGAATAACACATTATTGCAATAGTCTAGGAGTGAGGAGATAAAAGACCAAGGACAGTGACAAAGGAGAGATACAGTAATATTCAAGAAATTTTACAAGGGTAAAACTTAGAGTACTTGGCAATAAATTGAATGTGGAAGCTGAGAGAGTTGAGGATGACATGTAGGTTGTAAGCCTAGGGGACCGGGAGAATGATGTTGCCCTCAACAGCAATAGGAAATTTTAGAAAAGGAGAGGGTTTGGGGGAAAGATAATGAGTTCACTTTTGGCCATGTTGTTTTCAAGATGTCTAAAGCATATCCAATTAAAAATATCTAATAAGCAACTGGAAATGTGATTGAAGGTCAACAGAAATGTTAGGCAATCAGTATTTATTAAGTACTCACTATATGCCAGGCACTGTGTTAAGTGGTAGGGATATAAAAGGAGAAAAAAGGCAGCCCCTTTTCTCAAGGAGCTCACAATCTAATGGGGAAGATAGCATGCAAACAAATGCATAAAAACAAATGATATACAGAATTAATGTGTAATAATTAAGAAAAGGAAGACACTAGGATTAAGAGGTGTAGTCTTTGGCCTACCACTAAGCTTCTCTTTTTTCATATCCAAAATGGTGATAATAATACTGGCTCAATCTATTTCATAGGATCTTGAGAGGATAAAATTAAATACAATAGACCTACATATTTCAAGGCATTATGCCAAATCTCAGAAATATAAAGAAAAAAAATAAAACCTTGTTATCAAAGCCATTATCAAAATACAAAATAGTTATACTGTGTACATAAGATGGTTAATAGCAAGCATTCATTGAGTATACTATAAAGTAAAATCTAACATTTTTATGAAATAATTGTAAGTGGGATAAGTAATTACATCCTCTGGTTAATAGGTAGTACTTTGCTTTTAACAACAAATGGTTTTGCCTTGTTCATTTAATACCACTCATATATTATTGTTCATTTGAGATATGAATTGAATTAGACTGCTTATACCTCTATATAAACAGAAAATGACAAGCATTTTTGGGGGTCGTGGGAAACTAGACATGAGTTGTTAAGTATAAGAAGCTCCTAGCAAATGGTTCTCTCTGCCAAAGCACCTTACATGAATCTAACAATCTTAGAGAGATATCTGAGACATTGAGAGGTTAAGTTAGTTACCCAGGGATACACATCCAGAATATATCAGCAGAAGCAGGCATTGAACTCAAATCTTCTAGCTTATTAGGCCTACATGGCCTAAGAATTAGAATTACTAAAAATAGAATGGGCTGATTTGTGATACAGGGGTTTCCTTTATAATTAAGGTTTTTGAAGACAGATTAAATGATCAGGCTTTTTAATGCTGAAGAGAATATTTCTTTAAAAATAGGCTATAATCTCCTTGAGGATAGTGGCTGTTTTCATTTTTGCCTCTTTATTTCCAGTTCCTGGGATGGTACCTGGCACAAAATGTAGTAGGTATCTGTTAATGGGTTTTCTATTATGGTTGGAATTACATGCCTTTTACTATGTACCATGTTGTTGTTTAGATGAATAGTGTAAAAAAATGAAAACATAGAAAGCTATGATATACATAGGAGTATCATATTTTCCCCTATGATTTATTTGGAAATATGATTTCTAAATAGAAATCACGCAATATAACTGATTTGTACTATTTACTTTTATTCCACTATTCTTTATCTTTAGTGTCCTTCTAAAGAGTTCTAAGGATCATACAGTTTTCATATCATCCACAGAACATTATTCAGGTGGTACTAACAACATGATAAAGGAGGCAACATGGCACAGTGGCTAGAGAGACAGCTTTGGAGCAGGGAAGATCTGAATTAGAATCCAACCTAGAACCAGCTGTGTAACCCTGGACAAGTCATTATACCTCTCTGAGCCTAAGGTTCCTCATCTGTAGAATAAATGTGGTAGACTCTCATATAGTTCTACTTATGTAATCTTTTTTTTTTAAATCAACAAAGAAATTGTTACACTTCAAGAGGAACTGTAAATTTTCAACGCTGATATTCTCGTCACAAAAAAAAAAAGCCAGAAACAAAGAAATTGCAGCTAAAGGAAGGAATGGCACATAGACTCCCCTTGTAGGGATTGGCAGAGTTGCCCCTGAGAAACAAGATTCCTTACTTTATGGGATGCTTATTCTTCTCTAATTTTAGTGCTAATGATGAACACATACAAAATAACCACCACAAAGACAATAGCAGCTTGTGGATAATACAAGCTTATAGAAGATGAAGAACTAGAGGAATTCCATAAAGAAATTTGCAAGATACTGCAAACCAAGTAACACAGGCATTAACTATTATCCATATAACAGTGCACATGGGAAGCATAGTAAATAATTAAATGAATGAATGAACTGGAAAAAGGGTTCAAAATTTAAAGTAAAAGAGGCCATGCCTATTCAACATTTTTGATGCAGTTCAATTCTGTAGAAAGTCAAATGAAGTAAAGACACATATATCAAGTACCTACTACGTATGAGGAATAATGCTAAACACTGAAGATAGAAAGAAAGGCGAAAATATCCTTTGTTTTCAAGGAACTCACATTTTAAGGGGAAAGATAACATGTAAATAAAAGCATATAAAGAAGTAGAGGGAGGCAACCAGAAAAATGTGAGCAAAAGATGGTGGGGACTTGACATTTTCTCCAGTCCTTGTGACGTCTTAAATCACTTCAATACAGAAATTATTTTATAAAGATAAAGCAACTTCAGCTGTTTCCATGGTCTAGGATATCCTGAATCCAAAAGAAGACTTAAAAAAGAAAAAAGAAACCTAGAAAATAGTGCTCATTGACCCTGATCTCACTCAGCACACCTCAGCAACAAGGATATACTAGCACACTCAAGGACACAATAGAGACTTACATTAAAACCCATTCTTTGACTGAGATATGATGCTGATATCTAAAGCAGAGAGCCAAAACAGAGAAAGAAAATTATAGACCAATTTCACTAATTAATATTGATGCAAAAATGTTAAATAAAATATTAGTAAAGAAATTATAGCAATTTACACTACGAACAGGTGGAATTTATAACAGGAATGCAGGGCTGGTTCAACATTAGGAAAACTATCAGCAAAATTGACCATATTAATAACAAACTAACAGAAATCATATGATTATCTCAATAGGTGCAGAAAAAGCTTTTGAAAAAATATAGCACCCATTCCTATTAAAAACACTAGAGAGAATAGGAATAAATGGAGTTTTCCTTAAAATGATAAGTAATATCTATCTAAAAGCATCAGCAAGCATTGCATGTAATGGGAATAAGTTGGACACTTTCCCAATAAGATGAGGGGTGAAACAAGCATGCCTGTTATCACCACTATTATTCAATATTGTAGTACAAATGTTAGCTTTAGCAATGAGAGAAGAAAAAAGAAATTGAAAGAATAGGCAATGAGGGAAAAAAAAAACTATTACTTTTTGTAGATGATATGATGGTAGACTTAGCTAATTCTAGAGAATCAACCAAAAACCTACTTGAAACAATTAACAACTGCAGCAAAATTTCAGGATACAAAATAAGTCTACATAAATCAGTGGTATTTCTGTACATTACCAACAACCCCAGTAGCAAGAGATAGAAAGAGAAATTCCATTTAAAATGACCATAGACAATATAAAATATTTGGGAGTCTACCTGCAAAGACAAAGCCAGGAACTATAGGAACAAAATTACAAAATATTTTCATACAAATGAAGTCAGATCTAAATAATTGAGAAAATATCAACTGCTCATGGGTAAGCTGAGCCAAAATAATAAAAATGACAATTCTATCTAAATTAATTTACTTACTCAGTGCCACACCAATCAGACTACCAAAAATATTTTGTAAAGCTAGAAAAATTAGCAAAAGTCTTCTGGAAGAAGAAAATGTCAAGAATATAAAGAGAATTAATGAGAAAAAAATGCAAAGGAAGATGGCCTACTAATACCAGATCTAAACTATATCGTAAAGCAGCAATCATCAAAACTATTTGGTACTGGCTAAGAAATAGAGTGGTGGATCAGTGGAGTAGGTTACATACACAAGACACAGTAGTCAATGACCATAGTAATCTACTGTTTGATAAACCCAAAGACTTCAGCTTCTGGGAAAAGAATTCACTATTTGACAAAAACTTCTGGGAAAGCTAGAAAATAATATGGCAGAAGCTAGGCATAGAACAACATTTCACACCATATGCCAAGATAGGGTCAAAATGGGTATATGATTTAGACATGAAGAGTGATTCCATAAGCAAATTAAGAGAGCAAGGAAGAGCTTACTTGTCAGCTCTATGGAGAGGGGAAGAATTTATGACCAAACAGGAGGTAGAGAGCATTATGAAATGCCAAATAGATAATTTTGGTTAGATAAAATTAAAAAGGTTTTGCACAAACAAAGTCAATGCAACCAAGATTGGAAGGAAAGTAGAAAGTTGGGAAACAAATTTTAACAGCCCGTGTTTCTGCTAAAGGCCTCATTTCTAAAGTATATAGAGAAATGAGTCAAATTTTTAAGAATATAAATCATTCTTCAATTGATAAATGGTCAAAGGAAATGAACAAGCACTTTTCAGATGAAGAAATTAAAGGTTCCTCTAATAATATGAAAAAATGCTATAAATCATTATTGAATAGAGAAATGCAACTTAAAACAACTCTGAGGTGCCACCTTATACCTATCAGATTGGCTAATATGACAGAAATGGTAAATGATAAATGTTGGAGAAGATGTGGGATAATTGGAAATTGAAAATTTCCCCTTGCCCCATCTCTGTTTCCAGTGACTGGAGACCCTGTACCTAGACTATGAAAGTTTGCTTGGGCTTCAATAGCCAGCTTGGCCACAAGCTTTTTTGCTTCAGGAGCAAAAGTCTGCCAGGGGCTAAACATTGGCAACACCAGCATGACAAAGTGATGAACTACTGGTGCCTGAGGAAAATAAGCTCTGATCTCTCCATTGAGGGCAAGAGAACTGAGAAGCAGAGTGAGTAGGATAGGATACTGTTGATGCAGGAAGCTATGCAGCACTCTATGTCAACTGAGGGAAAGAGCACAGCACACAGCTAGGACCAGTTGTGACCATCTAAATGTCTAGTTGGAGCAGAGATCTGGGCTGGTGAACTGTGGTTAATGTGGAAGGAGGCTTAGATGCTTTGAGCTACAGCCCCCAAGGAAATCATGAAGGGAAAGGTGTTCTGGAAGTGAGTGTTAATAAAAATAAGAGGGGAAAAAAGACTAAAAGAACCACAGATTTCAGGGAGATGAAATCTCAAAGACCTTGAATATAAACAGAAAAATCAAAAGGAAAACAGTAACAACAGGAGGAAATATGGCCTTCCTACTAGTAAATGAGATCAAGCATCTATGAATTAAATAATGATAAAGGAAAATTATCCAACATTTTATGAGATAGAGGATCCTATTGATGACAACTTGGAAGCACAAAACACTATCCCTGAGTGGTTTGAAAGAAAAATGAGAGTTATGAGAATGGAAGTTATATCCAGTACAGCAAAAATAATGAGCAGAATAGGAAAAAATTCTTTAATGTGAAGTGGCAAGCCTCATCAAAGAAATAAGAGAATAGTAAATTGGGAATGCAAATACATGAAAGCGAAGGACATCCTAGAAGAAGAGAAACAAACCAAAAAATCCAATAACATTTAAAGAAAATCTGATTACTTTGTTCATAAAACATATCGATCTTGAAGACAAGATGCACAGAGACAATCTAAGGATCATAGGTCTCCTAAAAGAACACAACAGGATAAAAACTTTTAATATCATGACAAAAGAAATAATAGAACAGAAGTGCCCAGGACTTCTGAACATAAAAAATGAAATTTCAATTGAAAAAATTCACAGATGTGTCTCAAAACAATGCAAAACAAAACTCTGCATCCAATGTCAGACACATTTGATATGTTGGTTGATTTTTTGAATTGCTTTTCCTGTCTTATTTTTTTTAATGTTTCTTTCAATGGATGGCTGCTGGGGAGGAGAGAGAAATATTATGAAATGAAAGTGATATACAGACAAAAGATATCAATAAAAATAAGACTGTGAAAGAAAAAATGTATGAGATATATTGGAAATCATCAAAAATTGAATTTAAGGAGGCCCAGAAAAGTGCTTTTGCAAAAGGTAGGGTTTTAACTGGGACTTGAGGTAAGCCAAGAAAGCCAGGAGATAGAAAAAAAGGAAGATTTCAGACATAATGGAAAACCAGTGAAAATATATGGAGAAGGGAATATAAGGGACATTTTCTTCAAAATGAGAGTGAGAATGGCTAGAACATATTTCAGCTGAGTTATGTAATAATTAGTTTGTGGTTTGTAATAACAGCTCATAATTGTAGCTTAAAACTAGTTTATGTTGTCCTATATAATCAACAAAGTCATCTCCAGCTATACATCCTAGGATCCCAAGACAATTCAGAGAAAACTCTCAGAACAACTTCTGTTAATCCACTGACAGTAATAGGCATGAGACACTATTCTCCTCTCCTCATAAGACAGAGAAGAAATGGTTCATATCCTCAAGAATTTTACATTCGAATAGTGTAGTACTGTAAATATGAGAATATTAGAAACATCTTTCAAAAACATAATCATTTTCTTAAAAATTCACTTCATTTTTTTTATTTCACCCCTGTGACAGAGAGGAAGTTAGGAAATCAGAGGGGAAAAAAAGCAGGCTATTCTTTTCTGGATTCATGTTTTAGAAAAAAAAGTGGTGATCAGTTAGATAGGTTGTTGGAAAGATTTTTGATTATGGGTACCAATGTGTATGTATTGTTTTAACAAAGTTTCCTCACAAAACTCCTCTAAAGTAGGTAGCATACGCAATGCTTATGGAAATGATCAGGAAACTAATCCAATACCAGTGCACTTTCCCCTACATGATTCTGCTGTTCACTCATAGAAATAATTCAAGTTAATAAACATTTATTATGTGCCTACTGAGTGCCAGGAGCTATGCTAAGTGCTAGGGACAAAAGAAAAAAAGATAAAAATATTCTACTTATCCTCAAAAAGTATATATCTTAAATGGGGAGACAACTTGCAAAGAACTATGTAGATAAATTAAATATATACAGGGGAAATTGAATGTAATGCTAGAAAGCAGGTCCTTCCATTCAGGGAAACTGGATGAAGTGTGCAGGAAGTCAGGAAAGCCAGGAGATGGGGAAAAGGAGAGAGAGAAATTTGGGCATATGGTACAACCAGGAAAAAGTCATGGAGTAAAAGTGAAGGTGTCATGTAAGAGGAGGAACAGCAAGAAGGCCATCATTGATATATCTTAGAGTAGATAGTAATGTTATGTTAAAGATAGCAAACATAATCCTGATTGTTATTTTTTATTCATACGTGGGTATGGATATATTTTCAATTAAATCATGTCCTTGAAGACATATCAAATACACACAAAAAACCTGAGAAATGATAAAGTTATACTAGTTTAAACAGGTATTCTAATATCATTGTTATACAGGGGTATGAAATACATTTCATAAATTTCTCTGGGTTCATTTTTATTTAAAAAGAAATTATTTTCATAAATGAAATGCTCAAGAAAATATCTAGTATGACAGTAGATAGACAATGCTAAAATTATTTAATGAACTTAACATTGTTATTATGTCTTCTTATAAAATCACTAAATTCTTGAAGACATGCTGGAAATTACTGACATTTTTTCTTCAGTTTTAAATTGCGTGTATTTTTAACTGTGGGCAGCTAGGTGGCACAATGGATAGTGCACCAGGTAAGGAGTCAGGAAGATCTGAGTTCAAATCTGCTTCTGACACTAGCTGTGAGGGCAAGTCACTTAACCCTGTTTGCTTTAGTTTTGTCACTGTAAAATGAGCTGGAGAAGGAAAAGTCAAACCAGTCTACTGTCTTCCCCAAGAAAATCTCAAATGGGGTCGTGAAGAGTTGGACATGGCTAAAATCACTGAACAACTAGCAGATACAGGGAATCAGAAAAAATTTCATGTTGAAAATGACTCTTGAGCAGTGCTTTGAAGACAACCAAGGATTTGGAAACAAAATTTTAGGGCAGCTAAGTGGCACAGTAGATAGAGTGCCAGATCTGCAGTCAGGAAGAATCCTCTTACTGAGTTCAAATCTGGCCTCTGACGCTTACAGTCTATGTAACTCTGGCCAAGTTACTTAACCTTGTTTGCCTCAGTTTCCTCACCTGTAAAATGAGCTGAAGCAGGAAATACCAAACTACTCCAGTATCTTTGCCAAGAAAACTACTGTTCAACAACAATTTTAATTGATCACAAAAGAGCAGAGAAATATTTGAACATAAAAATCTGAACATCTTTTATTTTTGTCACAATATTCTGACAACCTAATCTGGGATGGAGAGAATGGAGGATGGAATCATCTATTTTTTTTTTTTTTTTGCTGCAAGCATCTGACATTTTTTTTTCTTCTTATAACCTAAGAGAAAATTGTTATTTCACCCATTTGTGTTACATAACCTTCATTGTCAGTGTCACCATCTGCAGAGGATTCCATCTGAATATCTCCCTTGGACTGCAGGCAATAAAATACAGATGAGTGAATTTTGTAATCTGGCCAGCACCCTGGCTGAGTTCAGTCAGGCTGCCAGTCAGCTGTCCCTTTCTCTTACCAAGCTGCCTATAATCCAAAATTGGTAGTAATGAGAGAAATCAGTAACTGGCATCAAGTCCCATCACGTCAATGACACCTGCTGCCCTCGAAACACTGACCTACCATTTCTTTTTTGGACATATTTCCTGTACTTATCTTGCCAATAAAGTTATTCAAATGGAATTGACTGGCTGTATGCTACATAGAATTTATATTTATAAGGGCAGCTGCTAACTACCTCTCTTCAGAGCAGTCAGGCAACACTTATATTTGAGCAATGTAGCTGGTAAATCGAACATTATTCCTGATTAGAATGGTCAACTGAAATCTAGATGGCCTTCCAAAAATGATGCTAAATCTTCCCTTCCTACTCTAATATACCCCAAGCTTCAGTTGTTTGTGGATCATTCATGTCTTATTCCTTGAGTATCTTTCCTTCATTTCTACCTGTTAAAATGCTCCCTATTATTCAAGACCCTATCAAAATAATAGCTGTTTCATGAAGATTTCCCCAATTTCCCTCAAGATAAAGTGAACTCTTTTGCTTACAAACTCTCACAGGCACCCAGAATTTCAGAATTGGAAAGAACTTCAGAAGCCATTTAGTTTAAAAGCATACCAGAAAAGGTATCCTAACCACCACATATGAGAGAAGTCATTATCTTGGTTGATGGGTTGATTGGTTGTCACCCTTCATTCTCAAAGAGAACCAAAATGATATCACTATACTAGAGTCAAGTTTCAGTGTGTCTGGCTGTGGCTGATCAGACCAATATGATCTTGGAATGCTCTACCACAGGTCGGGCACAAATAGTCCTTGTGAATATTTGGGGTAGATTCTCTAAATTTGCGCACATTGCCTTTTTGTTTGTTTGGTTGTTTTTTGTTTTTGGTTTTGGTTTTGGTTTTTTTTGAGCTGTTTCGATTCTGCTTTGCTCATACAGCACAGCACATTCTCTGATGTGGGCATGCCATGCTGAGTGGCCTTGTGCCAATGTCTCCCATGTGACACAATCAATTCCAAAGTTAAGAGAGATCTTGAGAGTGTCCTTGTATTGCTTCTTTTGACCACCATGTGAACACTCGCCCTGTGTGAGTTCTCCATAAAATAGTCTTTTTGGCAAGCATACATTTTGCAAACAACGTGGCCAGCCCATAGGAGTTGTGCTCTCTGAAGTAGAGTTTGAATGCTTGGCAATTTAGTTCGAGAATGGACGTTAGTGTCTGATATCTTATCCTGCCAGGTGATCTTCACAATCTTCCTAAGACAATTCAAATGGAAGTGATTCAGTTTCCTGGTGTGGTGCTTGTATACTGTCCAGGTTCCCAGGTATACAACAAATGAGGTCAGCACAATGGTTCTGTAGACCTTTAGTTTGGTAGTCAGTCTAATACTTCTTCTCTCCTATGCTTTCCTTCAGAGCCTTCCAAATATTGAGTTAGCTCTAACAATGCATGCATCAACCTCATTATCAATGTGTACATCACTGGAAAGTACACTACAAAGGTAAGTGAATTTATCCACAGCATTCAAAACTTTTCCATTCGCTGTAACCAATGGTTCCATGTATGGGTAGTGTGGTAGTGGCTGATGGATCACCTGTCTTTTATTGATGTTAATTGTTAGGCCAAAATTAGCATAGGCAGCAGAGAATCAATTCATACTTTGTTGATAGGTCTGCTTTGAAACCCTGATAAAAAAGGAATATACTACTTCTCAAGCAAACTTTTACCACTGTTGGATAGCTGAATGTAACCCCTGTCCCAAACCCCATTGATATGTGATTCTCTCCTAATTCGTAGAAGTGAACGTTCTGCCCTCTATGAAAGTATGAGTAGAGCTGGTGAGAAGAGAGAACTCCAGCTAGTCCCTATTGAGTCCTTCTTGGGGCAGGGGAGGAGGGGGGGTTCTCCAAGAGAGAGTCTTTCTCTCTTGAACATCGAGCAGGATTTCAGCTTTGAGAGAAAAGATGGAGGTCAACCCCGATTCAGGTTACTAAAACAAGACTCTGGAAAGATATGAAAAGAATGGGTCATCTCCGTCACGTTCTTCTTCCATGCTTGCTACTCTAGAGCCTTCAAGGAGTTCCCCCTAGGGTGAGCTTTTGGTTGAGCTGAGTTAGCTCACTCCCAGTGGGAGTGCTCTTTCACTAGGTTTTGTCTTGTATATATTCTCCTATTTATACCTTCACTGATTTCTGTTTTGATATGATTTAGATAAATGTGTTTCTTTGCAATTATCTATGTGTGATCATTGTGAAAGTGGTATTTGGTGGGAAAGGGGGCATGCCTTGGATATAGAATTTGGGCTCCACATCTCCCCAAAAATGACAAAGGGATCAAAAGTTAACTGGAACCTCATCATATCTTTGAGAAAATAGTGTTAAAGAGACTCTAAAGATAAAATTCTCCAAGGAAAGTAGAGTGGCTTCTGGCCCTAATTTCTTGCCTCCCTTCCTGGTGAGAATGAAAGTCTCCCTTGGAGAAGGGCGGAGAGAGAAGAGGTCAGAGATATCTGTTTTGCTTCTCCCAGACATGTGAGGCCCACTCCTTCCATGCCTATATTGGTCCATATAATTATTGTGCTTGATAACAAGACTCTCTACAATATCAACCCATTCATTGCTCCTAGCTTTGTCCTGTGAGACTCAGTGGAACAAATCAATTCCCTCTTTGATGTTACCTCAAACACTTTGAGACAGCTACCATGTCTTCCTTCACACTCTGGAATCTTCTCTTCTCCCAGATGCACATTTCTTTCAACCTAATCTCACATGATATGAACTCCAAGTCCTTCACTATCCTGGTTGCATTCCTTTAGATGCTCTCCAGTTTATCATAAATGCAATTTTGAAATGGTGACACCTAGAACAAAACACAGAAATGGAGATGCAATCTGACAAGGTCAACATAAGATTATCATACCCTAATTCCTCAATACTCTGACTTTTTTAATGCTATCAAAGATTTTATTAGCTTTTTTTTTTGGTTGAGGCATAATATTGTTGATTCATGGGGAGCTTATATACTGCTAAAACATTTATATGTTTTTTTAGGGGGTGAATTGCTTTTAATTATTCCTTGACCATCTTGGAATTATGATTTTTTTTCTGAAACCAAATAAAACAATTTATATGTATTAGTATTAAATTTCAACCTGTTTGAATAATCCTAGTGTCCTACCCCTTTGCTTAAAATAATCCTGATTCTCTATCTAGTGTGTTAAATGTCCTTGGCATCTTTGTATCATCCTGGACCCAGGATTTGATAAATATGCCACATACTCATTCAAGTTATTCCTATCATAGCCCCCCTTTTACCAGAAAGTTTATTTTTGTACACTTCCTGTTTATCTTAATAGAATACGAGGACTATGTACTTTGGCTTCTTTGTATTCCTAGCTCAATGTCCAGGTACTTGTACTTACTAGGCACTAAATAGGCACTAAAATTGAATTGAATTATTGATTTTCAAGTTTTCAATGTTATTTAGTCAATTAGTAAGCTCAAGCTGCTCTTATTGAGGGATCGATTCCACCCAATTTTAATGCACAATAAATTACTCTTGAAAGTAAAGGTGTCACATAGGAGAAAGATGGTGAGTCAACATTCATTTAAGCACTTTTTGTGATAGAGAAAACCTGAAAATCAACTAGGTGCCCAGCAATAAGAGAATGGCAGGATAAAATACAATGTATGATTCCCATGATATTCTACTGTGCCATGAAGCCATGATTAAAATAGGGGATTCAGAGAAGCATGGGAAGACTTGTATGAAATGGTAATAAAAATGAAGCAGAATAAAGAGAATTATATGTGTATATATGAGATATATATATGCATGTATATATACATACATATATATCTATGTATGCATGCATGTACACATGTATATATTCTAATAATAGCTGTATGAATAGCTATTCATATAGTCCTTCTTTTGTGGCAGACATTGTCCCAAGCACTTTGCAATTATATCTAAATTTATAGTATTTTCTTTTTATGCGTATATACAATACTATAAATGAAAACATTATTACATGTGTATATATGTATGTGGATTTATAAGATAAATAAAAAACTATACTGAAAGTTAGCTGAACTCTAATCATAATAACTTGTCTCCTTCCGGAAGAACAGAGGATGAAATGTTACTTTTTATACCTCTTATGGAAATGTAAGGGATTATGAGTTTGGAAACTTGATCAACTTAAAACTATCAAGTAAGATTGCTCTGTTGATTACTTTGTAAACCGCTTTTATTTTTTTTTTCCTTTGCTATAATATACTGAGTCTGGTGACCTTGCACAGCCTTCTCTCACTAAAAACAAAGTCAGTTGCAAGTCATATCATTATCTCTCTGATGTCATGGTCCGCTTCCAGAACAAAGGACAAACACAAACTGTGAGTAGTCCGAACTGCCTGAATGGGGCCCCAGCTGTCCAGTTCCAATTGGGTAACTCATCTCGTCCTCTACTCTCCCTCCCTTCTTCTCCCCTCCTCTCCCCTCTTCTCCCCTTACTTGCCCAAAGGAACGTAAATTTTGAAAGTCAAAAGCTGCCTAGTTAACTTGAGGTTTACTGGCTAGATCTCTCTCTCTCAAAAACAAAGCCTTAAACCCAATTCACTCTGGACCTCATAGATTGGACAATAATTAAGTCCCTGCCCAAGCACCACTTAATGTTTGTTTTTTGGGTCCTCCTGGCTCTGAGTGAATGGTAACTGTTTCTCTTTTGACCAGGAGCCCTGAGGGTTTTCCCCTCCCAGTTTGATTTTTTTTTTTTTTGTATTAAAGGAGCTATCCCTTGACTGAAGCGGGGTTATCTCACTCAAAGTGAGAACCTGAAAAGACCTTAGCTTAAAAGGGCCAGGGTCGCCCATTGCATCCTGAAGTATCTCCAGTCATTCTGATGAATATCTGGCTACTGGATCTAGATGGCTGTGGAGGAGAAAGTAAGGCTGGTGACCTTGCACAGCCCTCCCTCACTCAAAACAAAGTCAATTGCAAATTATGTCATCATTTGTCACGGTCCTCTTCGAGAATAAAAGCCAAACACAACAGTGATATAAATACAAGACTAGATGCTTAAAAATAACAACAACAAAAAAAAAAAAACCCAACCAAACAAACAAAAAACCCATTGACTTAAAATCAAATAATCCAGGTTCAAATATTACTTTGTGTGATTTAGGGCAAATCATCTAACCTCTATTGGTCTCAATGTCCTCATCTGTAAAATGAAGGTTCTGAGCTAGTTAATTGAAGGAGCAGCATAGTATAATGAAAAGCAAGCTGGAGTTAGTGCAGTAAGATACATGCATTCAAAATCTGCCTCTTGTAATTACAAGTGTGGTACCAAGAGTGAGTCACTTATTAACATTTTACAGATTAGGCAATTGTTTAAATCTGTAGTAACAACCTCGTATATTGAGGCTAAATCAACTATGTTCAAAATATCTATAAATTTTCAAGCATGATATAAATGTCATTTATCTTTGAAGTACTTTCTAGCCTGAAATACAATGATGAACCTTTATTCTTAAATGGAATAGCTATTTCCTCAGCACTATGTTGCCCACAGAAAATACAAAGAAATGCATGTATGTATTATTTAATTAGTAAATACTGCTTGACTTTAAAAGAACTAATGTACAAATGATCTATACAAACAACTGTCATGGCCCTGACTAGCTACAGATATTAACAGTAAGGTATAGCAGGCAATACACTGATTCATTCATGAGGAAATCTGCCTCATTACCTCCTTCTGTCTTTCTGATTGGAGGGTGGAGTCGTGAACTACAAACCTCCATTTAAGAAGGGAACCCAGCTCAAAACACAAACTTATTTCTCAACTGGCTTCACAACTTTGGTACTTTTCTGATATTTCCTCCATGTCCCTGCCTGCCTTCCTCTGATTTTCATCTTTTTGTGTATTTTCTCCCCCAAACTAGATTGTAAATTCCTTGAGTATTTTGTTTTGTTTTGTTTTGTTTGTATTTGTATTCCTAGAGCTTATCACAGTGCCTGGTACACAGTAAGAACTTAATAAATGGCTATTGACTGATTCTATAATCAGAGAGCATAGGTAAAAATCTCATCTCTTATTTCTACTACTTGTGTGACCTTAGCTAAGGTTACTTCACTTTCATGGGTCTCAGTTTCTTCATCTGTAAAATAAGAACTTTGATATAGATGGTCTGTGAGGCCCAATACACATATAGTTTTATGATTCTATGGCCTGTTATTTCTAACTCCACTATGGCAAGTACTTTTATAGATTCTGTGGTTTCCAAAGTATGATTTGGAAAAAGCAGCAATGAAAGTAGGAATGCTGCTTAGATTAAAGAAATGGGTGGGCATTCTAGGAAAGGAGGAATATAGAGGTGGATTCATGGTATAGTGTAAAGAGTTCTGGAGCAGGTTATTGTGTTTGTCCTTCATTCTCAAAGAGGACCATGACATCAGAAAATGATGACATGACTTATAATTGACTTTGCTTTCAGTGAGGGAGGGCTGTGCAAGGTTACCATCCTCACTTTCTCCTCCAGAGCCATCTGGGTCTAGCGGCCAGATATTCCTCAGGATGACTAGAGATAGCTTCTCTGGAGCAGGAATCAGAAGGTCACATCCCAGATATGTCTGTCAAGTCATTTCCCAATTCTGAGGGAGTCTGATTGTTCTCATTCATAAAATAAATTTCAGAAGAGAAAATTTCTAAAAGTTGTCCCAACTCAGAATCCTCTGACCCAAATTTGATGTTCTATGTGGTGCAGTGAAGTTTTCCAGTTATATAAGGTCATCATAGAAGAGAACAATGCGGATGTCTCCATCTGTGCAGTAACTCCTCAAATAGAACCTGAGTCCTTTTGAGTCTGTACAATTCATAGCTAACTATCACTCCTGTTGATCGTAGAACAATTGAAAAAGTTAAAGGCTGGTTAAAAATGGAGGAGCTCTTGAATCAGTTTATCGTTTGAGTTTGGTTTTTGAAAAAAAGGAATAACTGTTTCAAGGTCTTTGGGGTAAAAATGAAATAAGTATTTCTGAAGTGTTTTTTTTTTCCCTTCTTTGGTTCTATTTAATGTTTTATATCACACAAAGCGAGCAAAAATATAGTTAAAGCTTTAGTTATTTCAAAGGGACTTTGTGACTTGCTCATGTAATTTTAATAATTATGAAGTAAAAGTTTGCCATTCTGGACCACATTATTATGTCCATCTTGTTAGTCCAGTGGACAGAGTGGGATGAAATGTCAATGATATTTTCTAGCTTTGTAGTTTTCTATATGTCACTTGTAAGCATTTCTGTCTGTAACAGTTTCTACATAAAACCAGTTCTACATATTTAGTAAAGATGAAATCTATTATTTGGAAAGTCATTGTCAAAAGCAGAAAATTAAATATTCAAGGATCCATTAGAAACATACAGGATTTAAGGGCAGCTAGGTGGTGCAGTGGATAGAGCACCCAACCGGGAGGCAGGAAGATCTGAGTTCAAATCCAGATTCAAACATGTGCCGCTCACTAGCTGCGTGACCCTGGCAAGTCACTTAACCCAATTGCCTTAAAAAAAGGGGGAGAGGGTTTGAGGAGGTTGGATAAATGTGAAGTATAATTATTCTATGAGCTAATGTTATCTTCACAGTTACCCTGAAAGTTATGCTTGATAGCTATTACGGTCCACATTTCAAAGATGAATGAACTGAGCCTCAAAGAGATTAACTTTCTTGAAGTTAGAGGTTTGATGTTTCAGAAGCACTAAAGAGGCTAGCTAGTGAAACACTTTTGGTTTTCTATAAGTGAAGTGTTTTCTAGTCATGTAATATATACAAATATAACATGGTGTATGTAAACATATAAAGAGACTGCTCAAGGAAGTTTGTATAAATCTCTCCAGAATTTTACTCACTGTTTTGCAAGGGAAACTGTAAAACCTGAATTGAGGAAAGTAAGAAGAGGACCATAGCTACACCATTCTCTTTTGGGAGAGAGGAGTAACTGACTAAAATTATATTCATCTTACCTAAATTGTGCTGATCTAAAGGCACAAACAAGATTCAAAAGCCACTTCCCTGGCTTTAAATGGAGAGGGCGCTCTAAGCTTCCACTCATCTTGTCACCTTCCTGAAAACTACTTACACAAAAGTATTCCAGAAATAATGAATAGTTAATAACACCATTTCTCCAAGAAGATAAGGAACAAAAATTTTTAAAAAAAAAGAAATCTACAGGTGAAAATATATAGGAAAACACAAAAGATTGAGAAGATGGAGGTGAGCTAAGATAATAATAATCAAGACAACATTCCCAATCTCACTGAAAGGGAAATTCTCTGAAATTTCTAGGAATGGAAGCTGGAAATCAGGGTCATGTTGAGGTGCTGGCTTTCTATACATGTTTGCCATTTCCAAAGTATTTTTCCTGTCTTCTCCCTGGAGTTGGTCTCAAATAGCATCTGAAACCAGCAGTGTCCTCTCTTGAAGAAGGAATAATAAATAAATCTCTTTTTCAAAGCCAACTCTGTCCCTCATGCAGTTCTAAAGCAATGAGTCTTCAATACCCCCCTTATCGGGAGAGACTTACACAAAATGCTCCAGATGTGTCAAGAACCTTGGTTAACAAAGTTGAGGATTTTTTTTCCTAAGACGTATTTGTTTTTTTTTTCCCCCAATAACATGGAAAGATAGTTTTCAACACTCATTTTTGTAAAATTTTGAGTTCCAATTTTTTCTCCTATCCCTCCTCTACCCCTCTTCCCAAGACAGAAACTAATCTAATAAGTTATACTTGTAAAATCATGTTAAAAATATTTCCATATTAGTCATGTTGTGAAAGAAGAATCAGAATGAAAAGGGAAAATCATAAAAAACAAAAAAAAAAAAAGTGAAAATAACATGCTCTGATAAGCAGTTCAGACTCCTTAGTTCTTTCTCTTGATGTGGTTAGCATTTTCCATCGTGAAACTTTTGGAATTATCTTGAGTGATAGTATTTCTGAGAAAAGCTAAGTCTATCAACATTAGTCATTACACAATGTTGCTGTTACTGTGTACAATATTCTCCTGGTTCTACTCACTTCACTTAGCATCAGTTCATGTAAGTCTTTCCAGGTTTTTCTGAAATCTGCCATCTCGTCAGTGATTGCACAATATTCTTCCATGACATTCATATACCACAACTTGCTCAGCCATTTCTCAATCGATGGGCATCCCCTCAATTTCTAATTCTTTGACAGCAGAAAAGAGGTGCTATAAATATTTATATAAATGTAGGTCTTATCCTTTTTTTAATATTGAGACTAATAGTGGTATTACTGGGTCAAAGGGTATGCACAGTTTTATAGCCCTTTGGTCATACCTCCAAATTGCTCTCCTGAATGGTTGGATCAGTTCACAACTCCACCATCAATGTATTAGTGTTCCGATTTTCCCACATCTTCTCCAAAATTTATTATTTACTTTTTCTGTCATATTAGCCAGTCTGATAGGTGTGAGATGGTACCTCAGAGTGTTTTGATTTGCATTTCTCCAATCAATAGTGATTTAGAGCATTTTTTTCATATGATTAGAGATATCTTTAATTTCTTCTTCTGAAAACTGCTGTCCATATCCTTTGACCATTTATCAATTGGGGAATGAATTGTATTCCTAAATATTTGACTCAGTTTTCCGTATATTTCAGAAATGAGGCCTTTATCAGAGACACTGGCTGTAAAAAAAAAAAAGAAAATTCTAAGCTTTCTGCTTCATTCTAATTTTGGTTGCATTGGTTTTGTTTGTGCATAAACTTTTTAGTTTAATTAATCAAAATTATCCATTTTGCATTTCATAATGTTCTCAATCTCTTGTTTGTTCATAAAGTCTTCCCTTCATAGATCTGACAGGTAAACTATTCCTTGTTCTCCTAATTTGCTTATGGTATCATCCTTCATGTCTAAAACATGTACCCATTTTGACTTTATCTTTGTATATGGTGTAAGATGTTGGTCTATGCCTAGTTTCTGCCATACTATTTTCTACCTTTCAGAGCAATTTTGGCCAAATAATACGTTCTTCTCCCAGAAACCGGAGTTTTGGGGTTCATCAAACAGCAGATTATTATCGTCATTGACTACTGTGTCTTCTGTACCTAAACTATTCCATTGATTCACCACTCTATTTCTTTATTAGTACCAGATACTTTTGATGATTGCTGTTTATAATATAGTTTCAGATCTGGTACTGGTATGCCACCTTCCTTTCATTTTTTTCATTAATTCCTTTGATATTCTAGATCAGATTAGATATTCTTGCAGATTTTTTAAAATTATTTTTCTAACTCTATAAAATAATTTTTGGTAGTTTGATATGGCACTGAATAAGTAATTTAATTTATGTTGAACTGTCATTTTTATTATATTAGATCAGGCTACCATAACCAGCTGATATTTTTTCAATTGTTTAGATCTGACTTTATTTGTGTGAAAAGTGTTTTATAATTGTGTTCATATAATTCCTGGGTTTGTCTTTGCAGGTAGACTCCCAAATATGTTATATTGTCTACAGTTATTTTAAATGGAATTTTTCTTTCTATCTCTTGCTGCTGAACTTTGCTAGTAATGTGTAGATTTATGTGGTTTTATTTTATATCCTTCAACTTTGCTAAAGTTGTTAATTGCTTCAAGTAGTTTTTTTTATTTGATTCTCTAGGATTCTCTAAGTATATCATCATATCATCTGCAAAGAGTGATAATTTTGTTTCCTTATTGCCTTTTCTAATTCCATCAATTTTCCTTTTTTCTCTTATTGCTAATGGTAGCATTTCTAGTACAATATTCAATAACAGTGGTGATAATGGACATCCTTGTTCTACCCCTGATCCTGTTGGAAATTCTTCTAACTTATCCCCATTACATATAATGCTTGCTGATGCTTTTACATAGATATTACTTATTATTTTAAGGAAAACTCCATTTATTCCTATGATCTCTAGTGTTTTTAATGGAATGGATGCTGTATTTTGTCAAAAGGTTTTTCTTCATCTGTTGAGATAATTATATGGTTTCTGTTAATTTTGTTATTGATAAGGTCAATTATGCTGACAGTTTTCCTAATATTGAATTATCCCTGCAATCCTGGTTCAAATCCTCAGTGGAGGAAATTAAACCCAGAGAAATTAAGAAAGAGTAATTTGTATATGTATATGAATGTGGATATGTATATGTATGAATATATATGTATGTGTATATAAATGTATGGAGGTATGTGTATTTGTGTAAATATAATTGTGATTAAACATTAGCAAATGGGTTACTGAACTGAATATTATTTTTAAGAACTAGGAAGTTACTAATAGAATACAAATTAAGCCAAAAAGGAGATATTATAGACAATTCAAGAAAATTAGACAAATTAGAGAATTAAAATACTGGTCATCAGAAGAAAAAATAAAAATAAGTAAGTTTACACAGTAAATCAAGGATAATTTTCCAAAACTTAGTGGATTAATTTCCAATGTACTTCAGGACATTGATTCTGATCATTTATGGAAGATCTGCTTTTCTAGCTGAGAGGAATAAAGGATTATCACAAGATGTCATAGATACATGACTGGAAAGAAAGTGGTGATCTATGGTCAGAAATCCAGTTGGGAAAATCTGAGTGCCATAGTAGGATATATGTCTTGGGAACCCATTCAGTTATTTTTTTTTAACTTTAGTGACTTTTATTTGATATTCCCAGACTGTCTTACCAGCAATGAAGAGATATATGCTCTGCAAAACCATGCCAGTCCTGGATTTCAATGCTTTTAAACACTTCCTTTTTTTTTTTTTTTGCTAATTTGATGAGTGTAGGAAATGAAGTTGAACATTTTTTTCCATGATTATTAAAAATATGTACTTCCTCTTTTGAAAATTCAGATCCTTTGTGAACTGGGAATTAAAATGAACTTTTTTAAATAGGATTATAAATTTAGAAGTGTAAGAAACTCCAAGGCTCATCTTGTTCAGGTAAGTGCTAGAAATGATACCTGAACCCAGATTCTCTCAATCTCAGTTTAGCGCTCTTTCTACTGCACCAGGATTATCTAGTGCTGGTAAGTTTCCTCTAGATTCTGCACATCATTTGAACTTGCCAAGATAATTTTTAGGTCCTAATTGTCACCCAGAGATCACCTGTACCTCCAGCTTCAAGTCATATGCAAATCTGACTGACATGTCTTCATTCTTCCATTAGAACACTGAGAAAGAGAATTAAGACTTC
Source organism: Vombatus ursinus (assembly GCF_900497805.2). Classification (NCBI taxonomy): domain Eukaryota; kingdom Metazoa; phylum Chordata; class Mammalia; order Diprotodontia; family Vombatidae; genus Vombatus; species Vombatus ursinus. The sequence continues at coordinate 29,453,241 of NW_020954619.1, forward strand.
AAAAAAACTTTTTTCTTGGGGGGGAGAATATATATTTAGACTCAGATATCACTCATAAAAATATCAATGTTGAATTTTTTTTGTTTTGTTTAATTACAAAAAGTTTTGGCTCCAAAAAATATATTTGGCTTAGATTCTTATAATCCAGCCATTGCTCAGATTCATAAGATCTAACCCTGGGCTCAGATTCTTAAAATCTAGCCAATAGCTCACTAATGTTCAGACTCCTTAAGAGTCTGCCGAACATGAAGGGTGTTCTAATAAACCTTGTCTTTGGCTGAAAGAAGGCTTGAGTCAAATTCTTTCAGGCCTGACCCTCGTGTCATGATTTTGGGATTCCAGCACCCCTAAACCCCTAAACCTCAAAATTTTGGTGGCCCATATAGAGAAACTGCCTAACCCCAAGTTCTTCTCCAGCCAACACTGGAAGGTATGTAAGCCTCTCCCCTTACTCCTTTCTGGCTCTGCAGTTGGGGTTGCTCTCCAAGCACCAAGGCTTGGAGGCAGTTACAAGGTTGTTTCACACTTGGCCTAATGCTCTCAGGCTCTTGGTACACTGGGTCAGTTCGAAGCCATGGACTTGGGTACACCTTTTGCAGCATAGAGGACAAGGATGGACACCCTATATGGAAGTGTATGCCCAATTCTCTCGACACTAGGGAATTGGGGAAAACTGTAGTCGCTTTTGGGTTCCCTGAGGCTTACTTACTCCCTTCCCTCTACACCTCTGAATCTTCCTTCATGGAGGTTACAGGGAAAGTTAGAACAGCTAAAAATATCTTGGCAGATTCTGGAGGTTTTGTGATTGATCATTAAGGAGTTTTGAAACACCTCCTTACAATCCTGGTTACTCCCTTCCCTTGAGTCAAGAGGGTATCTGTTAACCCCTCTCATAGGAGAAGAGAGTTTCACTCTTTCCCCCTCACCTTTGATTTCACCCTCCCCCACCTGGGGAAAGGAAGGAGGGGGGAGGGGCAGCAGCTACAGCATGGTCTCCACTGGCAATGGCTTTGGGCCCTGGGGCAACCTTTGCCTGGAATCATCACCCTGGTTCAGCACATCCTGCTCAAGGTAAGGAAGCTAGCCTCTGAACTTGGGAAAGCATACTCTTTTATAAAATTGTGGTTTTAACTGTTAATAATGAGATGTTGATTCTGTCTGTAAAGTAATTTGGAAATGCATTTAACAAAACTGAAGGCACCTGATTGGTAATGGGTTTGTTTCAAGTTTCAAATTGGTGAACTTTTTGTATCAGTTACATCAAGCAACTTTTCATAATTTGGTTACCGCTAAAATAATTTGGATATTGTTGGTTACTGTTTTAATGTGTAAGCCAGCCAAAAATCTTGTTTGGGTGATGTATGGCTTGCTGAGAATTTACAAGTGTATAGAAATCTCTAATGACTGGCTTTTTACACCAGGACACATTTAAGTTTGAGATGTAAATCCCGGAGAAGTTTTTCCTAAACTATGATTAGTGAAACTTGCTGTGAGGTAAAAGCTCATGATTTCATTTTGAGTTGTCTAAAGGATCATAATAATCCATCAATAAATCAATAATCCAAATTCTGCTTCTAAGAGTCAAGATGGCAGAGTAAAAAGGAAGTCACTCTCACCCTCACCTATCAGCCTCTGAAAGCCCAGAAAACATCTCACCAGGAAAAACCCTGGAACAGCTGAACCAGAAGAAAGATGGGAAGCAGCAGTGCAGTAGCCCAGGTAGCTTGAGGGATTAACTGGAAAGGCCTCTCTTACCCTGGGGGAAGGGGAGCACTATGAAACAGGAGTTGCCCAGCCAGCTAGCAGAAAGCCCCACTTTAGCACACCAGGAGGAGATCCTGGTGCCTCGGCATTCTACAGCAAATGAGTCTCCCAGTGCCTCAGCAAAAATAAGGGAAGCAGCACTACAAAGGGCCCCAGGTGGATAAACACCCTGCAACATTCATCTGAAAGGAGCTGAAGAAAGCTAAATGAAAGGAAAAGCAGGTAACCTAGAGTTGCCCCAAACTTCCAGCCTTGCTGATTCCAGCCCAACACCAGGTAAGCTGCCAGAACCCTGCAGTCTCCAATCGCGAACATCAGAGGCCCCAGCACACAAAGCCAGTGAACAAGACCTAGACTCCCAACACAATAAGCTTGGGTCAGTGCCCTCTGCTCCCCAGCAGGAGAGCTCAATCTCTTTAAAGGACAGGAAATAAAGAAACACCATGAATAAAAAGAAATGTACCATAGATTCATATTATGAGAAGAGTGAAAATTAAGACAAATTCTGAAGAGGATAACATTGTCAAAAAATCCACATCTGGAACCTCAAAAGGGAATATGAACTGCTCTGAAGCCCAAAAAACCTTCTTAGAAGAGCTCAAGAAGGATTTTAAAAGTCAAATGAGAGAGGTAGAAGAGTCCTTAAAAAATACAATTGATCAATTGGAAAAAAAGTTCACTGAAGAAAACAAGTACCTTAAAAATACAATTGACCAATTGGGGAAGGAAGTACAAAATCTAATAGAAGAAAACAATTTGTTAAAAATTAGAACTGAGCAAATGGAAACTAGTGACTCTATGAAAAAGCAAGAAACAGTCAAACAAAAAAAATGAAAAAATAGATGAAAACATGAAATACCTCATTGGTAAAACAACTGACCTGGAAAATTGATCCAGAACAGACAATTTAAAAATTATTGCTCTACCTGAAAATCACAATTTAAAAAAAAACCTGGACATTATCTTTCAGGAAATCATAAAGGAAAACTGCCCTCAAGTAGTAGAACCAGAAGGCCAAATGGCCATAGAAAGAATCCACCGCTCATCTCCTGAAAGAGATACCATATTGAAAACGCCAAGGAATATAATAGCCAAATTCCAAAATTACCAGGTCAAAGAGAAAATACTGCAAGCAGCCAAAAAGAAACAATTTAAATATCATGGAACCACAGTCAGGATTACACAGGACCTTGCAGCTTCTACATTAAAAGACTGTAGAGCGTGGAACATGATATTCCATAAGGCAAAGGAGCTTGGATTGAAGCCAAAGATCAACTACTCAGTGAAAATGAGCATGATCTTTCAGGGGAGGAGATGGATATTCAACAAAATAGGGCACTTCCAAACCTTCATGACAAAAAGACCAGAACTTAATAAAAAATTTGATCTTCAAGTACAAGATTCAAGAGAGACATAAAAAGGTAAATGGGACAGAATGATACAATATGTTGTCAATAAGGGCAAATTGTTTACATCCCTACAAGAGAAGATGATGCTTGTAACTCTTGAGAACTGTATAGTTATTACACCATGTTAAAAGAGTATACATAAAGGGGGTAGATATAAGTTGACTTGGATGCAATGATAAAAAAAAATATATAATCAAGCAGGTTAAATGGATCCAAGTAAGTGGATTAATCTGATCTAAGAAAATGTACTGAGAGAAGAGGAAAAGAGGATGCAGACAAGGGTAAATTACATTACAGGAAAACACACAAAAACCTATTACAGCAGAGGGAAAGAAGGGAGGGGGATGAGCATTGTTTGAACCTTACTCTCATCAGATTTGTCTCAAGAAGGGAATAACATAATCAGTTAGGTATAGAAATCTAACTTGTCCTATAGGCAGTAGGAGGGAAAAGGGGAAATAAAAGGGAGTGAGGATAGAATGGAGGGAAGAAGCAGTAAGGATAAAGGGGAAGAAAAGGGAAAGTGCTAATAGAAGGGAAGAGAGACTGAAGGAGGCAGTGGTCAAAAGCAAAACATTAGTGAGGAGAGAAAAGGAGAAAGGAGAAAGAAAAGCATAAATGGGGGGGAAAGGATGGAGAAAAAGACACAGGTAGTAATCCTAACTGTGAATGTGAATGGGATGAACTCTCCAATAAAATGGAAGCAGATAGCAGAATGGATTAAAAACCATAATCCTACAATATGTTGTTTAAAGGAAACACATTTGAAACAGAGTGACACACACAGGGTGAAGGTAAAAGGCTGGAGCAGAATATATTATTCTTCAACTGAAGTAAAAAAAAAAAAAAGCAAGGGTAGCAATTCTGATCTCAGACAAAGCAAAAGCAAAAATAGATCTCATCAAAGGAGATAAGGAAGGAAATTACATCCTACTAAAAGTCACCACAGACAATGAAGTAATGTCATTACTAAACATATATGCACCAAATGGTATAGCATCCAAATTCTTAGAGGAGAAGTTCAGGGAGTTACAGGAAGAAACAGACAGCAAAACTATACTAGTGGGGGACCTCAACCTCCCCCTCTCTGAACTAGATAAATCTAACCACAAAATAAGCAAGAAAGAAGTTAAGGAAGTGAATAGAACATTAGAAAAGTTCTGTATGATAGCCTCAGGAGAAAACTGAATGGGGATAGAAATGAATATACTTTTTCCTCAGTGGTACATGACACATATATAAAAAAATGACCATGTACTACTGTATAAAAACATCACAATCCAATGCAGAAAGGCAGAAATATTAAATGCATTCTTTTCAGATCATTATGCAATAAAAATTGTATGTAATAAAGGGCCATGGAAAGACTGACTAAAAATAACTGGAAACTAAATAATCTATTCCTGAAAAATGATTGGGTCAAACAACAAATCACAGAAACAATCAGTAATTTCATTCAAGAGAATGACAATAATGACCCAACATATCAAAACTTATGGGATGCAGCGGAAGTAGTTCTTAGGGGAAGTTTTATATCTCTAAATGCTTACATAAATAAAATAGAAAAAGAGGAGATCAATGAATTGGGCATACAACTAAAAAAAAACTAGAAAAAGAACAAATTAAAAATCCTCAATTAAACACCAAATTAGAGATATTGAAAACCAAAGGAAAAATTAATAAAATTGAAATTAAGAAAGCTGTTGAACTAATAAATAAAACTAATAGCTGGTTTTATGAAAAAAAAATAAACTAGATAAACCTTTGGTTAATCTAATTAAAAAAAAAGAAAGAAGAAAACCAAATTACTAGTATCAAGAATGAAAAGGGTGAAGCTACCACCAAGGAAGAGGAAATTAAAGCAATAATTAGGAACTATTTTGCCCAACTGTATGCCAACAAATTTGACAATCTTAGTGAAATGGACACATATTTACAAAAATATAAATTGCCCAGATTAACAGAAGAGGAAGTAAAATACTTAAATAACCCCATCTCAGAAAAAGAAATTGAACAAGCCATTGATGAACTCCCTGTGAAAAAATCTCCAGGGCCAGATGGATTTACATAGGAATTCTATCAAACATTTAAAGAACAATTAATTCTAATACTATCTAGACTATTTGAGAAAATAGGTGAAGAAGGAGTCTTACCAAATTCTTTTTGTGATGCAAATATGTTATTGATACCTAAGAGTCAAAACAGAGAAAGAAAATTAAAGACCAATTTCTCTAATGAATATAGATGCAAAAATTTTAAACAAAACATTAGCAAATAGTTTACAGCAACTTATCACGAGAATAATACACTATGACCAGCTAGGATTTAAACCAGGAATGCAGGGCTGGTTCAATATTAGGAATACTATCAGCATAATTCATCATATCAACACCAAAACTAACAGAAACTACATGATCATCTCAATAGATGCAGAAAAAGCTTTTGACACAATACAACACCCATTCCTATTAAAAACACTAGAGATCATAGGAATAAATGAAGTCTTCCTTAAAATAATAAATAGCATCACCTAAAACCTTCAGCAAGCATTATATATAATGGGGACAAGCTATAAGCATTTCCAATAAGATCGGGGGTGAAACAAGTCTGTTATCACCACTGTTGTTCAATATCATACTGGAAACATTAGTTTTAGCAATAAAAGAAGAAAAAGAAACTGGAGGTATTAGAATAGGCAAAGAAGAAACAAAGCTATAACTCTTTGCAGATGACATGATGATATACTTAGAGAATCCTAGAGAATATAGTCAAAAACTACTTGAAATAATAAACAACTTTAGCAGAGTTGCAGACTATAAAATAAACCCACATAAATCATCACCATTTATACATTTTAACAACAAAGCCCAATAGCAAGAGATAGAAAGAGAAATTCCATTGAAATTTACCATAGACATTATAAAATGGATTGGGCATACAACAACTGACTTCAGAAAAACCTGGAAAAACTTGTGTGGTCTGATGATGAGTGAAGTGAGCAGAACCAAGAGAATGATGTACACAATAACAGCCTCTAATACGATGACTAATATTGATAAACTTAACCCTTCCCAGTAATACATGGATCTAAGACATCTCCAAAGGCCTCATGATGGAAAATGCTATCCACATTTTATAGGAGTCTACCTCCCAAAGCAAACCCAGGAACTCTATGAACACAATTACAAAACACTTTTCACACAAATAAAGTCAGATCTAAATAAATGGAAAAACATCAGTTGCTCATGGGTAGGCCGACCTAATATAATAAAAATTACAATTCCACCTAAGATAATTTACTTATTCAGTGCCATACCAATCAAGCTACCAAAAATTATTTTAGAGGGTTAGAAAAAATAATAACAAGATTCATTTGGAAGAACAAAAGGTCCAGAGTATCAAGGAAACTACTGAAAAGAAATGTAGGGGAAGGTGACCTAGCTATTCCAGATCTTAAATGGTATTATAAAGTAGCAGTCATCAAAACTGCTTGGTACTGGCTAAGAAACAGAGTGGTAGATCGGTGAAATAGGTTAAATATGCAAGACACAGTAGTCAATGACTATAGTAATCTTTTATTTGATAAACCCAAAGACCCCAGCTTCTGGGATAAGAACCCACTCTTTGAAAAATACTGCTGGGAAAACAGGAAAAGAGTATGGCAGAAACTAGGCATAGACCAAAATCTCACAACATATACCAAAATAAAGTCAAAATGGGTTCATGATTCAGATATAAAGGCTGATACTATAAGCAAACTGGGAGAGCAAGGAATAGTTTACCTATCAGATCTATGGAGAACAGAAGAAGTCATGACCAAACAGGAGATAGAGAACATTATGAAAAGCAAAATGGATATTTGATTACATTAAATTGAAAGTTTTTGTACAAACAAAGCCAATGCAACTAAGATTAGAAGGAAGGTAGAAAATTGGGAAAGAATTTATCCAATCATTGACTCTGTTAAGGGCCTCATTTCTAACATATATAGAAAATTAAGTCAAATCTATAAGAATATAAGTCATTCCCCAATTGATAAATGGTCAAAGGATATGAACAGGCAGTTTGCAGATGAATCATATGAAAAAAATTCTCTAAATTTCTATTGATTAGAGAAATGCAAATCAAAACAACTCTGAGGTACCACATCACATCTATCAGATTGGCCAGCATGACAAAAACAGGAAAATGATAAATGTTGGAGAAGTTATGGGAAAATTGGAACAGTAATGCATTGTTGGTGGAGTTGTGAAATGATCCAACCATTTTGGAAAGCAATTTGAAACTATGCCCAAAGGGCTATAAAAATGTGCATACCCTTTGACCCAGCAATAGCCCTTCTAGGGCTATATCCCAAAGATATCATACAAATGGGAAAAGGACCCACATGTACAAAAATATTTATAGCAACTCTTTTTGTGGTGGCAAAGAATTGGAAATTGAGAGGATGCCCATCAACTGGGGAATGGCTGAGCAAGTTGTGGTATTTGAATTTAATGGAATACTATTGTGCTAGAAGAAATTATGAACAGGCTGACTTCAGAAAAACCTGGAAAGATTTGTATGGTCTGATGCTGAGTGAAGTGAGCAGAACCAAGAGAATGATGTACACAATAACAGCCTCTAATGCCATGACTAATATTGATAAACTTAACCCTTCCCAGAAAGACAAGGATCTAAGACATCTCCAAAGGCCTCATGATGGAAAATGCTACCCACATCCAAAGAAAGAACTATGGGAGCTGAATTGCCATTTTTTTTCTCTTCTGTTGAGTTTTGTTTCCTCTTTCTGGTGGTTCCTCCTATTGGTTCTAGTTTTTACTTACAACATCACTAATGTGAAAATATGTTTAATAGGAATGTATATGTATAGCCTATATCAGATTGTGTGCTGTCTTGGGGAAGGTGGTGGGTAGGAAGGGGGAGAAAAATTTTAAACTGAAAAGCATATGGAAGTGATTGTTGATAAATCAAAATAAATTAATAAACAAATTTTAAAAAATCAGAAAAAAATCAATAATCCACCATCTGAGAAATGCCACAAGCTACTCAGAGAGAATGTGATATTGGTGGGAAGTCAGAATCGGGAAAAGCTGACAGGACAATTTTAGCCTCAGTCAAAGATGGAGTCCTCCTGGCTCAGTTTCCCCATTATGTTCCTTTGAAAAGGAATGTTACCCACCTGGCTATTCCTGAATCTGACTGTGAGGTGGATTCGATACCACATGGTTGGAAACTGAATTATCTGAATCCAAACAGAGCGAAGGGTGTTTTATCTTGTCATATTTGGGCCCTGCAGTCTTTTCTGTCAGTTTTGTGTCTTCTAGACTACAGGCCGTTTACCTACAGTTGGTAGCAAACAGTGGGTACCAGTCAATGTCCCCCCATCGCTCCCTGGATGCAGCCTGTGCTTGGTTCCAGTCAAACTCCTCTTTGGGACCCCCTTGAGGCAGGGACAGTTCTACACCCCTTGCCAGCAGGAAGCAGTTTCAGAAGCTGAGACCTTCTCCCCATTGCCTCAAAAGATTTTGAGTCCTATTTGTTTGAGGGGAGAATGATGAGCATGAGATCTAGACAACAAAAAGGAAAAATCCTGGACTTTCCCACATGACCAAATCTCTGGTGTTCCCCTGGTGCTATAATGCCATCAATTGGCCTTTCATTGTGGCTAAACCCAGTCTCTGTTAACCCTTCCCTATGGCCCTGGCCATTTCCCACCCTTAATCCTAACTAGGGTCCATTCTCCCTTGGCCACGTGCTCCAGGTCCCAGGAATTCTGTTTACCCCAGTTTACTGGCCACTCCCATCCAGATCTCCTTAGACCCCTCCTCCAGTCACCCTAAACTATTTGGCCACTCCTAGATCTCTCCCATAGTCTCTCTGTATATAAGGTCCATCTTGTCTCCATTAAGGTGCTTAGATTCTTATAATCTAGCTATTGCTTAGATTCTTAAGATTCAGTCATGGGCTCAGATTCTTACAATCTAGCCAATAGCTCACTAATGTTCAGACTCCTTAAGACCCAATATGACGGATGTTCTAATAAACCTTGTCTTTGGCTGAGAAAAAAAATTATTTAACTACTACTTATAATCAATCTGGAGCTCTTTGGCCTCTTCCTTTGGTATCAAACTTGCCCACTGTGTGGGAGGGAGGTACAGAGGGGAATTCTGGACCCTACAGTTTTATACATGTGTAGTCATGCAAAACATATTTCCATATTAGTCATGTAAAAGAAAACAGAGACAAAAAAAGGAACAAGAAAAAGTTTGAAAATATGTTTGAATCTTTATTCAGACTCCATCACTTTTTTCTCTGGGAGAGGATAAATTTTTTCTTCATTAAGTCCAATGTTGTATTGGATCTTTGTATTTCTGAGAATAGATAAATCATTCCCAGTTGATCATCTTACAAGGATTGCTATTATTGTGTACAATGTCCTCTTGGTTGTACTCATTTCACTTTGCATCAGCTCATGTAAATCTTTCCAGGTTTTTTCTGAGAGCATGTTGCACATCATTTCTTTTCAATTTGGGATCTCTTTCAGGAGATGATCAGTGGATTCTTTTGATTACAAATTTACCCCCTTATTCTAGGACCCCAGGGCAGTTTTCTTTGATGATTTCCTAAAGGATGTTGTTTAGACTCTTTTTTTCATTATGGTTTTCAGGTAGACCATTCATTTTAAATTGTCTCTCCTGGATCTATTTTTCAGGTCAGTTGTTTTACCAATGAGGTATTTTATATTTTCTTCTATTTTTTCTTTCTTTTGTTTCTGCTTTACTGATTCTTGCTCTCTGACAGAGTCATTAGCTTCCACTTGCCCCATTCTAATTTTCAATGAGTTTTTTTCTTATATTAGATTTTGTACTTCCTTTTCCATTTAACCCATTTTACTTTTTAAGGAGTTCTTCTCTTCGGTGAGTTTTTTGTGCCTACTTTTCCATTTGGTCAATTCTACATTTTAAGGACTTGTTTTCTACAGTTAATTTTTGTCCTTCCTTTTCCAAGCTATTGACTCTTTCATACTTCTCATTTCTTTTCCCAATTTTCCTTCTGCCTCTCTTATTTGACTTTTAAAATCCTTCTTGAGCTCTTCCAAGAAGGCTTTTTTGGGCTTGAGACCAGTTCATATTCTCCTTTGAGGTTTCAGATGTGGGTATATTAACAATGTTGTCCTCTTCTGAATTTGTGCCTTGATCTTCCCTTTCCCAAAAATAAAAATCTATGGTCATTTTCATTTCTCCTTTTTGTGCATGGTGTTTGCCTATTTCCTGACTTGGAAAAAAAATAAAGATGTTGAGTTCTTCTGCTGGAATGAAGGGGGTACTTACCCAAGCTCTTTTCCTGTTCACCCAGGCCTTGCACTTGAATATTTGGCTCCTGCTCATCCAGGCCCTGCACGGGGATATTTTGCTGCTGGGGGATGTCTGTTAGTCTGGAACTTTGCCTTCTGGAGTTGTGCTTCCCAGAGTTGTGTTGGAGCACAGGATGATTTTGCTACTGGTGAACTCTGTTGACCATGGTGGTTTTCTGAGCTGGTGTCTACCGGTTCCCCTGCCTGTATTAATGATCTAGGTGTGCTCTACCAACCTGGATCTCAGAATCTCTCCTGGGATGCTGAGGCAGGGTTGTCGCTGGCTTGCTGGCATGTCTCCAATCCTGTAATGCTCCCCCTCCCTCCAGAGTGAAAGAGGCCTTTCCTGTTAATCCCCCAAGCTTTCTGGGCTACAAGATTGTTGTGCCTTGTCTTGTTGCTGGCTCAGGGTTTTTCCTGGGTCAATATTTTCTGGGCTTTCAGAGGTCAATGAGGGAAGGTGAGAGTAACTTACTTCTTATTCTACCATTTTGGCTCCCCAGCCAGTTAGTTTCAATGTCACTTGTTTTTCCAATAACATATTTCACATTTTCTTCTATTTTCCCCCATTGTTTTGGATTTGCTTTATTGTTTTTTGATGTCTCATAAAGTCATTAGTTTCCACTTGCTCAATTCTAAATTTTAAGGAATTATTTTCTTCAGTGAGCTTTTGTACCTCCTTTTTTTATTGGGCCAAATCTACTTTTTAAGGAATTCTTTACTTCTGTGAATTTTTTTATATCTTTTTCTATTCGGCCAATTTTGCTTTTTCAGGCACTCTTTTCTTCTTTGGATTTGTGTACCTCTTTTATAATTTGGCCTATCATCTTTTTTAAGGTGTTATTTTCTTCATTATTTCTTTGTGCCTCCTTTATCAAGCTGCTGACTCTTTTTTCATGATTTTCTTCCATCGTTCTCATTTCTCTTCCCAATTTTCCTATACCTCTCTTACTTGATTATTAAAAAAATTTTTCAGCTCTTCCATGGCCTGAGACCAATTCATATTTTTCTTGGAGACTTTATGTGCAGAAATGTTGACTTTGTTGTCTTATTCTAAATGTGTTTTGATCTTCCTTGTCACCATTGTAACTTTCTAAGGTCATAATTTTTTTTTTCTGTTGTTTGCTTATTTTCTAGTCTATTTCTTGACTTTTAACTCTATATCCAAGTGCAGCTCTGCTTTCCAAGTGGAGAGTGCACTGTCCCAAGCTTCAAGTTTTTTGTGCAGCTGTTTTCAAAGGAAATTCTGGGAACCTGTATTTTTTTGGCTCTTCCAAGGAGGTATGATCTAGGCACAGGGGAGGGCAAGCAGTGAGCTCAAGGCCACATGTGGTCTTCTAGGTCCTTGGGTACAGCCTTTTGACTGGGTCTAAGTTTTACAGAACAAATCCTTTTATTAAGGGGATTTGTTCTGTGAAGTTTGGATTCAGTCAAAGGGCTGCACTTGAGGTCCACATGTGACCTTGAGGCCACAGATTGCTCACCCCTAGAGAGATGTGTTCACTACTCTCCTGTACTGTGCACTGGTTTGTGAGTGACCACAAGCACTTTTTTCAACCCTAGAACTGTGACCAGGGCCCCTGCTCACCTGGGACTTCAAGTTCTGCTGTGCTAGTACTCCTCATATTCCCAGTGCTGCCACCCTGGATTGTGACTCAGATCCAAATATAGGCAATGCAACAGAGTTCTGAAACTGGTGCCAGCAAAGGGAACTCTGGAAATCTTCCAAACCATGGTCTGATCCCCTTACTATCTGTGAGCTGAGAGGTCTGGAAACTTCTACTACTGCCATTAATCCAGTCACCCTGAGGCCTATTCCTGGTTTGCTGGGGCCTGGTCTGTGCTTGCAAGGCCTGCTCTGGACTATGCTCCACTGTCACCCTGGTGAAACCCATCTTTCCTGCCGACCTTCTAAGTTGTCTTCGGCTGTAAATTGTTTCATTCTGTCTTTTATGGGTTGTGCCATTCCAGAATTCATTTTAGAGCATTATTTAAAGGTGTTCAGAGGAGTTTTGGAAGAGCTCAGGGGAGTCCCTGCTTTTTCCCTCCCATTTTGGCTCCACTCCTCTTACAGGACTGATTTTAACAGTTCTGGCCTAACAACATAGTTTTAGCTCCTCACATGAAGAAAAGCATGACCAGTTTATCTTGTTTAAAGAGCTTTTGTACTGTACATTTCAGGAATAAGTTTTGACTTGTCATTCATAAGAGGGACAATTAATACAATAATAATATGGTGGATCAAACTCTACTGCAGAGAGCACAACTCTGATGGACTGGCCACGTTGTTCAAGTGTCAAATATATATACATATATTGAAGTAGCTCAAAAGGAACATGAGATGCAGAAATTTAGAGAATCCACCCCAAAAGTTCCCGTGGATTATTTGTGCCCTCTCTGTGGTAGAACATTCCAAGCTCATATTGGTCTGATCGCCACAGTCAGACACACTGTAACTTAACTCTACTCTAGTGATGTTATTTTGGCCCTCTTCAAGAACAAAGGGCAACAACCAACCAATACTGTGGAAATTAGAATGAAGGAGTGCTATCGACAACTTGTACAAGCTCTTCACAGCAGTCTTTGCCAGACTTTTATATGCCTTTAAAGAGATGTTACTTTTTCTCGATTTTCTTTGCTTCTAGTCTTTAGTTATTTTTTCCCAGATTTTCCAAATAAAATTTATGTTAGCTTACTAGGGCTCCTTCAAATTTTCTTATTTTCTGAGTTCCTTTTCAGACATTGGATGCTTTTTGTTTTTTTGCTAGAAATCAAATTTTGTAGGGGGGAATAATGTCTTTAATTCCATAAGAGAAATTATCACCAATTTCCCTACAATGACAGCTAAATCACGATCTTATTCCCTGAGCACAGCCTGCAATTCCTTCAGTTTCTTAATATTGGAGTCTGGATCAGATAAGATGGCAGATGCCAAGGCAGCACTTTTTTTTTTTCTCCTGTAGTTTTTCTTCTGCCTCTCAATTAAATGTTCTTCTGTGGTTAGCTTTGGCATGGGATCCTCAGCAACCACTTCCTCAAACTATTTCTTCTTGTTATTCCTCTTCATTTTTGTTAATGTTCAGAACTGTTTTCTCCCTGGTCCGTGGAACAATACTGCACTTATCTTTGAGAGAAAGCAGGTGAATTACTTCTTTTAAATCTTTCAGTAACTGCAAGTAATCTTCATACCTCATGTCCAAAAGAAGAGTTTCTTCTTCCCCCTCTGTTCTCTAAGCTCTATGTATATGCTTTCCATCCTCCAGTAGAACAGATTTCTTAGTTATATCTTTTGTAGATTGTCTAAGTTTCCTTTGTTCTTTTTGGTATTTCTTATTAGTACTTTGCTGTTTATATTTTTTTATTTTTTGATTCATTTTTAAGTTTGACTTGACTAGTTTTCAGGTTCTTCAGTGGGAACAATGGAGAAGGATACCAGTCACATGGGGTTTACCCCCATTTAATGATTAGTGGTATAATGGCCTTTCCATGTATTCTTATTCATTGGTCTTTCATTTCTATAAGTGACACTGTTGTGTAAGTATCTAAATGGTAGTCATTCACAAAAAAAAAAAATCTGTATGTAAAAATATAACTATCCCTGGGCCCAAGGATTTGGGTTCGAGTTCATTTCTGCCAGTAACACAAAATATTCACACTGGCTTTTTTTAGCTGTCTCTAATACAGGATGCTCTATCATTTGAATCAATGACTTTTCCCTAGCTGTCCATCATGCCTGGAATGTACTCCCTCACTATTTGCTCCTGGTTTCTGACTTCCTTCAAATTCAGCTAAAACTCTACCTTTAAGAAGCTATTCTAAGTTCCCTATCCTATCCTTGTCAGGGTCTTTCCTCTTAGACTACCTCCAAAAATTTATTTTACACACACAAGCAAGTATATATGTATGTATACTTAAGTGTATATGTAACATTATATGACTTGTGACCATGTATAAGTACCCTCATGGATATGTCCAGATATGGCTCACAAGGAGGCAAAAATAGATGTTTCTCCCCTCACTCTTTGCCAAGGAAGATTTTGAAGGGCCTTGCCAGAAGGGTGAGAAAAATGACTATTAATAACCAATGATTTGGGGAGATTCAAATTTCCCCCTTTTTTTTATTTTACTTTCATTTCAAGACTTCAGTCTCTGAAGGCTGAGCTAACCTTCTCCTCTATCTAGACCCCACCCACGTGGGGCAGCCATTGTGTTCCACTAGGTTTGGGTAGGGAAAATTCTTTGAATAGATTGCCCAAGACTGGCTCTAACTTAGAAGTAAATGACATAATCAAAATTCAGGTCTAACCTGTCATTGTAATATTCATTTGCTCATTAATTGTTAGCCAATCAGAGTTGATTGCCACCCAGTAAGCCCACCACCATAATTGTCTTTGGTCTAAGAGAGAGATGGTCAGCTGACCATGCTTTTATTAAGATTCTGGTGTTATGAATAAAATGATTAAATTATGCAGAAATTATGTCTCTTGAAGCTTTTTAAACGTCTCAAGGGTAAACAGGAAGATGGGTCCAGAGGCTGGCCTCTATACTCTCCTCAGAAAGAGAGTATACCATGCTAAAATTGCATTTATTTGCTCCCTTAAATATTTATTCTAGGGGATATAATTTTTAGATTCAAGTTGCACTCCTGATCACTATCCCTTAGCAGGGAAAGAGTACATCGAACTATATATCCAAGTCTTGATGCCCTTCCCACCAATGACAATTCCACAATGAACTTACATAGTGAATAAAAAAATAATCCATTTATCTTGTGTGTGGTTTGCCCTTTGTTCTCAAGGAGGACCATGATATCAGGGAAATGATGACATGACTTGGAATTGAATTTGATCTGAGTAAGGGAGGGCTGTGCAAAGTCACCAGCCTCACTTTCTCCTCCAGAGCATGTGGGTGCAGTGGCCAGATATCAATCAGGACAACTGGAGATGGGCCAGGATGCAGTAAGGGATCTTGTTCCTTTTAAGCTAAGGTTCTTTTTTTTTTTGTGAGGCAGTTGGGGTTAAGTGACTTGCCCAAGGTCACACAGCTAGTACGTGTCAAGTGTTTGGTCTGAGGCCGGATTTGAACTCAGGTCCTCCTGACTTCAGGGCCGGTGCTCTATCCACTGCACCACCTAGCTGCCCCCAGCTAAGGTCTTTTCAAGCCTTAAACCTAAATCCATTTATATAAACATAGCAAAACAGAAATGTAGAAAGTATACTTATGAAAATAATAGGTAATACACAAAGGGGAGTGAACTCTTATATTAGGAATGAGATATCTCAGCCCTACCAAGAGAATCTCAGATCTCACCCAAGTTGAAATTTTCCAAAGTCTCATTAGCATTGTGAATTATCATCTCTGTGATATGAGACAATTTGGTGTTGTTGTTTAGTTGTTTCCAATCATGTCCTCACTGTCTTTCTTGATTACTTCCACATGTAGTTAAATGAGCATTGACTTTTCAAATGATTCCATTTTTAAATAATGAGGGATGACTGAGTATTGATTTGAATATTATTCCTAGAGAAAGAGGAGAAAAAGGTTGAGTGGAGGGGAGGAGGGAAGAGAGGAAGGAAGCAAATAAGTATTTATTAAATACTTACTATATTGCAGGCATTGGTGTTAGCACTTTGTGTATCTTAAGTGTCACAGTGGATAGAGCATAGGGTCTGAAATCAGGAAGACTCATCTTCCCAACTTCAAAACTGGCCTCAGATACTTACCAGCTATGTGACCCTAAGCAAGTTACTTAACTTATTTGCCTCAGTTTCTTCATCTGTAAAATGACCTGGAGAAGGAAATGGCAAACTACTCCAGTATCTCTGCCAAGAAAACATCAAGTGAGGTCATGAACTGTCAAATATGACCGAACAACTAACACTTTGAACATATTATTTAATTTGGTCTCATAACAACTCTTGGAGGTAGTTGCTATTATTATCCCAATTTTACATTTGAGTAAACTGAGGCAGACAAAGGTTAAGTAACTTAGGTAGGGTCATAGAGCTAGAAAATGCAGGAGACTGGATTTGTTTTCATGTTTTTTCTGAGATCCTCAGGTCTTCCAGGTCCAGCTCTCTTCACTATGACAAATATGTAATTGACAGGTAATCTGGCATACAATGAACTGCCATGTTGTACTGACTACATGTCTATCACTGAATCCAGAAAGACCTGGGTTGTCAAGTGTCAGTATTCACCAAATCTATACCTTCATTCATTTAGAATGCGAAACAGGAAGATTTTATTTTCTTAACTTTGTTGTTGTTATTGTTCAGTCAATTTAATTTAATTAGCTGTGAAACAGAAGCAAAAGTTAAATCCTGAACTAAAAAAAGATACAGTATATAGTTTCATTCACAAGCATTGTAATTATTTAGAAGTCAAGCAACTGAATTTATTTTGAATTAATTCGTTAACCATAAGACAATGAAATGGAAAAATGTGTACAATACGTACAATGCTTCATAAGCCCATTTAGGGTTTTTTGTTTTTTGGTTTTGTTTTTTTTTTACAAAGATACTAGAGAGTTTTTTGTTTATTTGTATGTTTTGTTTTGTTTTTTGACATTTCCTCCTCCAGCTCAAATGAGCCAAACAAGATTAAGTGTCTTGCCCTAGGTCAGACAGCTAGTAAGTGTCTGAGGCCAGATTTGAATTTGGGAAGATAAGTATTCCTGATTTCAGACCTGGCACTCTATCCACCATGCCACCTAATTGCCCTTAGTTTCTCAATTAATTAATCACAAAGCTCTTCACACTATATGTCTGCATTCATACTACTGCATATTTAGCATAGTCATTACTAATTCCCACATTTCTCCTATCAAATGAGACATTTCATATTTAGCAATTCTGACACAAAATTTTATACAATGAAAGTCTTGATGTCATATAGGACGTGGGGGATAACTTTGTTTTTGTTCAATTAATCATTTTATTTTCTTAGAAAAACTATCTTTTGCCAACTTATTCAGCAGGTACACTTTCAAGATATTTCTCTCCTCTTTCTTTCACTCCCTCCTTTCTTCCCTTTTTCCATTTCATTCTGTCTTATGGTTAACGATTTAATTCAAAGCAATTTCAGTTGCTTGTCTTCTAAATAATTACAGTGCTTGTGAATGAAATTATATATTGTATCTTTTTAGTTTAGGATTTAACTTTTGCTTCTGTTTCGCTGCTAATTAAATTAAATTATTTTTGCTTATACTTGTTTCAGATGCCCTATTGGAGTGCATCCTCAAACCAATAATATATTTATCTATCACAAAGTTGTGTTATTTCACTTTCTAAAATCAGATGCAAAAAAGACAATTTAATTTAAATTTAATTCCTGAAAATTTTAAACAAGTAACTATGAAATTTTTAAAAATTATTTTAACTTTTTAAAACTTGGCATTTGTTTGGGAACCAGCTTATAGTTCATTTTAAATGAATATGATGTTGAAATGAGTAGTGTTGAGAATTATAACAGACTACTTATAATTTCTAAACAAAGATTGCTCAACTTTCTTTATAAATTTCATGTCCAAATATAGCATAGAGTGTGACAATGAAATGCATCCATGATTCTATATGGACTTTTAGTGACAGTGGTAAACTGTGCTTCTGGCAAGATTTGACATGCAACAACTTAAATTTGACATAATTTTTGTATACTGTATTAAATAATCAGTGTACTATATTCACTGTTGATTGGATTGGATGTAGACTTATGCCAAGAAAAGCTTCTTAGGTTTTAGAGCTATCCAAAAATGGAATGGGCTACATCTAGGAGATCTTCAAAAACAACTAGAAGCCCATTTTTTATATGCATTTTATTTGAGGGGGTGGCATCCTCTTTTGGAATATAAGTAGAATAATATAGCACTGAGTATTTTTGAACTCTGAACTTCCATGATCCTGAGTATTGGAATTAAAGGAAGAATCCTTGAGGCTGAGTCTTGCCCTTACTACTTATGGGATATGTGCCCTTATTCTGTACAATTTTTCTTATCTATATGAATGCTTGTGTGCATATGTATTTGAATATATACTGTAACTATATGTATTTATATTACATATATAATTCTCAATTTTCCTTTCTTGCCCTAATCTCTCTGCTGACCTCTAATCCCACATCTCCAACTATCTTTCAGACATCTTGAATTGGATGTCCAGTAGACATCTTAAATTCAATATATCCAAAACAGAACTCATTATGTTTCCCCTTAAACCACTCCTCCCTCCTATCTTCCCTATTACTGTAGAAGACAAGATCATCCCCCAAGTCCTTCAAGCTCACAGCCTAGGAATCATATTGGATTCCAAACCATGCCTCATATCCAAACTATTGCCAATGTCTGCCAATTTTACTTTTGCAACATTTGCAGAATATGTTACCTTCTCTCCTCTGACATAGCCATCACTCTAGTGCGGGCCATTATCACCTCATTCCTCAATTACTATAATAGTCTGCTGTTGGGTCTGCCTGCCTGAAATCTATTCCCAATCTAATCCATTCTCCTTTTAGCCACTAAACTGATTTTCTTAAAATCTGATCACATAACTACCTCCTACTCAGTAATCTCTAGTGGTTTTCTATTGCTTCCAGAAACAAATACAAAATCTTCTGTTTGGTATTCAAAGCCTTCTTAGCCTATCCTCTCCTATCTTTCCAGTCTTCTTACACCTTGCTCCCTACCACATACTCTTCAATCCAATAACACTGGCCTCCTGGCTATTCAAGAAACAAAACACTCCACCTTTTAACTCTAAGCATTATTTCTAGCTGTCTGTACATCATGACTGGAATTCTCTCCCTCCTCTACTCTGACTACTGACCTCCTTGGCCTCCTTTAAGTCTTAACTAAAATCCCACCTCTTACAGGAAGTCTTTCCCAACCCATCTTAATTCAGGTGTTTTCTTTCTGTTAATTATTTCCTATTTATTTTGTATATAGCTTGCTTTGCATATATTTGTTTGTATGTTGTCTCCACCATTAAGTTGTAAGATCTATGAAGGCAGGGGCTTTATGCTTCTTTTTGTAACTCCAGCACTGAAAACAGTGCCTGGCACATAGTAGGTGCTTAATAAATGCTTATTGAATCAAATTGAATACATATGTATGCATGTATATGTATATATACACACACATACATACACAGAGGGGTTATCACTTGTACTTTCTATTTTATATGTTTATTTATATATGTATGTTTCTTGAAACCTGGGACTATTTCTTTTTGTTTTTATACCCATAGGGTCAAAAGCAAGTTCTTGTTGATAGTTTAATGGAACAAATAATAAATCTTCCTCAATTTACAGGCATTTAAAAAAATCACTTATTTTATTTTGAGTTCCAAATTCTCTCTCTCTCTCTCTCTCTCTCTCTCTCTCTCTCTCTCTCTCTCTCTCTCTCTCTCTCTCTCTCTCTCACACACACACACACACA
>NW_020954619.1:29473303-29508239 GCF_900497805.2 Vombatus ursinus
ATTTCCATGTTAGCCACGCTGCAAAAACAAACAAGAAATATAATGAAAGTGAAAATAAATGCTTCAGTCTGCAGTCAGATTAACAAGCATTTCTAAAGTACCTACATCTGTTAGGAACTGTACTATGAATTTGGGATACGATGTCAAAATATAAAAGCATCTGCCCACAAGGAGCTCGCATTCCACAGGGAGGAAACAAGCATTACATAGATAAATATTTTTTTAAAAATATACACAAAGGAAATATAAAATTATTTCTGCACAGAGAAACCTTAAGAATAGAGGGAACCAATTTTCTCAGGTGAAATCTATCCAAATGTCATGAAGGGAAAAATGTGTATTAATCTAGTTCTTCAACAAATTAGCAATTGCAGTTTAGACTGCACACCACTTTATGTCTGTGTGTCCTTGATTTCATCATCCATACAACAGGAATAATTCTAGTTGCCTTATAAGCTTAAGAGAAACAGTTGGTAATTACAAGATAGTCCAAATAATACTTATACATCTGTCATTACATGACACATATTTTCAGTTTCAGTACACAAAATTTAATTCACACTTTAAGAAATGTCTCTAAAATTTAGGTGCACTGCCATCAGGTAGTGGCAAAGACTTATGATTGCAAACTCTCAGGCAGTTTGCAATCACAAAGAGATCAATGATTGATTTAGGACTCCTCTTCAAGCTGCCTTTTCAGTCTTATCTCACACAATCCCCCTTCACATGTCCTATACTTCAGCCAAACTGGATTACTTACTGTCCACTAAATATATCCTTAGATTGCTTGATTCCACACGTTAAACCATAACATTTACTATACCTGTCATACCTTTGTTGAAATCCTATCCAATTTTTAATGACAAACTCAAATAGTTCCTCTTCTGTGAAGCCTTCCCTGATATATCCATTACAAAATAAGCCTTTTCAGATTCCTTTGTCTTAGCACTTTGAATCTATTTTTATCTCAGTTTTACCATATTAATCTATATGTATATCCCCTTAATTAGACTGCAAACTTCTTTAGCAAGGATTTTTTTTTCCCATTTAAAAAAAAAAAGTTCAGCCTCCCCTCCCCCACCCTCAAGAAGTATAATATGAACACACATTTACATAGTGATTTAAGTTTTATGAAGCACTTTCTTTTTAACAACAGGGGAGAATTTAGGGGAATGTGGTGGAGGGGGCAAGGGGTTGGTGTAATGAACCATGTCTTTTTATGTAGCAGACCTAAACTAATAGATATAGTTGGCCCCCATGAAATATTCACCAGTCTGATCAGTGAGGCCTCAGTCACAGAGACTTGGAGATTGAGAGGCCCATTTTGGGCAATAATGACAACAGAACAAAAACATTAAAATGTTCTATATTACTGGTGGTAGGAGACAACTTACTTGCAGTTGAAGCTGTGGTTGAATGCAGCTATGGCCTGCACCCTAGGGACACACAAATCTACTAAAGACAGCAGATTATGGCGGGTTACCTCAAGTGGCTCAGCCTGGGAAGCTGAACAAAGCCTTCAAATACTTTATGCAGGTAATGAGCAGATCATGCACCCACTCCACATCCAGCATGCAGGCGCTGGAGAAAGAATCTGCAATTGATCTCTCACCAGCACACAGTCAGAGGCAACTCTGGGAGCCCTTGAGCGAGGCTTAGACAGACTGCCAACCATGGAAGTATCCTGCTAAGCAGATATTCCTCTCCTGGAACCATGTAAGTCCCTCTTCCCCCAACTAACCATCACCTTAATATAGCATTTAATCCAGCAAACAGGCATTTATTGTCCTAACTCATGCATGACTACTTATAGCCTCTCTTCAGTAGCTAGATTGATAATTCTTTTTCCTTTCTTTTGTACATACCAAGGGATACCCCCACGATCACTATAAAATTCCTGTCTGAACAGATATGTCTTTACCAGCTTTCCCTATGCTATCTCAACTATATATCAGATAAGATTCATTGATCCCCTTTCTCCATTTGTGTGTTTACCTGTGTGTGCACAGCTCTGTGAATTTAGAATCCCATTCTTATTAAGCGTCTGCAAAGGAAAAAAAAGGTCCTTGTTTTTTTGCTGTTTTCAATGGTGTTTTCAGGGGAGAAAACACAGAACAAACTTTGGCTGGGCCCACAAGTTCTCTTGTGCTATGTAGCTCTCAATTCAATTAAGTTGGTTAGCAAGCTCACTCAAATTCAGAGGAGTGTTGAGGAATATAGAAGGCTAAAATTAGGATTTGTACCTTTCTTCCTTACAGATAAAGGGAATGTTTCTTATACATAGATGAAACGGCCTAGTGCTTCTGTTCAAGGGAATCCATATACACTATTTATTCTACTGCCAAATAAAAAGAGAGCAAAATTTTCTCCACCAAGAGTCCACGAGCAAAAGAAGTTCTGATGCAAAGTGGAGTCATTTTTGTTTTTGTTTTTTGTTTTTCAACTGCATATGTGATTTAATTACCAAATTCTCTCCCCCTTCCAAAATATTAAAGCAAAAAGCAGAGCCCTCACAGAAGGCCTAAACAGGTGTGGAGACTCACCTGGCCTTAACCTGCTGCAGCAGGACAGAAAGGATCATTGCTTAACCATCTCATAAGAAACACTTCTGTGGATGGTGAGGTGGTGGTCTCAAAAGTATATGGTACAGTTCTTCCAAAACCAAATGCAAGGTAGTTCTGTAGATGAAGGGAGCTCTGTAGGCATTATTATGGTACAATAATATCATTGTGTCCAGGCAAACCTTGATTAAAAATGACATTAAACACAATTGCATGAAAGATCCAAAAAAATAAAAAAAATAAAAGTAAGTAGCAGTATGATTGTTCATCTTCATGCCATGCTTCTGTGCTCCAGACTGCACCTTTCACCCAGTTCTCCATTGACATGGATTGGGTCCCTGGTCTTCTGTTTGAAGAGTTTTCGCTATTTCTAGCACAACCCAGATCTCCATGCTACTGTTTCTGAACCAGTCATCTTTACACCATGATTCTGCAAATATTTACCCTTCCACCTCTTGTTATGAGAAGAATAATGAAATCAACACTATCATTCCTAGAAAGGAGAGGTAAAATTACCTATCACTCACCATTCCTATAACTACCCTGGCCATGACATCCAAATATGCATTGTTTTCCTTATTTACATGTAAGTTCCTAGAGGGGTGGAATGGTTTTGCTTTTCTGATTTTTATCTTTAGTACTTAAAATATATGCACATATGCTCATATAGTGCCTGACATATACTAAGTACTTAATTTTTTTATTCATTCATCTCTCTCCTATTTACAGATGAGAAAAATAAAGCATGTAGATATAAAACGATTTGCTCATGATTACACAGCTAAAAAGTGTCTGAGAAAACATCACACGAAAAAATTCTTGTTTAATTTCGCATCTCTTTGAATTAAAAAAAATCAGTAGGTGTTGGGCATATATAGTATATAAATGTACAAGATTCTAAAGCTGAAAAAGATTCTAGAAAATTCATTTTTATTTTCTTATTTGATAAAAGAAAAAGAAGCCCCAAGAGTTGAAGTGACTGACCCATAGTCATAAGATCATAAGATAATAACAACAACAACAACAATAGCAACTAACATTTATATAGAGCTTAATATGTGCCAGGAACTGTGCTAGGCACTTTAGCTAAGAGTTGGAAGTACTTTAGGAATCAGCTAGTCCAATCTCTTCCTTATTATTTTAGCCAATGAGAAAACTTAAACACAGAGGAAGTAAGTGACTTGCCCAAAGTCAAACAAGATAGAGAATAGTAGAACTAAGATTTAAACCCAGGTCCACTAATTCTAAGTTCAGTGTGCCTTCTCCAGAGCCATAGCTAGGGAGAGGTCATGGGGTGTTGCCCAGATGTGAGAAATTTAGAGGTAGTGAAGAGCACTGTCCCTCTCTTCCCTCATTTGCTTCACACTTCTCTGTTCTCCTTGCCTATCTTAAACTTAATGGTGGCTTTGACCTTGGGCATACTTTGTCCACTTCTGGCCAGGGAATTTAGAGGCTACAGGGAGCTTCTTCCTTCTCCCCCAAGAATACCTTCCCTGTCTGGGCCAAATCCTCACAGTAAAGCCAGTATCATTGTGCCTACTTCTACCCCCTAAGGAATATCAGCCCCTGCTTACACCATATATTCTAGTTCCAGTTTAGCTCTTTTCACTACACTACATCAATTTCTGCTGCTCAGCATACATCTACTTGATAAAAATATGCTTAGTAAAGTCTCACTATTTAATAACAATACAAATTTAAGAAAGACCATTCAAATGAACAGAAGATAAAGGAATGCATGATAAAATTCCTTTTAATTGATGAACTGTGCTTATTAATAGCTTATTGTGACTTGATGAATGACCCTGAACCTTAACTTTTTGTCCAAAACCTTGGGAAAAAATGTATCTTTGAGTTCTGTTTATTTTCTCTGCTTTTGAAATAATCAGACAGGTAGACAGTTTAACTCTCTATTTTTTATTTGTTAACTAAAAAAGATCTATACCTCAACCTTCAGTTGTCTGGTTAGATTTCTATCCCTTGAGCTTTTCAATCCCCCTCCCCCCCCCTTTTTTTTTTTGCTAACACATCTAAGTTCTTAGTTTTGAAAAAGGAGGCATCAGTTTCCAAGTCATCACTTTTATCCAATAATAATGTTGCCCACCTAAAAATGCTGAGAATTTTGTACAGTCACAATGTTTGAGCTCAGTTCTGAGTAGCAACTAATTAAAGTAAAAGTTGTTTTCTTCTTTACATAAATGAAGAATTTCTTCTGATACTAGATTCTTCCTCCACATTATTATAAAACTTATGTTGTAGAGTGCAAGAACATGACTGGACAGTCGGCATCATTTACTAAGAACATCAGCTACAAAACTGATAAAAGGTAATGATTTTATTATAAAATTGTGACAAAATAAAAAATTCTACAGGTAGCAGTAAAAATCAAGAGACACTAAGTTATGAGAAAAACATCTGCATTCAGGAAGATACATTAATGATTTTTTTTTTCAGTGTGAGTGCTTGATGATAGAAAGTCTATTTTGTAAAATGTATGGCATTTTGAGTGATAATAGACTAACTGAATTCTGATGGTGAATGTAATTAAATAATAATAATAATAATAAAAACATGTTATTGTCTACAAGCTGAAAAAAAAAAGGCCTGGATATGTTTTTTTGCACATCTCTCTTCAAATACTTTCCTTATTGAAAAGGATGAAAGTAACCTCTTTGTAAAGCACACAGATAAATCTACACTTTTATTTGACATATTTTAAATAAAATGTTCATTGACTTTGAAAAAATGACATCAAAAGGAACAATAGGAAAGAACCATATAATTTGTACTAACTATCAAATTTCAGGAGGAAAATGAAAATTCAAATATGTTCAAATGCAGTAGGCACTTAATAAATACTTCATGACTTTTTTTTTTCCTGACTTCTTTTAACTTGAAAAAAAAAAGAAATAAATATTATTTGAATGTGTAACAAGGGACTGGACAATAAGTCCAGTACTTACTTAAATGTGTAGAGTGCCTCTGGGACAAAACTTAAATGTGGATGTTGGAATATACACGTAACTGATTTTGGTTTGCTAACCATGTGATGAGCTTCTTTGATTAGTATGTAGCCTGAACTAGGGGTACTTTAAAAATATTCTAGTTGACCGGAATCAGGTTCTTCTCTGGCTGACTTTTTCTTGACAACTGATAGAAGAGAGACAACCTGTGAAAGGTGAGTCCCAGGGCCCTCTCTATCTGAGGCCTACTTGTGGCCTATGAATTTGGGATCTGGTTCGTTGCCTTGGTATTGGTACTATCTTATTTGACCATGCTTGTGTGATTTCTCTGAGATGACAATAGTTGAAGTCTTTTTTGTTATCATGTGTCTTTTCTAAAAAGACAGGAATATAGTGTTAGTACACCTGGGGCCATAAATTTGCTGAGGCTGTTGGTATTTTGTGGCTCAGAATACTCTCCAAACCATAGACCTGAGCCTCTAGATACATGACACACTCAGTTCATAACAAAGACATTTTAATTAAAAGACTATGTAAATAAAATAATAACGTCACCCCTCGCACCCCCCAAAAAAAAATTCTCTCACAAGCAGAATATATACTCAGTGGACCTTCATAATGAACATGTATGGGGTATATAAGCATGCTTAACACTTGTGGCAGCACCATATACATGAATGAATGGGCCTGCAGAAGTCACATGACTAAAAGACACATTACTAAGAAAACACATTGCTAACACATACATGAAGGGTCGACTTAACTCTTATGTTGCTGAAAAAAAACTTCTGATGTCTTCTAATGGTATAATTGCAGTGTTTTCTGCTCTCAGAAGCCTTTTCCCTCTGCTTCCCATGAGGCCTTGTGTCTTAGTTGTTCCCCTTCAGGCATCACTCTCCATGTCACTCCACTAGGTTTTGCTTTCTGTTGCTCTCAGCTGGGCATTGCTATCCATTGCTCCCTATCAGGCCATTCCCAGAATTACTTGTTTTAAAACCTTCATTAGATATGCGGTCATTGCAGTTAAATCAGAGGATTATTTTGGCACATCCCCAATTCACTGGAGTGGCTAAAAGGAGACATACTATGGTTAATAAATTTTTATTTGTTTTCCCCATCATAGAAGAAACTAGAGCTCTCTCAGCCTGCTCTTCCAGTCTTCTTCTGTACCTCAGTTATAAGCCACAGCTGTTTCTAGAGTCACCTGCACCTTGTACCTAGTGTGATTACTAGCTTTCTCCCCAGCTTTTCTCAATCGCCATCCTCAACCGATGGCCCTGCAGCATGCTTCAGGTGTCTAAGGTATGTTTCTTAGCTAAGCTTCTCAATTAAGATCCTATGTCAATATCTAAGAAACTTTTTTTCACTCTATTCAGTCAGGCTTCCCTCTGTCAAGAACAAGAACTATGAAACTAGATTATCTTCAATCAAGCTGCATAAAGAAGTACCAAGGTCCAGCATGAGATCTGGGATGACCTTGGACCTCTTAGCATTCATCTATTAACTGCTCCTTTTTTTCCAACTTTCTTCTCAGCTCCACTTGACATTGATTAATTTGTCTCTTGACTCTTCTCACCTACTTTCAATTCCTAACTTGGCCTGAACATTACAATCCTACTCCGGGTCTCAGAATTCAACTGTCATCTAATTTTTCATCTGAAATCTATTTTAAAGGCATATCACATTCCCAATTTGAGGCAAATCTCCCAGGGAATTATTTCTCCAAAACATAAAAGGCATTGAGTAACACTGGAGCAAAGAAACAAACTCCCTTTTCCATGTAGAAGAGTGATTGCCCCAAGGGGTCTAGAATAATATCTAACTCGCCCTTGATCATGGTCCTTTCTTATGACCATGCTTTACAACAGATCCAGCCATCTACACAGACCATCAGTTTGACTTCTGCCCTGCTCCCTAATCACCTACTTTCCACCTTTCACTCTAGACCAGAGCTTCTTAAACTTTTTCCCAAGGGACTCTTCAATGCTTCTTAAACTGTGGGTCATGACCCACAGTTTGGGAAGTACTGCTCTAGGCACAGTAGTTAAGTCAAAGATGTCTATGGTCCTGGAAGGCCATAACAATCCACTCTGTCCACTGCCCCATGGTGTACTTAGCATCTCTGTAACCCCCACACATACAAAAACTTCCCTCCCTGGCCAACACTCCCCTATGTGTGTTGTCTCTCAGCTTAGAAAGTAAGATCCCTAAGGACAGGTGTATTCTTATTTTTGCATTTGTGTCCCAAATATTTAGTACCATGTAAGGTACATAATAAGCACTAAGGTATATTGAAAAAATACAAATCTGAGGACCTGGGTTTAAATGCAACCTCTGATAATATACTTCTTTGTGTAACCTTGAGTAAATAACACAATTACATTGGGAAGCAATTTTTTCATCTGTACACAATAAGAGAGTTGGACTAAGTAGTCTCTGAAGTCTGTTCCAATTGTAGATGTGGTATTCAACAATTTTTTTTTTTAATTAAGAAGGAAGCATTTATTAACTGCCTATTTGTCAGGCACTGAGCTAAACACTTTACAAAATATTCTCTAATATGATCCTCACAACAACTCTAGAAAGTAAAACTATTATCCCCATTTTACAGTTGAGGAAACTGAGACAGACAGAGGTCAATTAGGGTCACAAGCTAGTGTCTGAGGCTAGATTCAAGTTCAGATCTTCCTGATTAAAGGCTTAGCCTTCTGTCAACTGTGCCACCTAGCTGTCTCATTAGTTAAGCAGTTGTTTCATTAAAGGGGCCTTGGATATTGAGGTAATCTAGATAAACTCTCTGAATTTAGAAACAAGAAAAATGAGGCCCAAAGTTGGTATATGATTTTCTCAAGCTTACATAGGCAGTGACAGAACTCTCACTCAAATCTGTATCCTCTGAATTTAGACCAAGCCCCCTAAAAACCTTCCAACTCTAGTCTTTGCAAGTACTTCTTAAAGTCTTATTATTTTCTAGGCACTGTGCTAAGCATTGGGAATATAAATAAAAGTAAAATAAAAAGAAAGTCCTTGCTTACAAGTAGCTAATATTCTAATGGGGGAAGATAACATATAAAGGGAAGCTGTAAATGAAGAGAGGGAAAGGATTAGCCATGCGTGAAGGAATGAAAGAGAAATGGCAAAACGTATGGAACAGAGGTTGCAGAGGAAGCCATAACTGGCCTGGGTACTTTCTTTAAAGTTCTACAAGGAACTAATCACTCAGGTAAGTGGTCACGGGAATAGAGAGAACTTCCAGAGTGGGGAGGCTGCTGAGGCATCATGGAGAAAGTTCAGACTCAGAAGAGAAGCCTGGGATATCAAACATTATATATTGTAGTAATTATCAATTAGTTAAATATATTAAGGATTTCTAGGTATTATAGATCTATATTTCTAAACAAAATTCATAAGAATTAAATGACTGAATAATGATTAAAGCACTTTATAGACTCTAAGATCTGAAAGTGACATTGAGATGGCATTTATGTCATCATGAATTTTCAGGCAAGTTTCATTGTTAACAAAATAAAAATAAGATAAATTTCCTTTCAAAAGATATCCAGAGAAACAAGTAACACAAGATTATTTTATAATTTTTTTTCTTCAGTCTAAACATAACAATGCACAGAATTAGCAACAAGTTCGCTAGCACGTGCTTAATGCATTTCTGTGGTGCTGGCTCATACTTTTTTTGACATGAGTATAAATGGGGATATACTGATCATCATCTTCTGTCAATTTGCTCTTTTCAAAGACTCAATTTCCTCTTTTACCTTCTCTCCAGAATCAATTAATAGATAAATCAAAAAACAATTCTTTAGTACCAACACTGCATTAATGAGACATATACAGAGGAAAAGATATGATCATTGCTTTCAGAGCCAAGCCAAGTAAGACATGCATAAATAATACAAACAGTATGTGCTATAGAAATTTGGAGGAGAGATAACTTCTCGAAGATATGATCAATGGAATAGTGAGGTTTGAGTTATACTTTAAAGGAAAAATAGAATTTGCTTGGTAAAGATTCAAAGACAGGACATTCCAGACATAAGAACATCATGAAAAAAGGCACAGAGGAGGGAAAACATATAGCATGTTCAGGGCAAGACAGTAGAACAGTCTGATACCAGCAAAGATTTATTCTAGAAGAATAGGAAGTCAGAAAACATAAGTTAAGGCTTGATCAGGAAGGGATTTAAATGCCTAGTTCAGGCATTTGAAATGTATGATTAGGTGATGGGGATGAACTTTGTTGATCAAGAGAATAAAAGTGGTGGTTTAAAGACCTGGTGGCCAGCATAACTGCTAAGTTGTCTTTATTCATCCTTTCTTTAAGCATTTGTGTAGCTGTTCTATCAAACCGTACTATGAGTCTTCACTGAGGCCATTTTAATTTTTCTTTATTGTCCCCTAATTCAAGAGATAATTCAGTATTAACTTTAACTGAGAGAGCAGCTGAGTGGCATAGTAGATAGAGTGTCAGGCCTAGCATCAGGAAGTTTCCACTTCCTGAATTCAAATCTGGCTTCAGATACTTATTGCCTGTGTGACCCTAAGCAAGTCACTTACCCCTGTTTGCCTCAGTTTCTTCATCTGTAAAATGAGCCAAAGAAAGAAATGGCAAATCACTCCAGTATCTATGTCAAGAAAACCTCAAATGGGGTCATGAAGAGTCAGATATGACTGAAAATGACTGAACAACAAAATAATTAATAGATTATTTCCTCCTCTCTTCTTCTTTTTCTTCTTCTTTTTCTTCTTCTTCTTCTTCTTCTTCTTCTTCTTCTTCTTCTCTTTCTCCTCCTCCTTCTCCTCCTCCTTCTTCTTCTTCTTCCCCTTTTCCTTCTTCTCTTCCTTCTTTTTTCCCCTTCCCTTTCTCCTTTTTCTTCTCTGTCCCTTTCCCATTGTTCTTCCCCTGTCATTCTCTTTTCTTCTTTCCCACTTTCCCTCTTCTTTTTCCTCTTCCCTCCTCCTCATTCCTTTGCTCCACCTTTCTTCTCCCCTTCCTCTCCTTCCCCTTCATCTTCATTTCCTTTTGCTTTGCTTTCCCCTATTCTCCCTCCTCTTCCCCTCCATTTCCTCCTTCTTCTTTCTTCTTCCTTCTTTCCTTCTTCATGAAGAAAATCTTTACGTATTTTTGTTTATGAAAACAAAGGACCTTTTAAACACAAAAGGGCAAATATACATTTAAGAAACTAGAAGAGCTTCTCCCCCCACCTCCTCCCACCAAATGTGAGATAAATATCTGTTGCCTCATGAAACAAGGGAGAAAAGAGTGTGATGTTGAATGTAGGTCCTTGATACTTGAACTCTTTCCTTGTGGATGCTTACACTATTTTTCTTCAAGGAGGGAGCTATGGATTTTGGTTATTAATATTCCTTGGGCTTTTCCTGTTTGCTTTCCTTTCAGGATATGATTAGTGGCTTCTTTACTCTTTTACTATGTCTTCTGGTCTTATATCTGAGTAATTTTAATTTCTAGGTTATTAAAACATGTTTTCAAGATATTTCTTTTTTAAAAAAATCATGGTTTTTAGGGAGTCCAATAATTTCTTATATTATCTCTTCTTGACCAGTTTCCTAGTTGAAGATTTTTTTCTTTAATATTGGGTATCAAATTTCCTTTATTTTTTATTTAAAAATTTTTATGATTATATCTTGCTGTTTTATGGAATCATTGATTTATATTTGTCTTTAATAAAGTTTCAAAGTACTCTATTTCTTAGATATAATTCTTTCTTCCAGAGCTTTTATTTCTTTTTCTTCTCATACCTTGCTTCATTTATTCTATAATTTTTGATACTGGTAAGTTTTTTTTTTCTTTGATTACTCATATATTCAGCTTTAATTCCTGATTTGGTGTATTGTGTCAGGGTCAGGCTTTGCCCTGGCTTCATTTTTGAGTGACATAATTTGCCTTCCTTCATCACTCTCTGGGTCCCCTGTGTTCTTGCATTTACTTTAATCAGCCAGGGTACCCTCGATGTTGGGAGTTTGGAATGAATGCTTTTCAGGATGCTTTCTTACATCACATGACAGGGCATTAGGTAGCTCATTGACCTTGAACAATGAGTGTCCCAATCTGAGTGCCGCAGCACTTCCCTGTTCATTGCTTTATCTTCCTTTGACTTCCAAGATACCTGACTTGGTGGGGAGGGGATTGTTCTGAGGCTTGCAGGTCACCCAGAGGCTTCCTCAGGGACCCCTCTGCTCTTTTTGCCTTTGACCACAGAGCCTTACAGGCTATCAATGTCCCTTCTCTGGTCAGTGGCACTTATTCTTTGGAAGGGGCCACTTTTCCTTTTCCTATTTTCCAGGGCCTTCTGGCTGACTTTTTATGCAGTGGAAGAAGTCACTTGCTTTAGCTTCTCATTCAATTACTTAACTGTTACTCACTGGGCAATAATTACATGATTTAGATGGAGTAGGTATGGGGGAGCTTATCACTTTGCCTCCTGTTCAGGAATCCACTATAGAAAGCATTCTGGATGGTCCTATAGAGGTGCAAACTATGGGATATCAAATATCAGGTAAGTTGTAGCAAGTGACTAAAGGCAATTGGAAGAGGTATAGTGCATACAAATAGAATGTAGGATGCTACAATGTTAACTTGAATATGCGAAACAAAATAAAAGCCATTGTCAAGGACATATATAACCAGTAATGGAGATTAAATAATTAGAAATGTGTAAGAAACACATAATATCCCACATTTTTCCAAACATATCCTTAAAATATTAAAAGAACCAAAGAAATACCTCCTTCCAATTCATGTTGACTTTGGTGAAGGATATAGCCAAAAATGCGGAGTGAGAAAGTTTGTAGGTGCTGCAATTTGCCCCAGTTAAAGGAATAACTATTTTGATGGGAGGATCTGCAGAGGCAGGAATAGAAAATAATTCATCTGAAAAAGATCTGGGGGGATGGACTTAAATGTGTTACTTTGGGAAATAATGGATCCCCATCACTGATTTAATGATAATTTGTGAGGTATGTTGAACAGGAAATTATTTTTCTGGTATGGGTCAGCCTAGATGACCACTGATTCTGGGTGATCATAGATCCATCATGATTTTTAAATGGTGACTACATTGCTAGGGTTTCTGGGACTATATGCCTTCGGATAAGTCTACCTATTAACCTCTAGAGTCTTTATGACCGTATATTCGATATATATATATATATATAGACACTAATTACACTGCGTCCAATTCAATTGAAATAGTCTATATTAATAATGAAAAAGTGGAAGTGAATGGATAGGCTACACCATATCCAAACTCTATGTGCCCTATATAGTGAAATAGACCAGCCTTCAGAAATAATCAATCACTTGGAAAATATTGTGTATTTATTTTCTTAGAGATTGTCCTCAAAAAGTGCATAGCTC
This sequence comes from Vombatus ursinus, assembly GCF_900497805.2. Classification (NCBI taxonomy): domain Eukaryota; kingdom Metazoa; phylum Chordata; class Mammalia; order Diprotodontia; family Vombatidae; genus Vombatus; species Vombatus ursinus. The sequence continues at coordinate 29,486,221 of NW_020954619.1, forward strand.
ATATTCTTTACATTCTATAGAGCCTACAGAATTTTAAGTTCTTTATAAATATTGTATAGTGATGATTAAATTAAGAAGCAATACTGATTAAATTAAACTTGGTGTGTGTGGTACTTAAATATGCTCATTTAATTTTGCACATCGATAATCTTGAACTACAAAACCATTTGGATTAGAAACATGGGGAAGACATCAAACTGTCCAACTTAAAATATTTTTATAAAATTGGACCATAAGATCATAGACTTGGAGTTGGAAGTGATTAGAAGTCTTCCTATCCAACTCCCTCATTTTGCAGATAAAGAAACTGAGGCCCACAGAAATTGAAATTAAGTGACCTGCCCAAGGTCACACAGGTAGTAAGCAACAGAACCACTATTCAAGTCCAGGTTTCTTGTTTAAAAGTGCATACTCTTTCCAATATGCTGGATAAACTTTGCATGAACCCCACCACCAAGGCATCTATTTTTAAAAACAAAACAATAGTACAGCATTTACATTTGTTTAATATAATCTGTTTTCAGATTTTTGGTGAATCTCTCAAGGCCAAAGAGTTCCAGTATATGTTAAAGTTACTGACTTTCTCTTTATAATTTTCCCATTATCATTATGCAGGAATATAAGACTGAACCTTCTTTGTAATTAGCAATCTTTGTCACTGGACTTGGAAACAAGAGTTCACTGAGATGCAATACCAGGACAGAAATGCCTCACTTAGTTGGATTTGAACAGCAGTTGCATGTGTAAATTTTGGTAGTTACTATCTACACAGACCCACTATAGCAGCCTAATGATTTTTAACTTCTGTTTTCCACAGTGCTAACCACCCTATAATAATCCAAAAAAAGTGTTCTTCTTTTTAAAATTCATGGTGTTTGTGCCTATATCTTTGTGTGCTCCAATATTCTTTGGAACTTCTTTAAAAAAGTCACTGCTTTACAAAAGTTTGGAAGATTGTAACCTAACTTTTTTCTTCCAAGTAATGTATGTGTAAACATTTTAATTATACTTTTATGAATAATAATACATTAGATTCATATGCTTCAACTGCAAAAAATACAGAATATCATTATTAAGAGCTGTCTAATAGTATTCCAGCTTACTGTCTTTTCAAATTTTGGAGATCTGCCTGTATGTTTGTAATTGATCATCTCATTAGCAAATTAATTACTTGAATTTCATTTGTAATATATTCAATCTGTTAGATCAGCTCAATATTTTTCTATAGTTTTCCCTTTTTAAAAAATTAAAACTGAATATTTCAACCATATAAAGTTGCCCTGGTGAGAAAATCACTCAATTTATTTTTTATTCATGTTCATTTTTATTCAATAATATTTTTCCTTCTAATACATATGTCAAAATTAAATGGAGATTCTGGAAAGAAAGCATGAATATATTTACATAGCTGAATTAGCTTTTATTTAAACATCAGTATTATAAAAATGGTAAATTGATTGACTAACATTTTAGAATGTTAGAAAAATTAAATAATGAAAGAATTACTTAACATTGAGCTAGAAAATATGAATTAGGACAGTAAAATAGTGAACAGGCATGAAAAGTCATCTTATCAAGTGTAACTATAATTCTTCTTCCCTTAGGGAAAATTATGGCAGGCCCAACAAAGATGTGTCCTGAAGGGGAAGGGAAAGGAGAGGGCAAGGACATCTTGCTACTGAATCCTCCCATTGCTTTGTTATCAGCCTTGTGCTTCAAGAGCTTCCATGGAGATTTCTCAAGGTGAAATCCAGGCAGGCACAGCTAATGTGGGAAAACATGGAAGCAATTACTTCAACCTATGCGGAAGGTCTCACAGTTTGCTTTCCATGCTCCCACACTAGTTCCCCACCATGCTTTCTCAGTAATTCTGAACTCTCATGGCCAAATAATTCTTAGCATGTAGAAAGTTTATGTCATAATGAGAAACAATACTTTAGGAAGGACAGTAAATCTTTGGAAAGTTATGCTAAGTACTGGGCATGAGCACTCTACCATCCCCAGGGTCCCTAACTAGCTAAAACAGACCACTTGTGTCAGTATGAGTGTAGGATAGTATCTCATGGTGGGGTCCCCACTTGATACTCCAGGATTCTATGGAACCTTTGAGTCACTTCAAGGCTGTTCAGTGTTAGGAACTCACAGGTTTGCCTTGGTTTCCAGTTCATTGTGGATTTCTAGGGATGTCTCACACCCCTGGAACTTCCCTCAACTCCATCAATAAATATTTGTCGACACCTCATTATATGCAGGAAGAGGCATGGAATTTAGATAAATTTTCTGTCTTCATTGATTACGTTCTAACACCAAAAATGGCCCACTCTCCTGGATATGAAGAGCAACATTTCCCTGGGACCTGACTAAATCATATTCTAGAATCTGTCTTGTAGACTGAGATGCATGTGGGACATGGGTGTACTGCCGTCAGCCTCCACTTAGGATGTAGCCAGGAGATTCTCTATAAGGAAGGAAACAAGCAGTTATTTAGTGCCCACAACATGGCAGGCATTGTTTTGCTTTACACTATTCTTCATTCCTCACCACCACCCTGGGAATAGATATTATTATCCCCATTTTACAGATGAAGAAATTGACACAGAAATAAGTTAAGTGACTTGACCAGGGTCACCCAGCTAGTAAGTGTCTAAGGCTGAATATAAACTCAGGTTCCCTGATGCTAGGACCAGTGTTCTACTCTAGCACTTGGCTGTCTTTAAGATTCTCATTAGATGGGAACACAGTTCACAATTCATAGAATGATAAAGTTAGGTGGAAATTTCGAGATCACCTAGTACCATCCCCTGAGTAAAGGGACTCACCCAAGTTTATGCAGGTAGTAAATAGAGGAACAGGAAGTTGAACCCAAGTTTTTTTAATTCCAAATATATTTCTTGCAAAATGAGACAGACATATAATAGGTGAAGAACTGATTGCTACCACTTTGTTGTAGATCTTCTCAGTGTCTACATGGAACTAGACTTTTTTTTTCTAATCATAGTTTGTTTTCTCTCTTTCTTTTGAGATATAGTTCAATGTCAAATTCAGAGTCACTGTATGATTATTTTTCTAGATGTCTCAACACTCCCAGCATCAAAAAAAAAAAAAGAAAAGAAAAGAAAAAAAGAAAGGAAACGAAATCCAAACAAACATTTCTGAAGCAATGTCTTTGGGGAAGGTTTGATTTTACAAATTCTTTCTTCCTACTGTGATCTTTTTTTTCTGGAGAATATTAGATAATTTTAGCATCAAATATATTGATTGTATTATAAGCAGAACACATACTACTTGATAAATGTAGATAACACTATTTAAGGGGATAGAGAACTGAGAGGATGGCAAATTAAATGCCTGTAAATGTCCTGAGAAGATACACTGAGTATGCCCTCTAGGGACAGAGTAATTTTGTCTTAGACAGACTTGATACTATTTTTGACCACTTGATTTCCCCTTATAGAATTGCCAGTTTTCAGAATTCATGGGTGAGATGTTTTCAGCATAAGTGGTTGGCATCAAACCATCCATATTTTCTTGGTGAGCCTGGCAACCTTGTCCCCAGAAAAAAAGGAGGTATAGAACAACACACATAAATGTGGTTGCTAACAAACACGTATCTGCTAGCTGCTTCTCTCACATATAATGCACCCCTAAGAAATAGTAGACCATTCATTAGAATTCTGTTTCGTTTGAATAACTAAACAAACAGGAATGTTGACTTCCTTGAAGGTTCTCTTCCCCATCTCTCTCCATTTTTTTTTTTAGGCAACTGGGATTAAGTGACTTGCCCAGGGTCGCATAGCTAGTAAGTGTCAAGAGTTTGGTCTGAGGCCAGATTTGATCTCAGGTCATCCTGACTTCAGGGCCAGTGCTCTATCCACTGCACCACCTAGCTGACCCTTCCTCATCTCTTCATACCTTTCCCCCACCCTGTTTGGCACATTTCCCATATAGAATAAACTTGGGATAAGTTTTTAGGTTAAACACAAACTCGGGAAGATGTAGAAGCTAGTAATGAAGAAAGGAATGGATGAAGGAAAGGAGGAAGAAGAGAGAGAGGGAAGGAACAATAAGCCTTTATTGTCTACCATGTATCACATAATGTGCTAAGCACATTAATAACAATTAATAATAATCATGTGCCAGGCAGATAATAGTAGCAAATATATCTCATTTGATCCTTGCAACAATCCTGGAAGGAAGATAATATTATTATCCCTAATTTACAGTTGAGAAAACTGAGGTAGACAAAGGTTATGTGTCTTAATCAATTTCACGCAGCTAGTAAATATCTGAAGATGTTAAATTCAAGTCTTCCTGATTCCAGGGCTAGCATTATATCCACTGGTTAACCTAGCTAACTGCCTCCCAGTATGACATCTTAAGGCATTTTACACCAACTTGAATAAAATAAAAGCAAAACTGTTCTAACAATATTTCATAAATCCAACCTATTTGGAATTCCAGAAATTCATAACTAAGTAAAATATAAAGGGCATTTGAGTATTTAGTTCAATCCATCATTAGAGCAAGTACCTATATGCATTACCTAATGCTGTGGATAAAGAGTTGTGCTCAGAGTCAGGAAGATATGAGTTCAAATTTGGCTTCAGACACTTACTAGCTGTGTGACCTTGAACAATCACTTAACCTTTATTTGCCTAAGTTTCTGCTACTGTAAAATGTGAATGATAATAATATCTACTTTTTATGGTTGTTGTGAAGGTCAAAACAAATGATATTTCTAAAGACCTTAGCACAGTACCCTGGCACATAGTGGGCACTATATAAATGTTTATCCCTTTTTTACCCCCCACCGTAATTTTCCAGAAAAGGGAAAATGAATCTCAGGTGGAGGAGATAATTTGGCTGTCTAATAGGCCAACTAGAATCTTGGGAATAGAACGCAAGTTTCCTGTCTCTTTACCCAGTGATCATTACACTATATCATTTAGTCTAACTAAATCATTAACTAACATATGCTACTGGAAGAAATAATTATAGTTATTACATACACTTCCCTCTACATGGTATAATGCAAAAGACTCTGGATTTAGAATTAAGAGAACTGAATTTGAACCCAGAGATTGTTCTTATGACACATGTGATCTTAGACAAGTCATCTCCCCTACTCTAGAGTTGTTATTTTATTTTGATTTGTACAATAAGCATTTTGCATTAGATGTCTATTAACCCTTCTATGGTTAATATTCTATGTTTGAAGGGCAATAAGGTACATTGACTCTCCCAAAAAATCTGTAATATTCACCAATGAATTTTTCAGTCTCTACATACACACTTGGTATGCATCCCAAGAATTAGAAAAAGGCTATTCTGCTGTAGAACCTCATTTCATACATAGTTGAAAGCTTAAAAGAAGACAAATAATGGTAATAGACAATAGAGGCTATTCAAGTAAATACTTCTCAGAATGTATTTGGAATGAATAGTGGCGACTTTATGAAATTTGATTCACCATAGACCCCCAGAAGAATGACAATAAGGGGTGGTGACTGGAAAGAAAGAAACTGGGGGCAGGGAACAAGGAGAAAATCCATCCTTCCATGCATGCCCCTATACCAGAATCAGAATCTTAGATTTGGCAGGAACTTCAGTAGCCATCTGTAATCAGCCCATATCAGAAGAAGAATCCCTATATAAGGTAGTACCCCCAAAAGTGGTCATTCATCCTCTGCTTTAAGAATTCCAAGGAGGGAAAACCAATTAAACTCTCCACTTAACCCTGTCACACATCTGGTGGTATTTTGTATACCTGTCAGGTTTTACTCGTTGCTAAGAGTCATCATTTCTTTAAACTTAACCCTGTTTGCTTGCAACTTGTAGCCATCCTTATTATTTTGTTCTCTAGGATCAATAGGAACAAGTCAACTCCTTAATGTTCAAAATCTATAAGTTTCTCCACAAAAGTGATTTCCCAAAACACAACATTAAAACCAATGTGCTACGATGGAGAAAACATTGATTAAAAGTCAAAAGACCTTAGGGTTGGGATAAGGGGAGTCCCAGCTCTGCCACTATTTAATTGCATGACATTGGTCATGTCATCTATGAATGCATCAGTTTCTTCATTTATAAAAGGGATGGAAGAAAGGCGATAATTCACATTTCTTTGGAGCTTTGAGAATCTTAAAAGTTCTTTGGCCCAAAGAAGACTTTCTAAATAATATCACATATAGCAAGTGATATCTTGCAGACAATGAGGCTGAGACTTTAGGATATAACATGCCCAAGGTCACACAGCTAATAATTGCCAGGGCTGAGCTTAGAACCTGAGCATCCAGGGAATAATTTCAAGCAACTCTTGCCACTATTGCCTCAGCTGCTTTCTAGTTCTGACATTATATAAATTGAGGCATAACTAGACTACACAGCTGGGTACAGGACTTTAACTAGAAGGTAAGATATGCCTTTGTGACCAGAACCTAAACTGTACTCAGGAATGTGACTGAGAGATGACTGTAGGGAAAAGGGAAAGTTCCAAGCTTCAGGTTTACTCCTGTGCGTGGAAGGAAGGACCCTGCAAGCATAGGGTTGCAGACAACTGTCTCTATTGCCTTGCCATAGTTACTTAAGAGAAAAATGTAGAAATTTAGAGCTCACAGACTTCAAGTCCACACCTTCTAGCCTATTAGCAATATTTTCCTGATGATTCAACATGTATTTAAAACTGTCACATCTTGCAGCTGTAAAAAGAGGATGTTTGCTCACTTTGTATGCCTCCTTTAATCCTATGTCAATGGCAAGTGGCCTAATATTGCAATAAAAGTGTGACAGAGGGTGCACCAACTTAACCTGATTTAACAGCAAGCATGTTCTGAGGAAACTGAAGAGCCCAGAGAATTAGCAGGGGAATTTGAAGCTTTCCACATCTAGGTCACTCTTTGGATTGAACCCCAGCTTCCCAGTGATGGAATGTGTTAAGTAGCTGATTGCTATGCTGCAGCCTGTGAGGAATGAGGTGGTGGTCTCAGTCCAGTTCCTGACAAAGTATCTGAGACTCCCAAAACAATAACAGTTGGCATCTTGCTCAGCAGTCTGAGCTGAGACACCAAGAAGCAAATGGGCATCGAAGCTAAGTAACCTTCTCACCTCTAGACATTTGCTCCAGATGGCCACAGCAGACGTTATGCTATAATAACCCTTCATGTTTGTATAGAGTCTTTTTCCCGGGCAACTTAAAACACTTTGCAGACAGATAATTCATCTCTTAAATCATCATAGCATCCTTGTGAGTCAAGTGGAGACAAAGTGACAGCTTCTGAGTAGCACAATCCATGTTAAAACAAACAAAAAACCAGCAAAATTCCTTTTAAATTGTATTTCAGGTAAATACTCCAGCTATGCCCTTGTTTAAAAGCTTGTTGAGACTGACACTATGTGAACTTGAGATAATCGTTCTCTTTGAAGGAAGGGGTCCTGAAAAGTACAGACACTTAGAAGCAATGTGGTATAGTGGGGATTCAAAGACCTGGCTCAGCAACTCACAAACTCAGTAACCTTCAGGAAACCAGTTAGCATTTCTGATCTTTATTCTCATGAACTGGAGAACAGGAATTAGGATACATACACTTTAAAAAATCACATACATCCTGTTTTGATTTGCAGACATGTGGCTTAACCTCCCTAAAATGTAAGCTCTTTGAGGGCAGGGACTATCTTTTTTTTGTCTCATATGGACAGAATTTAATGCACTGTCTAACACATAGTAGCTGATTGGTAAGTGCTTATTGATCAATTGATTCTTCCCTCACAGAATTTTTGTGAAGGTCAAGTGAACTTGTGAATTTCTTATTGTTGTTTGTACTGGACTTGCAATTTCTTTGAGGGAGCTCAAAAGAAGGAACTCTCTTTACCAATGAAGACTTTTTTTTTTTAATTTACACTCTTAGGGAGTTGTGAGGGATTAAGTGACTTGTGCAGTTTCAGAGAGGCAGTTTGTGTCAGAGATGGTACTGGAACCTGACACTTTCTGGGTGAGGCAGACTCCCTTTCCACTATAACATGCTGCCTCTCCCGCTGAAATATATCTAATGTTTTCCTTAACAGTAAAAAAGTATGGTGAAAATATCAGCTGTTATTATCAGAGTCTTGCCAAAAGTAAGAGAAAATGTCATTGCAGCAAAATAGACTAAATGCATATGGACACAATGTTGGCAATGGCAATGTTTATCAACTATCAAAACTATGAGTTAGGAAATATAGATTCTAGACTTGTCCTTCCCATGCATCACATGTTTGAGTTCAGGTAAATCATACAACCTTGTTCCATGTCAGTTTTCTCATATGGGGAAAAAAGAAAAAAAAAAACTTGCTATCATATAGAACTATTTAAATATGGCAGGAACTGCTTAAGGACAGAGTGAGTTTATTATCAGAGGCTTATAGGTGGTCCAGTCAATTCAGTGCTGGGCCTGGAGTCAGTAAGTTCACATCTGACCTTAGATACTTACTAGCTGTGTGATCCCAGGTAAGATACTTCATCTCTTTCAGCCTCAGCTCACTCAGCTATAAAACAGGGTATAATGATAGCAATGTTACACACCGGGGTTGTTGTGAGCATCAAATGGGATGATATTTTTAGAACAAGTTGCACAGTGTTTGACACATAGTAGTGCTTAATAAATGCTTGTTTTCTTCCTCCACATCAGTGGAAAACTTGAAATGATCACTGGATAACAACTGGTTAGAGATATTTTAGAATGTATTTCTTTGTTATGACAGGGTTTGACTAGATGATCTATAAAGAAATTTGACAATTTCCAAATTTTACAACCTCTGAATAGTTAAAATAGTTGGTAACTCAATGGAAAGATCCATAATAGATACAAGGAAATCGCAGCCTATTACCAACAAAGAATTGGAAGTTGCCTAAGAGATATAAGCAAGGAAATATATGTATAAAATAGGAAGTAGCCTTGTCATGAAGTGAGAGATGGTGATGGCTTGCATGATCTGAAAGAAGGGCCCCACAGCATGTCAGGTGAATACCTATGCAGGACTCATGGGAAAATATGTATCAATAACCCAGATAAGGGGGCATTTATGTATAAGATCTGCACTGTTATAAGGAGAATATGTGTATATGTATATGTTTATATTTTTTCAATTAAATTTTATGGTGAAAAGGTGACATATAATCAGAATTTTTCAATATGGTTTCAGCAACAGTTTTAGAAGTTTCTAAATAGCTAATAACCCTTCCTACTTTCAACAGATATACCCCTGCAGGAAAATATTCAATAAGACTTCTTTCCACGTAGTCTCTATGACATGGTATTTATCTCACAATTAAATAATGGTTTGTATTAAATTCTTTTTGGGGGGGGGGCTAGGCAATGGGGTTAAGTGACTTGCCCAAGGTCACACAGCTAGTAATCGTTATGTGTCTGAGGCCGGATTTGAACTCAAGTCCTCCTGAATCCAGGGCCGGTGCTCTATCCACTGCGCCACCTAGCTGCCCCTGTATTAAATTCTGTGGGCAGAAAAAAGGATGTGAAGGAACATAGCCATTTTTGGTTGGGTCATTCACAAACTTAGGTTTTTAAGTATTTGCATTTGTTAGATGCTCTTAAAACAGGCATAGACAGAAAATGCTTTCCAAGCCATCCCAGTATGAGAAAGAAAGGCTCAAACATAGCTATTCATATAGCCATCGGCAGGAAACATTCGTTTCTTATACTTATGTATAGGAATAGAGTGGTAGGAAAGGATAACCAGGGAATTCTTAATTAAATTTAAGAAAATTCCACCCAGAGGCAGATATTAAAGTTATTAATATGCCTTTCAAATTTTCCTCACTGCTCATCAAGGCAGAAATGCTCCTAAGAGACAACAAATTTAAATATTTAATCTGTAATTCCCTCAACCCTATGCCTTAACTTGCTAACTTTTTTAAAGGTAAACCCCTCCCCCCACATAGATTTTATAAGCCCATATCCCACATCATGTTGCACCAACCATTGGGTGGAGAATGAACTGAATGTATTAGAAATTAGAAACTGAATGTATTAGAAATTAGAAATGCAAGTATTTTTTTTAGCAGTTCCATAACCCTTGCCCTATATCAAAATTAAAGTTTGAGCGTCTCTTCTAAATGTCTGGGCAGTTTATATGTAGGCAGGCCATAGTATCATGGAATTATGGATTTCAGAAAGAACTCAAGATGGCCATTAGCTTAATTTGTATCTGAGCAAGTATCTGCTACAATGAGTGACAATCCAACCTCTCTTTGAATACCTCTAATAAAAGGAAAACTCACAAACTTCCAAAGGTCCATTGGTTGATTGAATAGGAAATTTAAAAATAGCTCAACAATTAGATCTACTAATATGTAATATAATTAAAGATAAATGTGAGTAACCATCATCTCTTCTTAGGGATGCCCATCAATTGGGGAATGGCTAAACAAGTTGTGGTATATGGATGTAATGGAATATTATTGTGCTATAAGAAACAATGAGCTGGTGGACCTCAGAAAAAACCTGGAAAGACTTATATGAACTGATGTTGAGTGAAATGAGCAGAACTAGGAGAACATTGTACACAGTAACAGCCACATGGTGTGATGACTGACTTTAATGGACTTGGTTCTTCTCAGTAATGCAAGGATCTGGGACAGCTCCAAAAGATTCATGATGGAGGGTGCTATCCAAGAGAAAGAACTATGGAGTCTGAATGCAGATGGAAGTATACTATTTTTTCTCCTTTTCTTTTATTATTTTGTTTTGTTTCTTCTTTATCATGGTTCCTCCCATTAGTTCAAATTCCTCTTATATCATGACTAATGTGAAAATATGCTTATTATGAATGCGTAAATAGAGCCTATATTAGCTAGCATGCCGTCCTGGGGAGGGGGGAGGAAAGGGAGGAGGAAAAAACTTAAAACTCAAAATCTTATGGAAGTGAATGTTGAAAACTAAAAATTAATGAATTAATTTTAAAAAATAAAGATAAATACAAACTCTTGCACTTTGGTATTATAAATCACCTTTCCAAGAAGAAGATAGAGGACAAGGGTTTAAACAGTTAAGGTGAAAACATTTTGGGTAATTCTGGTGTACTACAAGTTTAGAATGAGTTAGCAGGTTGATATGACTATCAAAAATATCAACGCTAACTGAATCCTGGCTGCAGACCTGAAGTCACATGGCCCAAAATTAATCTTGATGACATCTCCCAATAATCTCTTTATGATTTGTATGTTCCCATGTGTTTGCCCTAGAAATGTCTGAATTTGCTAGTGTCTAAAATGGTTCTCAGTTCTCAGGCAAGCAATTGGTTTAACAAAACATTGAACAGAAGCAGATTTTTGTCTAATCTGAAGGCATCTCAAAGGACTTGTACTTGATGATTAGTCTTAGGCTATTTGAAAAATATGAGTAGAATAATGTGAACTGGCCAAAGTTCCTTCAACTCATTAAGAAATGAAGGGAGTTCTACCTAATGAAAGCATGTTCCAAGAGTTTTTGATTTCTCAAAGTTCACACAAGCAGATGAAATCAGTGTACATGTATTTGTGAATGTCTAGCTATTTAATGTCATGGAATATGAAATCTGGTTATAAAAGTGGTGAATTAGCTAAAGAGGTGTTATCCTAAATTACAGATGCTCAATGAAAAATGTTGGTCTACATTGGTGAAAATTTGGAATTGGTAAATTGACTGGATAATATATGTGTGTATGTGTGAGACAGTATTGATTGATTCCATGAACCTGTAATATCTTCAGTATAGGTTCATAGGTACTTCCTCTACTAGTGCAATGTTAAATAACCATGGTTTCTCATCTAATGTAATTTCCTTTTTTTTGCACATCATTCTACAAATCCTTTATAGCAAGTTTTCTGGTTACCTACATATGAACTTTTTGACATTGGTTGCATGTGAGTGCAATGGTATATCAATCTATTATCCTTCTTTTTCCACAGGACAAGCCCAGTTCCTTTTGTAGTTACAAGTCTTTGGATATGATATGGATAAATTTGCATTTAACAAATCATTTATAATAAATTTAACCATTCTCAATACAACAAACCTTCAAACACACAAAACATGAAAAACGTTCAATTATAAATGTTCACATTTTATGTTGCTTAATGTGTAAAGTATCCAACATGAAATAATACCCAGGGGCCTATTTGTTTCTGTCTTGCTGTTCTCCTTTGTTGATTATGCATTTTTCTGAATTTGTTATTAACATTATAATTATTCTTATTATTCAGTGTCACTGCATGCTCAGTGTTTACATTGGTCTTTTGATCTTTATTTTTCTCTACATCAAATATTTGTGTATATATAGGCACATGCTTCTGTATCTATATCTATGTTGATATAGATATAGATATCTATATATCTATATGCATACACATATATGCATATGTATGTGTTTTTCCCAAAAACTATATAGAATTTATCTTAGCCATTTCTTATGGTATTTCATTATAGTTGTTTACCATAATTTCTTCAACCAGTTCTTGATCTTTGAACATCTGTCCTACCTATGGTTGTTTTGTTATTGATAATGATGATGATGCTGCTATAATTCATACATTTTAAAATTAATAAAGGGCTATATATAGATATATAAATATCTATGTGTATATATGTGTATGCATGTGTGTAATATACATATATGTGTATACATATACACGTGTATATATGTGAATGAAGCCTTTTAAACTTCATTACATTTTTGTGCAATAAACACTACAGATGTTCTTATCTGTAAAAAGGGGAAGAAATATGATTTCATTCACAGGGGAAATTCTCAACAGGGAAAGTATCAACTCAATGTAGACTGAAACTGTTTTATAATTTAGTAAATACTAAATCCTAGGGACTTTTTGCAGATACTTAGAGTGTAAGTGACTTGTTAGGGTTACTCAGCTAGTAAATAATGGATGTAGGAATTAAATTGAACAAAGATCTACTTGTTGCAGTGATCCATCATTCTAACCATTGTGCTTCCAGTGCTTAGCACAGTGCCTGGTTTATATTAGACACTTAGTAAATGCTGAGTCATTTACTTAATATATAACCTCTATTAAAATAATGCTAACAAAATATTTTAATATTACAGATTTTTGATAGATTCCCTTTTAGTACTTCTACAGGTTAGAGCAAATATAATGTCTCTATTTAATTCCCTAGGAAGGAATCCCTGAAGATAGGGAAGGGAGAACTTGGGCTTAGGCCTTGGTCCCCCACTACCTTTCTATTTTTGACCATGAGACCTTGTGAATTTTAAAGAGTCCAAAGGATTTTGGAATTCTCATCTTCTCATTAGTGCAATGGTAATGTTCCTGGATTAGTTGATGGCAATGTCTATTGGGAGCCAACAAGGGACTGAATGAAAATTTGATGCTCCTCAAGTTCACCAAAGATACATTATGACCAAACTGAACCTCTTGATCACCATATGAAGGGGGAAAAGAATGTCTAGAGATAGGAACTCTGTAAATTGGAAAGCACTTTTCCCTGAAACACTGTATGTAATTATAAGTATTTGTATCACACTTTTGAAGTGATACTATCTGAATTATGTTAGTAAATACCACTTTCTAAAATCTAATTGAGTCTGGTTGACTAAATGATAACCCACAATCATGGGGATAACACACTAAAATGGGGAATTCAGTCAATAGTCAACCACTAATCCTCAGTGGTATCCCCTTGAGATTTGAGGGGAGATATTAGTCATACTCTACATTCATCTTCATCAGTGTAAAGAGGAGTTGGGATTATCATGTGTTACAATAGCTACTGTCAGATCCATGATTGAAACCAAGTCTTAACCATCTCAAAAACTGGCCTTTTAGGTTATGAAAAAATACAAATAACTCATTGGGTTCTCATTCTGGGGAACTTCTATTGTGAGAATACCAAGGCAAATCATAACCCAGTATTAGTAGATATGTTCTAGGGAGTTTCCTGATGGCCATAGAGGTTAAGTAACTTGCTGAGGATCTCACAGATAGCGTTAGGGATAGGAACCCAAGCTTCACTGACTCTAAGTCCAGTGATCTATCTATGCATTCCATGCTTCATTTATCCTTAGGACACAATAATGAGACTTCTGGGTCAACAGCTGAACTAATTTGCTACTCTTATCAAATCAATTTACAACTCAGCTACCAGTGTAGTCCTGTATCTTTTCCATAATATATCACAAAATTTCATGGTTTTTAATTCTTTTTGTTAGTATAATATACATATATGCATTTTATACATATACATTCACATATTCCTTTCAATTCTTCAAAGATATCTGCTTTGTTTTTTATTTGTTTGTTTTTCATGTTTGGCACTTTCTGAAATGGTACAGTTATAAGAGTTCTCTGATTTAGTATTTGTTCTTTCCTAGTTGTGGCTGAGAAATGCATCATCCAGCCCACCTGAACATGTGGGTCTCTGAATTTAATAAGGCCTACTCCTGTATGACACATCTACTCTTTATCACTAGGAACAAAAAAAATCTATATTTCTAACTCTTTATTTGGTACAAAAATATGTTGAATATCAGAGATTTTAAAATTATCAAAAATCAGATTCTCAGATCCCATCTTCTAATAGAAGCCACTCCCCCCATCTCCATCCCTTCCACTCCGTCTCCCCCACAACCCTCACCCCATCCCCCACCCTGTCCTCTTATTCACTAATAGAACCTTCCATTATAAAAATACCTTTTAGCTATTCTGAATATACCTTATATTTACATAGTCATTTACATGTTGTCTCACCTCTTAGAATGTGAGTTCCTTAAACACAGGTACAGTGCTTTACCTTTCTTTATGTCCCCAGTATTTAACACAGCACCTGGTACATAATAAATACTTAGTTAACACTTGTTGACAAACAGACACCCATACTCGCAAATACAGAATTCAGAGAATCAGAGATCTAATGCTGGGAAAGCCCTTAGATGGCAACTAATCCAAATCCCTCATCTTACAAAGGAGGAAAATAAAGCCAAGAGAGGTGACATTATTATCTTAACCCCTGTTAACATACCAAATGAGTCCATTTCAAATTAAGTCAGTGGCTAGAAAGTATAATCACCTGTACTGTCTCTTTGATAATAAAGAAGGAAGGGAAGAGGAAGGGAATATACATTTATTAAACACCTACTATACACCACATACTATACCAAGCACTTTATTAGTATTATCTTAACTGATTCTCACAAGAACCCTGTGAGGTAGCTACTGTTATGATCCCTGTTTTACAGTTGAGGAAACTGAGGCATACAACAACCAGGAGACTTGCCCAGTGTCACACAACCAAGAAATGTCTGAGGCCAGCTTTCAACTTAGGTTTTCCTGAGTTGCAGGACCAATGCACCATCTACTACATTACCTAGTCTCAAAATTAAGTTTAGATCTTCAACCTTGGCATGAGAGAAGTGTTTAATATAGACATAGAATTTCATTATATTGATATATAGAATTTAAAAATACATTGCTTCCTGTTACAATGCTATTCATCCTTCAAGGCTCAGGTCAGGCAGGTATCCCTGATGTTCCTACCCAGATGTAATATCTACTTCCTCAGGTCTCTCATCCCAGGCTTTTATTCCTACCTTTCTCAAGGCCTTACATTTTACCTTTATTATAACTTTACAGATCATATTTTGGGCCTCCTGATTGTCCTTTCTAGTTTATAAGCTCCTTAAGAGCAGGGCCACCCTTTAGTCTTCTTTGTATCCTCAAGTGCCTTGCAAAGTGCTTTGCTAATGCTAGTGACTAACAAATGTCTGAGGTGTGGAATATAAACACATGCCCTCTCATTAATAACAGAATTTTGTATGCTTTAATTGAAATCTACAATACACTTTACATATTTAAGAACTATATTTTTCCCCACATTTTCACAGCTTTTGGCCCCATCCTATTCAAAGAAGCCATTATAGGTTTGGTAAATGTGATAGGTACAGTCAAGTCTGAAAATATTAATTTGCTTTTGTTTTTGTGGATCATCACCTTGTGTGTGTGTGTGTGTATATGTGTGTATTTATGAAGAACAGCGATGGATGAAACAACTTGTGCATTGTAGTTGATGAATGAGTACTTGGAATACAAAATCAGGAATAGCCTATACTTTTGTGTTCTTTAAAGGAAGATCATTACCAAACCAAATGGAGATCTAAATGGATATGAAAAGCTTTCAGCAATTTCATAGATTATATATTTTAATATTTCTACTTAATAATAATAACTAATGTTTATATAGCATTTACAGTATGCCAGGCGCTGTGCTAAGTGTTTAAAAATATTATCTCATTTGATCTTCACAACAACCATGGGAGATAGGTGCTACCAATGAGGAAAAGGAGGCAAACAGAGGTTAAGTGACTTGCCCACAGTCACACAGCTGGTGAGTGTCTGAGGTTTTTTTTTGAACTCAGGTCTTTCTGACTCTAGGCTCAGCAATCCACTCATCCACTGCACCATATCAATATTTTGAGTAATGAATTTTAAGAGGAACAGTGAAGGCCAAAATAAACTAATTTAAAGTGCATTCAAAAGGTCCACCTGAAATTAAACATAACAAAGAGAAATTTCCTGTTGTGCCCTAATGGATGATGCCATTGTTGCTTTTCAGTTAAGCCTTTGACAGTCATACATGTTAAGAAGGGCAGTCTTTGTCCAGGTGTTTTAAATAAGATTTTTAAAAGTTAAAATGTTTTTCAAACCTGTCACAAGTTCTTAGAACACGTGAATAAACTTTAAATTATTTTTTTTTCATCCTAGGAGGTATGTGAAAGGCATAAGAAGTTAAATAAAATTATTTTTCTCTAGCCTCAAAAAAAACTGTAGGACCATGTACTTTTAAGAAAATTGCTGCTATTAAAAAACCCTTAAGCTGTTGTACAAAGTTCCTTAGCTACATTTTTCTTGCTTTGAAGATCAAAGGAGTCAACATAGTTTAATAAAAATGTTAGAGCTTTGTTTTTTTCTTCTTCCTAATCCAGTATTGTTTTAAGCCATCAAATATAACTTAGGGCCCATGAAGGAATTTATAATAATGAAAGGTTAAATAAAAATGTTATTCTTTTGCCCTCCAGGGGTTTAAAGGCACAGTTTAGCAGAACTGTGACTTCATTCCAGTGAGTGGAATTACATGCTTAGAGTTCAGAAGAAAATGTAACATTTACAAGTGTACTTAAATAACACATTTGTTCTGCAAGAATGGGATTTAATGCATTTTAAGGAGAATGAAATACAGTTGAGTTTTGTTTTGTCTTTAAGAAAAAATCAGGATTCTGTTTGCATATTGAAAAAAAAACAGAAAATTCATTGTTTTAAAAATACTGAACAGTTCAAAAGTTCAAATGGAAAAAAAATCTATTTATGGAAATAACTATCGTGAAATTTGAGATGTAAAACTAAGGAAATTTCTCATAAAATACATTAAAGACTATTTTAAATGCCTTGACTCTAGCTATTTATTTAACTAATATTATGAATTCCTGTACTCTAAAACTAAACCAAAAATATAGTGTTGATGGATTATTTTTATGCTTCAATCTAAAATTATAAATTAACTAAGCAAAAGCCAGAAACTTCCCCTAATTTTCAATTTCTTGACATTGTGGGACATTGTAATTCATCCCAAATTGATAGTGGGACAGAAAAAGGAGGAAATGGTCTTCAGAGACTGAAAGGCCTACAAATCTATGTGGGAAAAGTGAAGGGATAGGGCAGAGAATTCATACATATATAGAAATACAAAATCAGAGATGCCAGATACATAATCACTTATTGCCACGTATCACAGTGATGATTCCTTTTGTGCATGGCTTGAACTAAATGGTTTCTGGGGTCCCTTGTACACCTCAAATTTTGTGACTCTCAGATTAATCAACATTTATTAAGCATCTACTGTGTACAAAGAGCCTTGTGTGAGGTGCTTAGAGGGCCACATGTGACCTTGAAGCCTCAGGTTCCCCACCCCTGAATTTTGACCAGTGATGTCAAAGTCAATAGAAATGAATCCCACTGAAACATAAATAGGGATCCCTGTGAGCCACACATTGACTTAGAAAACAATATATTAATATTATGTCTCCTTTTTATTTTGTTAAATATTTCCCAATTTCATTTTTATCTGGTTCAGACTATACTCAGGAGGGTTGTGGGCTGTGTGTTTGACATCTCTGGTCTAAAAAAAAATAGAAGAAAACCTGAACTAAAGTAGTTTTAGTGAGAGTATAGAAGAATATGTGGATGTAAGACACATGGTACAGGTAAAAATCAAAAGAAATCAGAAGCTTAGTGGGTGAAAGATGTGGAGGAGTCGATGATATTCTTGAGTTTGTGAACACGAATGACTGGGAGGATAGAAGTATCATCAAATTAAGATGTTAGGGTAAGAACACATTTTGGAGGTAGAAAATGAGGAGTTCAGTTTTTGAATATTTAGGTTAAAGTGCATAGCATGATACCTGGAGACATATCTTTTCAGTCCAGCAGATGCTGAAAATTCTGTACTTGAACTCTGGAAAGATAATGGAGATGGAGATTTAGATTTGGAAGTGATCTGTGTACAAGTGATAATTAAAGTCATAAGACTGGAGCCAAAGGGAGAAAACACAGAAAAGGAGGGTAAATGATAGCATCTTGAGGAAGGCCCACATTCAAAGCCTGGAAAGAGAATGAGGAAGGGGCAGGAAAGGGAATAAACATTTATATAGCACCTACTATGTGACAGACACTGTCAGTGCTTTACAAATGTCATCTCATTTGATCCTCAAAATAATCATCTGAGGGAGGTGCTGTTATAATCCCCATTTTACCATTGAGGAAATTGAGGGCAACAGAGGTTAAATGATTTTTCCCAGGATCATACAGCTAGTAAGTGTTCAGATCGGATTTGAACTCAGGTCTTCTGAACTCTAGATCCAGTGCACTTAGCTGTCTCCAAGTGGTATGTAAAAAGATGCAGAAGGAGCTGTCATAGAGAAAGAAGGAAATTCTTAAAGTTACAATAATCTAAAAGTGACAATGTGACAGGTCATTTAGAATGATAATGCAGTCCATAGCACCACATACTATAGAATGTTCAAAGGGAATGGAATATGTTTAAGATTAAATAAAAAAGTAAGATAGTGATCATGATTTCAGATAAGGCCATAGTAAAGATAAACGAAAAAAGGAGATAAGCTGGGAAAATATAGTATTCATAAGCACCACACAAAATGAATTAAAATAAAAACTATATATATATATATGTACACACACACAGAATATACACATATGTACATGTAAGCAAACATGCATAGAATAGGATAACACCTAAATACTGAAAAAAATAAATAAGTAAAATGCAGGGAGACATGGAGAATAAATTAAGAATAGTGGGAGAATTAAACATATTCCTTTTAGACATAAGAAAAAAATCTTAAAAAAAAAAAGAGAGAGCCCTTCCAACTGGAAAATGGTTAAACAATTAAAGTTCATCAAAGTAATCATATATCATTATGTTATAAGAATACTTAAATATGAAGAATTTAGAAGATAAAAAGACATATGCACTGAGGCAAAATAAAATAAGCAGAACCAAGAAAACAATATTAATTGTGATTGTTGTTCAGTTGTTTCAGTTGTGTCCAATTCTTTATCACCCCATTTGGGGTTTTCTTGGCAAAGATACTGGAGTGGTGTGCCATTTCCTTCTTCAGCTCATTTTACAGTTGAGAAATTAAGACAAACAGGGTTAAGTGATTTGTCCAAGGTCACACAGTTAGTTAAGTATCTGGGGCCAGATTTGAACTGGAAGATGAGTTTTTCCAATTCCAGGACTAATGCTCTACCCACTATGCCAATTAATAGCAATTATAACAATGTAAATAGAGCAACAAAGAAAAAGACCAAATGCTACATAATTATAATGAGTTAATTAGTTTCCAAAGAAGAGATAAAAAGTATAGTTCTCCTTTTTATATACAAAGGTAGGAGACAATGAATGTGATGGATTAAATATATTGTCACAGAAAATATTGACTAGGTCTCTCTTTTATTCCTTTTTTTTTAAATAAAGGATTTCTTTAATGTTTAGAATCAAAGAACCACTTGCATTATGTTGAATCCTTTAGGTTAGATATGACAAAATAATATTAGGATAATATTTTAGTCTGAAGTCCTTGGTATTATCCGAATGAGAAACTTTATTAGTATTTCTTTAATAATTCTACAGAGTCTTGTACTGAAATCTTTTAAAATGATTTTAGTAAATGCCTCACCAGGTAATCCACCCCCAGGTCCCTGGTTACTGATTAGTCTAGTAAGGACTCTTCCCTGAAGTGATTGGGGTAGAGAAAGAGAGGACAAGATAACAAGTATTTATTAAGTGTCTATGATGTTCCAGGTACTATTCTAAGTTCTTTACAAATATTATCTCATTTGATCCTCACAACAGTCCTGGAAGATAGATGGTATTACAATTCCTATTTTACATTTGAGGAAATTGAGGCAGACAGGGATTAAATGATTTGCCCAGGATCACACAGCTAAGAAGTCTCCGAGTAAAAAAAGAAAAAAAAAAGGATGATTCAAATAACAGACGAAGTTTTTAATTGCTTCATTTGATAGAAATTTTTCTTCAATTTAACTTTGACCAGGTGCAAAGGAGAATCATTTTAGGGAGTTGTGAAATGGGCCATGAATAGTTTAAGAAATTTATTCTTTAATGAGTCCTGACATTTTAAGTTACTATTCTTAATGAAATTTCTACCAAAACTTTGAAATTGTGTGTAATATTAACTGCATAACAGTGTGTTTTTTAGAATAGTATAAAGTATAAAACAAAAGTGGCTGGCAAAGAGAGATTTTCACAGGCAGGATTAAGAGCACATGTAGAAAGTATAGACTTTACAAGAATAAGGGTGATCTCTTCATATGAAATATTCAATAAACTTCAGAGACAGCTGTTCCTTAGAGATGAATAGTTTACTCATCACAGATTCTTGGTAAGTTGGGAAAAGCCACCATTATCTTAAGGGGAGAGAAGGAAAAGCCAATGAAATTTATTACAGAAGTTAAAAGTAGTTTAAAAAAAACACAAAACAATTAAACTTTTAAAAGGCTAGATAAGTCCCATGTGTCTATGACATATTGTAAAGAAAACTATCAATCCTTTTTTTTAATTCATAAATTTATTTATTTTTAGTTTTCATTATTCATTTCACAAGATTTTGAGTTCCAAATTTTGTCCCCATCTCACCCTTCCCCCAACCCCAAGATGGCATGCATTCTGAATACCCCTTCCCCTAATCTGCCTCTCTACTTCTTTTATCCCCTTCCCCTTCTATTTTCCTGTAGGGCAGGATAGATTTCTATAACCCAATTGCCTGTGTATCTTATTTCACAGTTGCATGTAAAAACAATTTTTAACATTTGTTTTAAAGTTTTGGGTTTCAAATTCTCTCCCTTCCACCCTCCTCATCCAACCTCATTGAGATGGCAAGCAATTCGATACGGTTATACATGTGTAGTCATGCAAAATACTTCCATAGTAGTCATGTTGTGAAAAACTAAATATCTTTCCCTTCGTCCTATGCCACCTCCCATTTATTCTATTCTCTCTTTTGACCCTGTCCCTCTTCAAAAGTGGTTGCTTCTGATTACCCCCTGCCCCAGTCTGCCTTCCCTTCTATCATCCCCCCTCTCTTATCTCCTTCCCTTTAATTTCCTGTAGGGTAAGATAGACTTCCATACACAATTGAGTGTGTATGCTATTCCCTCCTTAAGTCAAATTCAATGAGAATAAGATTCACTCATCCCCTCTCACCCCGCACTTCCCCTCCACTATAAAAGTCTTTTCTTGTCTGTTTTATGTGAGATAATTTACCCCACTCTACCTCTCACTTTCTTCTTCTCCCTTCACCCCTTAATTTTATTCTCCAGATATCACTCCTTCACCTTCAACTCACCCTGTGCCTTCTGTCTCTCTGTCTGTCTATCTATCTATCTATCTATCTATCTATCTATCTATCTATCTATCTATCTA
>NW_020954619.1:29508249-29667618 GCF_900497805.2 Vombatus ursinus
CTATCTATCTATCTATCTATCTATCTATCTATCTATCTATCTATCTACTTATCTATCTATCTATCCATATAATTTTTCCCTCGGACTACTATAATACTGAGAAAGGTCTCATGAGTTACAAATATCATCTTTCCATGCAGGAATGTAAACAGTCCAACTTTAATAAGTCCCTTATGATGTCTCTTTCTTGTTTACCTTTTCATGCTTCTCTTGAGTCTTGTATTTGGAAGTCAAATTTTCTATTTCTTTTTCAATGGTCCTTTCATCAAGAATGCTTGAAAGTCCTCTATCTCAATGAATGTCTGTTTTTCCCCTGGAGGATTATACTCAGTTTTGCTAAGCAGGTGATTCTTGGTTGTAACCCTATCTCCTTTGACCTCCAGAATGTCATATTCCAAGTCCTCTGATCCTTTAAAGTAGAAGCTGCTAAATCTTGTATTATCCTGATTGTATTTCCACAATACTTGAATTGTTTCTTTCTGTCTGCTTGCAACATTTTCTCCTTGACCTGAGAACTCTGGAATGTGGTGACAATATTCCTAGCGGTTTTCATTTGGGAATTTCTTTCAGGAAGTGATTGGTGGATTCTTTCCATTTCTATTTTACTTGTTGGTCATAGAATATCAGTGTAGTTTTCCTTGATAATTTCTTGAAAGATGATGTCTAGGCTTTTTTTTTGATCATGGCTTTCAGGTAGTCCAATAACTTTTAAATTATCTCTCCTGGATCTATTTTTCAGGTCAGTTGTTTTTCCAATGAGATATTTCACATTGTCTTATATTTTTTTTTTCATTCTTTTGGTTTTCTTTTACAATGTCTTGATTTCTCATAAAGTCATTAGCTTCCATTTGCTCCATTCTAATTTTTAAGGAAGTATTTTCTTCAGTAAGCTTTTGGACTTCCTTTTCCATTTGGCCAAATCTGCTTTTTCAGGATTTTTTCTCCTCTTTGACTTTTTGGACCTCTTTTGACATTTGGGTTAGTCTATTTTCTAAGGTGTTATTTACTTCAGTATTTTTTTGGGGGGGTCTCCTTTAGCTAGTTGTTGACTTGTTTTTCATGATTTTCTTGTATCACTTTCATTTCTCTTCCCAATTTTTCCTTCACTTCTCTTACTTGCTTCTCAAAATCCTTTTTGAGCTCTTCCATGGCCTGGAACTGATTCATTTTTTCTTGGAAGATTTGGAAGCAGGACCTGTGACTTTTCTGTTTTCTTCTGGTTGTATGTTTTGATCTTCTTTGTCACCAAAGAAAGATTCTATAGTCTGACATTTTTTGTGCTGTTTGCTCATTATCCTAGCCATTATTTGATTTTTAAACTCTTTATTAAGGTGGGAGTCTGCCTCCAGTGTGGAGAATTGTCCCAAGCTTTGGGTGTTTTGTGCAGCAGTTTTCAGAAATACTTCCAGGGACCTGTAAGTTTTCAGTTCTTCCCAGATGGTATGATCAATGGCAAGATGTTCACTCCCTTCCTGGCCTGTGTTCTGGTCTATAAGTCACCACAAGCACTCTTTTCTGCCTTGAAACTGTGAGGAAGATTCCCTCTCCACCACTGCCACAAACTCCACCACCCCAGAGCTCCTCTGCACCCCAGGACCAACACCCAGAACTGTGACCCAGATCCAAACACCCTGCAAAGCATTAGAATCCTGCCTCAGTGCCAGCAAAGAGATCCCTGCAATCTCCCTGGGATCAGTCATTTGATCACTCCTCCATCTTTGGACCTGGAGCTCTGGAAGCAGCCACTGCACCAGGGCTACACCAGGACTGGGGCCAGACTGTGCTTCTCTCTCACTGAGGTCCAATAGACCTTTCCTACTGACTTTCTAAGTTGTCTTTGGCATTTGTGGGTTGAGAAGTCTGGAAACTGCCACAACTGCCCATGATTCAGTCCCCTGAGGACTGCTCCAGGTTTATTGAAACCTGGTCTTTGCCAGCATGGCCCACACTGACCTGCATACCTCCCTCCGCCCAGCACAACAGACTTTTCCAATCAACCATGCAGGTTGTCTTGGGCTAGAAATTTGTTTCACTCTGTTTTTTTTTTTGTGGGTTCTGCTGCTCTAGAATTTGTTTAGAGCTTTTTTACAGATATTGGGAGGGGTTTGGAGGAAAGCTCAAGCAAATCACTGCTTTTACTCTGCCATCTTGGCCCTGCCCAAAAACTACCAATTCTTAATAGTTGATAAAATATTCTTTTGTTGAGAAAAAGAGTCTCCGAAATTAGTGAGAGGAGGTAGAAGAGAAGGTGGCTTTTTGCACAGTATATAATAAGTAATAAATGAATACAATTTTATACTGTGGCACATTCCTTTATTTAGCCTTACTTCTACACAGAAACACATAAATCAACAGTAGAACTTCAAATTGTGAAGGGAGTTAAAGTAGTCTCAATGCCAAGAAAAAGGTCAAGTAGAACACCTTCAGCACCTATTTGGTCCTTTTTTGGCTAAACATCTTCATACTTTTCAGAGGGTTCCTCCTCCTTTTTCCAGCTTCATTAGAATCTGAATAAGATTTCTTTCCTCTTAGTCTCTCATTTATCTCACCTGATCCAATTCCTCCAACTATGTCCTTATTCAATATGATCATTCATTCCATGTTTAGTGGTGAGGAGAGCTAATGTATAAAATAAACATTCTTGAGGCAGCTAGGTGGCTCAGTGGATAGAGCATGGGCCCTGGATTCAGGAGGACCTGAGTTCAAATCTGGCCTCAGACACATAATACTTACTAGCTGTGTGACCCTAGGCAAGTCACTTAACCCCATTGCCTAGCTAAAAAATAAAAAAAATAAAATAAAAAAAATAAAAAAATAAATATTCTCAAGGAAGGTCCTGTTCATCAAGGAACAAGGGGATAGAACTACATTCTCATCTTAGTAACATAAGGAAATCAAAAGTTAGCTCATACAAACCCATAGGGAAAATAGTGACCCCTATTCAAGTATTTCTACATCATCATATTTGAAATCATGAGCAGGAGTCACTTGATTAGATTATTTCCCTAGCTCATGCTGAATGAAAAATGCTATTTTTAAAGGTGATATTTTCAGTCTTTTATTACACAGTTGATATCAAAACCAGAAATTGGGCCAGGCCTCCTCCTCTAAAACAAAAGACATTTTAGAAGATGGGAAAAATTCGTGTATCTTGTTCACAGAGGATGAAATCTTGGCCCATTGATGATTTTGTCTATTATTAATATTCCCTTTCATTGTTAACCTACTTTTTATTCAGACCAATTCTCTGACCCATAAGCCAGAGGTCAGACTACTTGAACTGTTAAACAAACAGTCATGGCTTTCATTTACTAGTTTATTTGTTTACTACTATTTTAGTTTTAAATTATGTTAATGTGGCCCAGTTATGTTCCTTATTAATGTAATAACTTAGTTTTATATTTCCTGAACCATACCTGATATACATTCCATTGAAAACAGATCATGAAAAACTTCAGAACTGTGCAATTCAAGTCAGATAATGGGAGAAAAGAAAGTTGTTGCTATTTTTCCCCCTCTTATGTTAACAACCACTCAGTAAATAAGCTGAGCAGAGTACTTATGAAGCACATTTACTTTATTACTCTGAAGATGTTACAGTTAGAAGAAAAGTCTTACAAAGAAAGCTTTAAAAAGTTGAAGGATAAAAGCTCTTCCCACGGGGTCACACAGAGAATCAGAGACAGAACTGGGACAAGAAGCCAATTAAACACTAAAAGCCTTCAGACAATATTGAAGCTAACTAGATAGGTATGTTCAGTAAGGGAGATGGAGATGTGAGAGGATATATGTGTAGTGGTCATTTCCAACTATAATTAAATTCTTATTCTTCAATTCTATAAGAATAATGATAAGGCAGGACTTATCAGAAAAGACTCTGATGTTAGGAAAGATTGTGGGTAAAAAGAGAAGGGGACTGCAGTGGATGAGATGGATATACTGTCATGGAAACAACGAACATGAGCTTGGAAAGACTCTGAGAGACTGTGGAGGATAAAAGGCCTGGTGTGGTATGGCCCCTGGAATCATGAAGATTCTGACATGACTGAGTGACTGAACAACAACAATTGTTTGACCAATTGTTTTTCTAGCAACATGGCTAAACCTACTTACACCAACTCTAATTCTGCCCTCTGGATCCAAGCAGAATCTTAATCTCTTTTCTAATTAGCCCTTCAATAAGTCCTTCACCTCTGAAGTGTACACTTCCTTAGACTATTCAACCCTCATTCCCTCAATTCACACTCTTATAGAATGGTCAGCCTGAAGGTTCTGACTATGTTCTGAGGAGTATTGGCCTTGAAGATGTGATACAGAAACCAGTAGGAAATTCTGGAAAGTAGACATTGCATGAAGTCAACATGATACCTTATGAAATATTAGGGCTAAGGTCAAGTCTAGGTAGTAAAGGAAGTGGTAAAAATGTTAGGGGAGATAGCTTAATGCTTCACTTCTTTTGATTCCAAATAAAACAACTCTAGACATTCAGGCTGTTTCTCAGGCTGTTTGGCAGATTTGCAGAGATACTTTAAAAGATCTCTTTTTATTTGATAATCTTCACTTATTTGTGGTTGCAGGTATGGGGTGAGGTGCACAGTCCTGCCAGGAAGTAAAAGTATGTTATAGATGACTTCTAATGTTCTAAACCTTCCTAAGGTATGCTTCCTACAATTTGACTATGAAAGCAGACTAAATTTCAGAGATTATGGAGACTCTTGTTTGAAATTTGAGGATATTCCTCTCCACAGAGGCTTATACTAATATTCTGAACAGAAAAACTGGAAATATATTTACATATTTTACAGAAAACTATGGGAAAAAAAAGGTTGGACAAGAAATTGTCTGCCAAGATGTGTGGTTGTGTTAATCTGGGTGCCAGCCCTAGGATACAGACACTAAGGCAAGTTCTGCCTTATCATTATTTTCCTCCTGTGCTTCAAATAGTTAGGTCTAAGCACATCAGTGATGAAGATGATTTCTGGAAGAGCTTTGGGGTAATTGGGGAAAAGAAAGGGCAGTAAATTTATAAAACCTAGACATTTAAAAAGTTTAAAGAACATTGTTTAATTATCATTGAACTATTCCGTCTAAGCCAGGTTCTCAAGCCCAGGTTTAGGATCTGCAGACAGAAGGCAAATAGGTCCTAAAAGATTGTGCTATAAATTGCTAGAGAAAGTCAGCTTGAACCTTCAATGTCTAGGACTCAGATCAATTTTCTGGTTATATTTGTATAGGATTAAACAGTTTCCAAAGATAGATTATCTCATTTGATCTTTGCAACAATCTTGTGAAGTTCACAAAGGATTGATTATGACCTCCATTCTATAGACTTCAAGTATAGCTTTGTCACAAAACTAGTTGGCCTGTAAGAATTGAGACTAAAACTCTGCTGGGTATTCTTACTCAAAGTCTAGTGCTAATTTCTGCTCTTCCAGCTTTCCTTCATAACATGTTGGAAACCTATCTAGAGAAGGGTGAACAGGGCTATTATCCAGAGCACTAACATGGTAGGAGCATATTTCCTCATTGTTGAAGTCTTTTAGCCCACTTTCCATTCTCTTCATGGTCTTCTGACTGGTACAGACACTACTTCCAACACTCTCCCAGAATTTCTCCATCTACTAGTGGAGGTCTGAGCCTCATAGCATATCCCTTTGCCAGGATAGGAGATTACTATGCAGCACATAGCTCTGGACTCTTTTTGATGTGGGCTTCTACTTTTCCTAGCAAGTCTACACCAGATTAGGGTAGACCATCATCTGAACCTCACTTCCCAGCTAAACTGGGAAACTCCTTGAAAAAGTGACTACATTTGCTCACTCCACTTCTTCTACCCTAAATCCTAAACCTGGCAGAGCCAAGATGCAGAGTGAAAGCAGGGACTTGCCTGAGATCTCCCTCAAATCCCTTCAAATACCTCTAAAAAGTGACTGAACAAATTCTAGAGTGGCAGAATTCACAAAGAGATAGGGTGAGACAGATTTCCTGCCCAAGACAACCTGGAAGATTGACAGGAAAGGTCTGTTGCACTGGCCTGAGAGAGGAGCTTCCAGTGTGCAGGGTGCAGTGCAGACCCAGACTAAGCAAAGCCAGAGTAGATTAGGGGGACTGAATGATCAACAGCAGTGGTAGTTTCCATTCTTCTCAGTCCACAGATGCCAGAGACAGCTTAGAAGGTCAGTAGGAGGGGTCTATTAGAAATGGGTGAGAGAGAAGCAGAGTCCAGCACAGGGCTGCAAGGACATGCCAAAAAAGCCCCAGCACCAGCAAACTAGGAATAGGCCTTGGCAGTGACTGAATCAGTAGCAGTAGCAGTGGCAGCAGCTGCTGCTGCTGCTCCTGAAGCTGTAAGCCCACAGACTGAATGTTTGAAAGTCACCTATTTCAACTTCCAGGAGCCAAGATGGTGAAGTAAGCAGTAAGTCACTCTCACCATCCATTATTGACCTTGAAAAACCCAGAGAATACTACCCCAGGAAAAATCCTGAAACATAGAGCCAGCATAAAGATGAAATACAATAGTCTTTTAGCTCATGAGGCTAGGGGGATTGATGGGAAAGGTCCCTTTTGCTGTGGCTGAAGGGGACCAGTATGGGAAGTGACGTGTCCCAGCAATTCAGTGGCAAGACTCATCTCAACAAACCAGTAACCAGGCCCCTGGCCTGAGAACAAGAAGCCTGGGACAGTGCCCCCTGTGCCCCAGAAACAGAGATCAACTTTAAAAGCCAGAAAAAAAGGCAAGCAGCATAATCAAAAAGCAACATAGAAAAACAATGACCATATAGAAGTACCTTGGTGCCAGGGATGATCAAAACACAAATTGAGGAGAGGATAACATTGTCAATACACCCACATCTGAAATCTTGGAGGGGAATATAAACTGCTGTCAAGCCCAAAAATCCTTTTTGGAAGTGCTCAAGAAGAAATTTAAAAGTCAAATAAGAGAGGTAGAAGAAAAATTGAACAATTTCTTTAAAAATACAGCTGACAAAATGGAAAAAAATGAAGAAAATAACTCCCTAAAAAGTAAACTGGGCCAAATGGAAAAGGAGGTACAAAAGCTACCTGAAGGAAACAATTCATAAAAAATTAGAATTGGGTAAGTGGAAGCTAATGACTCTATGAGATATCAAGAATCAGTAAAACAAAATCAAAAGAATGAAAAGAATAGAAGAAAATGTAAAATACCTCACTGGAAAAACAACTGACCTGGAAAATATATTCAGGAGAGATAACTTAAGAATTATTAGTCTACCTGAAAGCCATGATGAAAAAAAAAAAAAAAGAGCCTGGACAGCATCTTTCAGGAGATCATCAAGGAAAACTACCCTGAAGCCCTTGAACCAGAGGGGAAAATAGTCATTGAAAGAATCCACCCATCACCTCCTGAAGGACATCTCAAATTGAAAATGCCAAGGAATATTGTAACCAAATACCAGAATTATCAGGTCATGGAGAAAATCCTGCAAACAGTCAGAAATAAACAATTCAAATATTGTGGAACCACAGTCAGGATTACCTAGGAACTTGCAACTTCTATATTAAAAGATTGGAGGGAGTGGAATATGATATTCTGTAAGGCAAAGGAGCTTAGATTACAACCAAGGATCAACTACCCAGCAAAACTGAGCATAATATTTCAAGGGAGGAGATAGACATTTAATGAAATAGAGACTTCCAGACTCTCTTGATGAAAAAACCAGAGCTCAATGGAAAATTTGATCTTCAAATACAAAACTCAAGAGAGGCATAAAAAAAAAATAAACAGGAAAGGGAAAAAAAAAATAAACATGTTATTCGAAAAGGGTAAACTGTTTACATCCCCACATGGGAAGATGATACTTATAGCTCTTTAGAACTATATCTTTATTATTACATTTAGAAGGGATATACATAACAGAGGGGTGGATTTGAGTTGACTTTGAGGTGATGATAAAAAAAACCTAATGAAGTGGTGGAAAGGAACTATAATGGGAGAAGAGGAAAGGAGGAAGCAGAAAAGGGTAAATTACACCACATGAAGAG
This sequence comes from Vombatus ursinus, assembly GCF_900497805.2. Classification (NCBI taxonomy): domain Eukaryota; kingdom Metazoa; phylum Chordata; class Mammalia; order Diprotodontia; family Vombatidae; genus Vombatus; species Vombatus ursinus. The sequence continues at coordinate 29,516,275 of NW_020954619.1, forward strand.
GCACAAAGACATATTACAGTGGAGGGAAATAAGGCAGGGAGATGAACATTGTTTCAACTTTACCCTCATTGGATTTGGCTCAAGAGAGAACAACATACTCAGGTATAGAAATTTCATTTGCCATATAGGGAGTAGGAGGAAAAAGGGGAAAGAAAAAAGAAAGGGGGAGAGAAGGGAAGGAAGAAGTAGTGAGGAAAAAGGGAAAGAAAAGGCAGGGGGCTGATGGAAGGGAGGGCATAATGAAGGAGGCCATGGTAAAAAGAAAAATTCTAGTGAGGAGAGAAAAGGAGAAAGAAAAACATGAATGGGGGGGATTTGGATAGAAAGAAAGACACAGATAGTAATCAGAACTGTGAATGTGAATGGGATAAACTGTCCCATAAAACAGAAGTGGATAGAAGAATGGATGAAAAACCATTTTCCTACAATATGTTGTTTACAAGAAACACGTTTGAAACAGAGGGATACACATAGGGTAAAGACAAAAGGCTGGAGTAGAATATACTATGTTTCAGTTGAAGTAAAAAAAAAAAAAAACAAAACCAGGAGTAGCAATCCTAATCTTACACAAAGCAAAAGCAAAAACAGGTCTTTTCAAAAAAAATAAGGAAGAAAACAACATCCTGCTAAAAGGCAACGTACATAATGAAGTAATATCATTACTAAGCATATATGCACCAAGTGGTATAAAATCCAAATTCTTAGAGGAGAAGTTCAGGCAATTACAGGAAGAAATAGACAGCAAAACAATACTAGTGGGGGACCTCAACCTCCCCCTCTCTGAACTAGATAAATCTAATCACAAAAAAAAAACAAGAAAGAAGTTAAGAAGGTGAATAGAATTTTTAAAAAGTTAAATATTGTAGACCTCTGGAGAAAATTGAATGGGGATAGAAAGGAATATACTTTCTTCTCAATGGTACATGGCACCTACACAAAAATTGACCATGTACTAGGGCAGAAAAACCTCACAATCCATTGCAAAGAGGCAGAGATATTGAATGCATCCTTTTAAGATTATGATGCAATAAAAATTATATGTATTAAAGGGCCATGGAAAGATAGACTAGAAATTAATTGAAAACTAAATAATGTAATCCTGAAGAATGAGTGGGTCAAACAAGAATCATAGAAACAATCAATAACTTCATGCAAGAGAATGACAACAATGAGAAAACATACCAAAACTTATGAGATGCAGTGAAAGCAGTTCTTAGGGGAAGTTTTATATCTCCAAATGCATACAGAAATAAAATAAAGAAAGAGGAAACCAATGAATTGGGCATGCAACTAGAAAGCTAGAAAAAGGGCAAATTAAAAATCTTTAATTAAATACCAAATTAGAAATACTAAAAACCAAAGGGGAAATTACTATAATTGAAATTAAGAAAACTATTGAACTAATAAACAAAACTGAGCTGGTTTTATGAAAAAAAAAACAATAAAGTAGATAAACTTTTGGTTAATTTAATTTAAAAAAGAAAGAAAACCAAATTACCAATATCAAAAATGAAAAGGGCGAATTCGCCACCAATGAAGAAGAAGACATTAAAACAATAATTAAAAACTATTTTGCCAATTGTATTCCAATAAACTTGGCAATCTTAGTGAAATTGATGAATATTTACAAAAAAATATAAATTGTTCAGATTAACAGAAGAGGAAGTAAAATACTTAAATAACCCCATCTCAGAAAAAGAAATTGAACAAGCCATCAATGAACTCCCTAGGAAAAAATCTTCAGTGCCAGATGGATTGACAAGAAATTCTGTCAAACATTAAAGAACAATTAATTCCAATACTATATAGACTATTTGGGAAAATAGGCAAATAAAGAGTCCTAGCAAATTCTTTTTATGATACAAATATGGTGCTGATCTCTTAACCTGGAAGAGTCAAAACAGATAAAGAAAATTATAGACCTATTTCCCTAGTGAATGTAGATGCAAAAATTTTAAATGAAATATTAGCAAATAGATTTCAGTAGCTTATCACAAGAATAACATACTATGACCAGGTATGATTTATACCAGAAATGCAAAGCTGGTTCAATATTAGAAAAACTATCATCATAATTGCTCATATCAACAATAAAACTAACAGAAACCACGTGATTATCTCGATGGATGCAGAAAAAGCTTTTCACAAAATACAACACCCATTCCTATTAAAAATAGTAGACACCATAGGAATAAATGGAGTCTTCCTTAAAATGATAAATAGCATCTAACACCTTCAGAAAGCATCATATGTAATGGGGATAAGCTAGAAGCATTTCCCATAATATCAGCGGTGAAACAAGGATGTCCATTATCACCACTGTTATTCAGTATGGTACTAGAAATATTAGATTTAGAAATTAAAGAAGAAAAGGAAATTGAAGGTATTAGAAGAGGCAAAGAAAAAACAAAGCTATCACTCTTTGCAGATGATATGATGATATATTACTGAATCCTAGAGAATCAAGTAAAAAACTAAAAGAATAAACAAGTCTAGCAAAGTTGCAGGCTATAAAATAAACCCACATGAATTGTTGGCATTCCTATATATTATTAACAAAGCCAACAGCAAGAGATAGAAATTTGATTTAAAGTTACTGTCGACATTATAAAATATTTAGGAGTCTACCTCCCAAAACAAACCCAGGAACTATATGAAAATAATTACAAAACACTTTTCACACAAATAAAGTCAGATCTAAATAATTGGAAAAACATCAGTTGCTCATGGGTAGGCCGAGCTAATATAATAAAAACTACAGTTCTACCTAATTTATTTATTCAGTGCCATACCAATCAAACTACCAAAAAATATATTTTATAGAGCTCACAAATATGGTAACAAGATTCATCTGGAATAACAAAAGGTACAGATTATCAAGGGAACTAATGAAAATAAATGCTAGGGAAGGTGGCCTAGCCACACCAGATCTTAAATTGTATTATAAAGCAGTAATCATCAAAACCACTTGTTACTGGATAAGAAATAGAGAGCTGGATCCCTGGAATAGATTAGGAATGCAAGACACAGTAGTCAATGACTACAGTGATCTACTGTTTGATAAACCCAAAGACTCCAGCTTCTGGGATAAGACTCACTATTTGAAAAAAAAAAACATTGCTGGGAAAACTGGAAAATAGTATGGTAAAAACTAGGCATAGACCAACATCTTATACCATAATAAATAAAGTTAAAATAAAGTCAAATGTGTACACAATTTAGATATAAGCTGATACTGTAAGCAAATGTACAGCAAGGAATAGTTTACTTGTGAGATTTATAGAGAAGGGAAGAATTTATGACCAAACAAGAGATAGAGTACATTATGAAATACAAAATGTATAATTTTGATTACATTAAATTGAAATTTTTTTGCACAAATAAAGCCAATGCAACCAAGATTAGGAGGGAAGCAGAAAGCTGGGAAATAAGTTTTAAATGAATGCTTCTGATAAGGGCCTCATTTTTAAAATATATAGAGAACTAAGTCAAATTAGTAAGACTACAGGTCATTTCTCAACTGAGAAATGGTCAAAGGATATGAACAGGCAGTTTTCAGAGGAAGATATTAAAGATATCTTTAGTCATATGAAAAAATGGTCCAAGTCACTATTGCTTAGAGAAATGCAAATCAAAATAACTCTGAGTTACCACATCACTCTTGTTGAAATTGACTAAAATGAAAAAACAGGAAAATGATAAATGTTGGAGAAGATATAGGAAAATTGGAACACTGATGCATTGTTGGTAGAGTTGTGAACTGATTCAATCATTTTGGAGAGAAATTTGGAACTATGCCCAAAGGGCAATAAAAATGTACATATCCTTTGACCCAATAATATCACTTCTAGGTCTGTATTCCAAAGAGATCATATAAATTGGAAAGAGACCCACACGCAAAAAAAAAAAAAATTAGAGCAGCTCTTTCTGTGGTGGCAAAGAGTTGGAAATTGAAGGGATGTCTATCAATTTGGGAATGGTTGAACAAGTTGTGGTATATGAACATAGTGGAATAGTATTGTGCTATAAGAAATGATGAACAGGCCAACTTCAGAAAAACCTGGAAAGACTTGTATGCTCTGATGCTGAGTGAAATGAGCAGAATCAGGAGAATGCTGTAACAGCCACATTGTGTGATGACTAATATTGATAGACTTAACCCTTCTCAGCAATACAAGGATCTAAGAAATCTCCAAAGGTCTCATGACGGAAAATGCTATCCACATCCAAAGAAAGAACTATGGAGTTTGAATGCAGATCGAAGCATAATATTTGCTCTTTTTTTCTTGCTGTTTTCTTTCTTCTTTCTTGTGGTTCTTCTTATTGGTTCTAATTCTTCAACATAACTAATATGAAAATATGTTTGATAGGAATGTATGTGTAGAGCCTGTATCAGATTGCATGCCATCTGGGACAGGGAGGAGGAGAGGAAGGGGGAGAAAATTTAAAATTCAAAAGCTTATGGAAGTGAATTTTGAAAACTAAAATTTAATTAATTAAATGATAAATAAATAAATAAATCCTAAACCTTCTGTAATGTGGTTTCTAACCTAAACTCTTAAAAGTTACCAAAGATCTCTTAAATGCCAAATTTTATTGTTATGTCTCAGTCTTTATCCATCCCAACTTATCTCCTATACTGATGACCACCATTTCATTCCAGATAGTCTCTCTCATAGTTTTGTTCCCACCTCTCTGACCACTCCTACATTTTCTTTGCTGGCTCAACATCCACATCACACTCCCTAACTGTGGATTTTCCACAAGCTCTGCCATAGGACTCCCTTCTTTTCCCTTTAAAAGCTTTGTTTTTGGTAACCCCTTCACCTTCAGTAGGTTTAACTCTTATCTCTATACAGATGACTCACAATTGTCTCTGACAATCTTTAATCTTGCATCATCAATTGCCAATTCAACATATGAAACTAGATGTCCCCAAGATACCTCAAGCTCAACATGTCCAAAATTTAACTAATTATGATTTTCCCTAAACTCCCCATTTTTCCCAAATTCACATTTTCTGTCACAGGGAACACCATACTTCCAGTGTCTCATTTCATGATTTTGACATCATCATCAAATAATAAATCTCCCTCATGTTACTAATTCAATAAGTTTCTATATTTTGCCATTTCTGCTTCAACAACCCATCCCCTATCATGCCCATTTTCTGCATATGTACACACATACACATACATACACACACATCATTTGTAGGCATATCCTCATCACTTCTCACACACATTATTGTTAAGTGACAAAATTGTTATCTCTGTGTGCCTCAAGACTCGAACCAATTCTAACCATTCTATATAATGCTGCCAAAATATTTTTCCTTAAGGTCATAGATGACCATATCAGTCCCCTGATCAATTAACTCCAATGATTCCATATAGCTTTTAGGATAGAATTAAATTCATTTGTTTACTTTTCAAAGCTCTTCACAATCTAATACCAATTTATTTTTCCAACTTTATTAGACATTTATCTCTGCTGCTCACACAAAACACTCCATTTCTTATTTCTGTGACTGAGTACTATGACTAGGCATCCATATGCCTAGAATGCATTCCTTCTTTATGTCTCTTCTTCATATAAAATGCAGTTGAAATACCATGTTCCACATGAAGACTTGTTTTATCTCCCTCAATAAACTCTAATGCCTTTCCTCCTAAATTATGTCTTAACTATTTCACATTTATTTCTATTTGTTCACTGTGTATTTATGCTATATGTGAACTTGAGATATTCCCCATCAGACTGTAAGCTCTTTATGAGTACAATTTGTTTACTTATATGTACTTCTATCCGCAGAACAGAGGATTGTGCCTGCTATATCATGGGCCTTTGGTAAATGTAGACTGATTATTCCCATGCATTCTCTTGTAGCCCTTTGTCATTATGATATACTCTGCCCTTCCTCTGAGATGTCTGCTTTCTTCCAACTAAAATGCAAACTGTATGAGGGCATGGACAGAATTTTATCTCAAGTTCGTATCTCACCCATCCTGGCAAAGTGTTTTTCACATAACATACAGACAAACACAAATACCTACCTATTAAATGAATCAGGGTTAGCGTCACACAATGAGTGTGTTTAGTATAGTACCTGACACATAGTAAAGCTATTAATACTTTTCCATCCAACTATTCATTCATGAAAGTCATTCTATGCATGCTTATCATGAACACTAAAGAGATACCTGAATGTCCCATGAAACATTATTTCTTGTTGCCTTTAGCAATATGATAAAAACAACTTCACAAACCTATTATTTGCCCCTATAAAAACCATCCTTTCATTTAGTTGAAATTTGTTTTTGTCTTCTGGTTTCATTTAATGTCAGAAAGTTAAAATTCATACAACATTTCCTCTACTAGTATATCCATATGTTGACTATTAGACGAGAAACTCATGTTTAAAGACCAACAATTAAGTTCATAATTGAAGAGGGACTAACTACTCTCATACTTTTGTGGCAGAAGCCTAGGGGAACTGGTAGACAATTTGTGATTGTTTTTCTTTCATAGATTGCTACAGCCAAAGATTTTCCATCCCACTTTTGGTATATTTCTATTCGTTTGTAAGGTTGGTACTCCAAAAGTAGGCTTAGCCTGTTTTCAAGACCATAGTTTATTAATAGTAAGAGTAGTACCAATACCAAAAAGAAAAAAAAAATGACAATTCATATTTATTTAGCTTTTTCCATTTTATAAAGAAATTATTCTTCCAACAAAAACTCTGTGAGTTGGGTAGAATTAATATTATGAAATTCACCTTACAAATGAGAATAAGACTGAAAGAATTAAAGTGATATGACCATAGACACACAACTTGTAAGTTTTGAAGTCAGAGCTCAAATTGTGGCTTCTATGTGAAATTATAGAATCATGGAGTTGGAAGAGACCTCATATGTCATCAAATTCAACTTTCACCCAAAGCATGAATCCTCTTTACAACCTCCCTGATAAACCTTCATTTGAAAAATTCTAGTATCTTTTAAGCAAAACTCATTTTTCTCTAGTAATAGTTATTTCCAATTTGAAGCAGCTTTACTTGGGGGGAAATTAATCTTTATGTTTATACCAAGTTTGCTTCCTGATAAGCTCAAAGTGTTGTCAACACGAAATCACAACCTAAAAAGTTAATGAAATGTTAGTCTCAATTAATAGAACTATACTGTTCAGAATGATGATGGTGATAAGCCTACTGTGCTCTACTCTAGTCAAACTCCATCTGGAATGTTAAGTCTAATTCTGGGTGACACATTTTAGTAGATACTTGAAAAACTAGATTGCTTCCACAGAAGGGCAACTAGGATTGAAAAAGGACTTAAGACCTCCTTACCATCTGTATATCAATTGAAAGAGAACATTTATCCTGCAGAAGATAATTCTTAGGGAGAGGAAGGGATAACCTTCTTCAAGTATTTGTTAAGGGCTTTCATAGCAGAATTGAATTATTTTATTTGACATTAGAACACACAAATAGGAAACATAGATGAATTACTGGGGGGTGGGGGTAGGTAAAGGAGAATAAGGATTTATTAAATGACTATTACATCTCTGGCTCTGTGCCATGCACTTTACAAATTTGATCCTCACAAAATCTTTTTGACGGAGGTAGATTTTGACTCAAAGGAAAGAAGGAAGGAAGGAAGGAAGGAAAGAAAGAAAGAAAGAAAGAAAGAAAGAAAGAAAGAAAGAAAGAAAGAAAGAAAGAAAGAAAGAAAGAAAGAAAGAAAGAAAGAAAGAAAGAAAGAAAGAAAGAAAGAAAGGAAGAAAGAAAGGAAGAAAGAAAGGAAGGAAGGAAGGAAGGAAGGAAGGAAGGAAGGAAGAAGGGAGGAAAAGAGGAAGGAAGGAAGAAGGGAGGAAAAGAGGAAGGAAGGAGGGAGAAAAGGTAGAGGAAGAAAGGGAGGGAAAATAGAGGGAAGGAAGAGAGACACCCATAGAGAAAGACAGAAACAGAGAGAGAGACAGACAGACAGAGACTAATCTTTAAAGCTATCTATCCAAAATGGCATGGGCTAATTTGGAAGGTAATAAATTTCCCAACACTAGAAATCTTCAGGTGGAAGATTATATATTAGGAATGTTTGAAAAACAGTTCATGTTTCACGTGTCATTTGGATGAAATGACCTAGGATATCCTTTCCAATTCCATGACTTTATGATTCTATGGTTCTCCAAATGCCAAGGTTAGGCTTAAACAAGGGAAAGAAGGAAGAAGAAAAGGCATAGCCAGAGAGAGACAGGAGGGCCTTCTAATAAACGTTTCTCCCACAGCAAACAATAGCTAATAGTCACTTCCTTTCCCACATGATTCTTCCCTTTCTCTGAGTTTCTCTCTATTCTCAAGCACTGTACAGCAACATTTTGATTCACCCAAGCAAAGTGATAGCTTTAGCCATCATCTAGTCTTTACATATATGCCTACATTGTTATAAGTCAGTAGACAAACATTTATCAAGTTATATTTATGTGACTGGCACTATGTTAAGTTCTGGAGCTTTGGTGGAAAGAACACTGTATTCAGTGTGAGAAAACTGGAGGGATTAAATGCTAGAAGGATTTGAATTTCATCCAGGTCTGTCACTTTTTTTTTGTTTGACTGTGGAAGGTCTTTATTTATTATTAATTTATTTTTTGTTTTCAACATTCACTTCCACAAGATTTTGAGTTCCAAACTTTCTCCCAGTCACATCCCTCCCCACAGTCTAAGATGGCATGCATTGTGAATATGCCTTCCCCTAATCTGCCCTCCCTTCTATCTCCCCCCACCACCTTCTCTTATCACCTTCCCCTTCTATTTTCCTGTAGGGCAGTATAGATTCCTATACCCCATTTTCTGTATATCTTATTTCCCAGTTGTATGTAAAAACAACATTTTTTTAACATTTGTTTTTAAAGCTTTGGGTTTCAAATTCTCTCCCTTCCTTCCTCCCTCCCCACCCACCCTCACTGAGATGGCAAGCAACTCAATGCAGGTTATATATGTGTACTCAGGTACAACACTTCCATAGTAGTCATGTTGTGAAAAACTAAATATATTTCCCTTCATCCTATGCCACCTCCCATTTATTCTATTCTCTCTTTTGACCCTGACCCTCCTCAGAAGTAGTTGCTTCTGATTATCCCCTCCCCTAATCTGTCTCCCATTCTATCATCCCCCCTCTCTTATTTCCTTCCCCCTATTATCCTGTAGGGTAAGATAGATTTCCATACACAATTGAGTGTGTATGTTATTCCCTCCTTAACCAAATCCTATGAGAATAAGATTCACTCATTCCCTCTCACTTTCCCCCCTTTCCACTCCACCGTAAAAGCCTTTTCTTGTCTGTTTTATGTGAGATAATTTACACCATTGTCTCTCCCTTTCTACTTCTCCCAGTATAATCCTCTCTCACCCCTTAATTTTATTCTCCAGATATCACCCCTTCATCTTCAACTCACCCTGTACCCTCTATCTATCTATCTATCTATCTATCTATCTATCTATCTATCTATCTATCTATCTATCCATACATAGATATATTTTTCCCTCCTACTACCCTAATACTGACAAAGTTCTCATGAGTTACAAATATCATCTTTCCATGCAGGAATGTAAACAGTTCAATGTTAATAAGTCCCTTATGATTTCTCTTTCCTGCTTACCTTTCCATGTCTCTCTTGAGTCTTGTATTTGAAAGTCAAATTTTCTATTCAGCTCTGGTCTTTTCATCAAGAATGCTTGAAAGTCCTCCATTTCAATGAATGTCCATGGTTTTTGCCTGAAGGATTATACTCAGTTTTACAGGGTGGGTGATTCTTGGCTGTAATCTTGCCTCCTTTGCCCTCTGGAATATTCCAAGTGCTCCTGTCCCTTAATGTAGAAGTTGCTAAATCTTGTGTTATCCTGATGTGTTTCCACAATACTTGAATTGTTTCTTTCTGGCTGCTTGAAATATTTTCTCCTTGACCTGGGAACTCTGGAATTTGGCTACAATATTCCTAGGAGTTTTCTTTGGGGATCTCTTTTAGGAGGTGATTAGTGGATTCTTTCAATTTCTATTTTGCCCTCTGGTTCTAAAATATCAGGACAGTTTTCCTTGATAATTTCTTGAAAGATGATGTCTAGGGTAGAGCCAAGATGGCAGAATAAAAGCAGTGACTTATTTGAGCCCTCCCCCAAACTCCTCCAAATACCTATAAAAGATGGCTCTAAACAAGTTCTAAAGCAGCAGAACCCACAAAAAGACAGAGTAAAACACATTACCAGACAAAGACAGCTTGTATGGTTGATCAGAAAGATATGTGGCGCAGGGCAGGGAGAGGAACACAATTCAGCATGGGCGCACAGGTCACAGTGAACCTGGAGCAAGCCTCAGAGGACTGAATCGTGGGCAGCTGTGGTGGTTTCCAGACTTCTCAATCCATGAATGCCAGAGACAACTTGGAAGGTCAGTGGGAAAAGTCTGTGACTTTGGTTAGAGAGAAGCTAGGTCTCAGCCTCAAGTCCCGAGCCCAGGCCGCAGCTGCCTCCTGAGCTTCTGGCCCACAGACTGAGGGAGAATCAAGTGGCTGATGAGAGAGGGATTTCAGGGATCTCCTTGCCTGTGCTGAGGCAGGAATCTCTTGCTTTGGCCACGTTTGGATCTGGGTCACAGTTCTGAGTGGTGGTCCTGCGGCAAGGAGAAGTGGTGGTGTGGTAGAGCTTGTAGTGGCTGTGGCAGGGAAACCCTCTTCACAGTTCCAAGACAGAAAAGAGTGCTCATAGACAAGAGCACAGGCCAGGAAAGAAGCAAACACCTTGCCCTTGATCATAGCACCTTGGAAGAACTGAAAAATCACAGGTCCCTAGAAGTATCTCTGAAAACAGCTGCACAAAACCCCTGAAGCTTGGGACAGTACCTTCTCCACACTAGAAACAGACTTCTACCTTAACAAAGAGTCTATAACTCAAATAATTGACTGAGATCATAAGCAAGCAGCACAAAAAGAGTCAGACTATATTATCTTACTTTGGTGACAAAGAATATCAAAATATACAACCAGAAGAAGCCAATGAAGGCAAAGCTCCTACATCCAAAGCCTCCAAGAAAAATATGAATTGTTCTCAGGCCATGGAAGAGCTCAAAAAAGGATTTTGAGATGCAAGTAAGAGAAGTAGAGGAAAAATTGAGAGTGATGCTAGAGGAGACCCAAAAAAATACTGAGGAAAATAACACCTTAAAAAATAGCCTAACCCAAATGGCAAAAGAGGTCCAAAAAGCCAATGAGGAGAAGAATGCCCTAAAAAGCAAAGTTGGTCAAATGGAAAAGGAAGTTCAAAAGCTTACTGAAGAAAATACTTCCTTAAAAACTAGAATGGAGAAATTGAAACCTAATAACAATTTGAGAAATCAAAGCACTGTTACACTAATCAAAAGGAATGAAAAAATAGAAGAGAATGTGAAATATCTCTCTGGAAAAACAACTGATCTGGAAAATAGATCCAGGAGAGAGAACTTAAAAATTATTGGACTATCTGAAAGCCATGATGAAAAAAAAGAACCTAGACATCATCTTTCAAGAAATTATCAAGGAAAATTGCCCTGATATTTTAGAACCAGAGGGCAAAAAGAGAAATTGAAAGAATCCACCAATCACCTCCTGAAAGAGATCCCCAAAGAAAAACTCCTAGGAATATTGTAGCCAAATTCCAGAATCCCCAGGTCAAGGAGAAAATATTGCAAGCAGCCAGAAGGAAACAATTCAAGTATTGTATAAACACAATCAGGATAACACAAAATTTAGCAGCTTCTACATTAAAGGTTCAGAGAGCATGGACTCTGATATTCCTGAGGGCAAAGGAGATAGGCCTACAGCCTAGAATCACCTACCCAGCAAAACTGAGTATAATCCTTCAGGGTAAAAAAATGATAATTCAATGTAATAGGGGACTTTCAAGCATTCCTATGGAAAAGACCAGAGCTGAATAGAAAATTTGACCTTCAAATACAAGACTCAAGTGAAACATGGAAGATGTCAACAGAAAAGAGAAATCATAAGAGACTTATTAATGTTGAACTGTTTACATTCCTGCAGGGAAAGATGATATTTGTAACTCATGAGTCCTTTGTCAGTATTAGGGTAGTGGGAGAGAAAAAATTATATGTATGTATAAATAGATACATAGCAGGCACAGGGTGAGGTGAAGATGAAGGGGTGATATCTGGAAAATAAAATTAAGGGGTGAGAGAGGATTATACTGGGAGAAGGAGAAAGGGAGAAGTAGAATGGGGTAAATTATCTCACACGAAACTGACAAGAAAAGGCTTTTACAGTAGAGAGGAAATGGGGGAAGGTGAGAGGGAATGAGTGAATCTTATTCTCTTAAGATTTGGCTTAAAGAGCGAATGACATACACAATGGGGTACGGAAATCTATCTTACCCTACAGGAAAATAAGGGGGGAAGAGGACAAGAGTGCAGGGTATCCATAGAGGGTAGGGAAGATTGGGGAAGGGGATAATCAAAAACAAACACTTCTGACGAAGGACAGAGTCAAAAGAGAGAATAGAATAAATGGGGGTTAGGATAGGATGAAGGGAAATATACTTAGTTTTTCACAACAGGACTACTATGAAAATGTTTTGCATGACTACACATCTATAACCTGTATCAAGATGCCTGCTTTTCAATGAGGGTGGGTGGGGAGGGAGGAAGGGAGAAAATTTGTAACCCAAAGTTTTAAAAACACAAGTTAAAAAAAAAAAGAAAGAAAAAAAAGAAAAAAAGAAAAGAAAATCCAGAAAAAAAAAAGAAAGATGAGGTCTAGGCTCTTTTTTTTATCATGACTTTCAAGTAGTCCAATAATTTAAAATGCTCTGTCCTGGATCTATTGTCCAAGTCAGTTGTTTTTCAAATGAGATATATCACATTGTTTTCTATTTTTTCATTCTTTTGGATTTGGTTCACAGTGTCTTGATTTCTCATAAAGTCGCTAGTTTCCAATTGCTCTATTCTAACTTTTAAGGAAGTATTTTCTTCAGTAAGCTTTTGGATTTCCTTTCCCATTTAGCCAATTTTGCTTTTTAAAGTATTCTTCTCCTCATTGACTTTTTGGACCTCTTTTGCCATTTGGGTTCGGCTATTTTTTAAGGCGTTATATTCTTCAGTATTTTTTGGGGTCTCCTTTAGCAAGCTGTTGACTTGTTTTTCATAATTTTTGCATCATTCTCATTTCTCTTCCCAGTTTTTCTTCTACTTCTCTTACTTGTTTCTCAAACTCCTTTTTGAGCTCATTCATAGCCTGGGACCAATTCATATTTTTCTCGGAGGCTTTGGATATAGGAGCTTTGACTTTGTTTTCTTCTTCTGGTTATAGGTTTTGATCTTCTTTGTCACCAAAGATTCTATGGTCTGACTTTTTTGCAAGGTTTGCTCATGATCCCAGCCAATTACTTGAGTTATAAACTCTTTGTTAAGGCAGAAGTCTGCTTCCAGTGTGGAGAATGTACTATCCCAAGCTTTAGGGGTTTTGTGCAGCTGTTCTCAGAGATATTTCTAGGGACCTGTAAATTTTCAGTTCTTCCAAGGTGCTATGATAGGGGCAAAGTGTTTACTCTTTTCCTGGCCTGTGCTCTGGTCTATGAGTGACCACAAACACTCCTTTCTGCCTTGGAACTGTGAGGAGGATTTTCTCTCCACTACCACTACAAGCTCCACCACACCAGCTCTCCTCCTCGCCCCAGGATCACCACCCAGAACTGTGACCCAGATCCAAGTACAGGCAAAGCAAGAGAATCCTGAACCAGAAGAGAGATCCCTACAACCCTCCCCTTGATCAGCCACTCAATTCCCCCTCAGTCTATGGGCTAGAAGCTCTGGAAGCAGCTGCCACCCCAGGACTACGCACAGAGACTGGGACTGGGACCGAGCTTCTCTCTCACCACGGTCACTGACTTTTCCTACTGACCTTCCAAGTTGTCTTTGTTGTTCATGGGTTGAGAAGTCAGGAAACCACCACACCTGCCTGTGATTCAGTCCTCTGAGAGCTGCTCCAGGTTCACTGAGGCCTGTTTTGCCTGTGCGCCCACACTGAACTGAATTCCTCTCCCAGCCTGGCACAATATACCTTTCTGATCACCCATGGAAGTTATCTTGGGCTGGAAATTTGTTTCACTCTCTCTTTTTGTGGGTTCAGCTGCTTTAGAATTTGGTTAGAGCCATTTTTTTACAGGTATTTGGAGGGGTTTGGAAGAGACTTCAAGCAAGTCACTGCTTTTACACCACCATCTTAGGTCTGTCACTTATTGCCTGTGAGAAATAGGGAATACCCATTTCGCCTCTCAGTATTTTCTCATTAGTAAAATGAGAGGGTTAATAATAGCTAGCACTTATTTTAAGCTAATCTTCCAAATCACCTTAGAAATTAGGTGCTATTTTTATTCCCCATTTGAAAGATGAGGAAATTGAGGCTGAGATATGAAATGATTTCCTTGTAGTCACACTGTTAGTGGTAGCTGAAGAGAGATTTAAACCCAAGTCTTTCTAACTTGAATTTTGGGGGTCCATCCCTTATATCACACTACTTCACAGTTATATCAATTGTTATTATAAGCCTTTATAACTCTTAATCCTGTGATTCTATTAGCTAGTTTTGAATTCTGGCTCTATTATTTAACACATGTGGCATTGGGCAAATTATAAATTCTCTGAATCTCAGTTTCCTCAGCTTTAATTGAAGGGATAGGACTGTTCCCTTTCAACTCTACAATCCAATGACTTCTTTAGACACCATTTGCTGTACTGAGTTTAATTCATAATTTAATCCATGTTATTCATTTATTATCTTGAAACAATTGTCTATCCTTTCCACATTAAATTTCCAAACTGTAAAATGACATTTTTTTTTAAAAATCTGGAGTATGGAAATTGAGGCTTTGCTATTAATAAGACTTCATTGAAATGATTCAAAGTTCCAAGGCAGGACAAAAGGGAGAGGTAATTAGGTACAAACCTCTCCCATCCGGTTCATACAACTTTCCTCTTCTCCGGTTAGGAAATGAATGTTTCCACATAATCTAATGATTACCTCTGAGAATAAAGTTGTGATTCATTATGCCAATGAAGAAGATAATTTAAGTCAACTTTGGCCATTAATAAAAAATTGTATTGTTCACCTAATTTATTGCTTCCTTCACTCACAAGGTATATAACAGCCAATCTACCATTCCAGAAGCCTTCAGCATGATTATTTAGGTCACTTAAAAAAATTTAAATTTGTCCAATTAATTCAACTCAACTTTTGCATTCACATACTCAGTATTTAGTCCAGGACATGACTCATTGTAAACACTCTTCATTTTTAAAATTCATTCATTCATTCATTAATATAAAACTGTCCATCCTTTCATGAAATCATGGATTCAAACAAAAAAAATAATGACAATGATAATGGTAACATCAGAGAGGTAATCATTGAAATTTAAGAGTCAAGAAATTCATGAAAGGAAGATCTGTGAAGAAGTCCCTGTTGTCATCCCACTGGATTAATGAAATTCCCTCCTTAAGTGGAATAATAGTAATAGTAACAAGTTAAAACTACTTAGAGATTTACAGTTAACACTATTTTTACAAATATACTACCTTTTAGGAATTCAGGTAAAGGATTATTATGTCCATATTACAAACCAAGGTCAGATAAGTTAAATAACAGCCAAATTCACACAGTTTTAAGTGGAAGAGATAGAATTGAAACTCAAATTCCCCTCAAAAGAGAGGCCATGTATCTTCTATCATCACAAATGTATCTTATCATACATAAAATATTTTCATATCCTAAAAATTCCTCTATTCCAAATATACCAAAGTTAAAAAATGAGTAAAGCTCAAGATGACATCAGTCCAAATTAATCCAAGTCTTAGTGTTGTGTAGATGACAAAAAGAAGCAACCATTTATGATGACAGATGATCCAAATTAATCAACAGAGTGCTGTAAATTATCCTCAAGTAAAATCACAAATGGGTTTACCCCAAACACACATTAAGTCCAGTAACATAACCATGCTATCTGGATTCAGGTTTTGGCCACAAAGAACTGACAGGTGTTTTTTTTTATTTATTTATTTTTTAGTGAGGCAATTGGGGTTAAGTGACTTGCCCAAGGTCACACAGCTAGTAAGTGTCAAGTGTTTGGTCTGAGGCCAGGTTTGAACTCAGGTCCTCCTGACTTCAGGGCGGTGCTCTATCCATTGTGCCACCTAGCTGCCCCGAATTGACAGTTTTTGAAATTATCAAGAATATATTTGATTTGTTCTGCAGGTCCCCTCATAAAAAAGTTTAATAATTTATGAAATGATTACACATGGAAAGAGGCAGGAAGAACATCTTTTCAGCAAGTTCCTGGAATGAAGCTGAAATGTTTTCAACTAAATTAATTTAAAGAGTTTTATTCTATCCAACACATTAGTTAAAACCACATAGGATATATCATAGCCATGAAAAATTTGAAATGCACAATTCCAAAGCTGAGAAAAAAAGATTTAAATAGCTCTTTAAAAGCTCAAGTTCCAGTTACTTGGGGCATTTCAAGTCAGCAGTCTTGTTATCTCCTCCTCTGCTGTCAAATCCATGACAGTAATTTTTATGTAGATTCATGAATCGTTCCCCATAAAACTTAATAGCTGGCACCGATGCAGAACTCTTCATAGTGAAGTTGTCTTGCTATGAGGGCTGCTACCATCCAGAGAGTCCCTTTAGGGTTTAGATGAGACTGGGAGTCCTCTCCAGGGACACTAGGTTGCCTGCTTCAGAAAAGGAGTCAACTCTACAAACCAAATTGGTATAAAATAGTGCAGGAGGATAAAGGGGGATATTGACATATCGTTCCAACTTTGACACTTATCACCTGTGTGACTTTGGGAAATGTGCTTTATCAATTTTTCACCCCATCAGCCAAGAAAACAGAGGATTGGACTAGAGAGTCTCAAAAATTCTATCCAAATTTGACAGTCTGTGATCATAGGATCATAAATCACTGAGTGTAAACTTAGCTTACTAGGGCCATTCAGGAAGGGATGAGAAAAATATGTATCATTACCCATCAAAATGGGTGGAACTTTGGTCATGTGGAAGAAAGATGGTACCTGAAAGCACTTGTCCTAGAATTTGATGGGAGCTACCAGAGGGAGAATGAGATTTAGAATAAAAAGAGAACAAGATTTGAGTTGTCAGGCCAGTGAGAGGACACATGGTTGTGTCGCCTTTCTGGAGCAACTTGGTAGCCACATATAGAAATCAAAATGATAAACCAACACTATCAGAATGAATATAATTAAATAAGGAAGCTGAATTTGTCAATGATGCATAGAATACGGGTGTTTTGTGATAGAAGCCTCACATTTTGTAATTATAGCTATGTAATTTCTAAATTTGTCTTATATCTTCTAATTTCTAACTGCCATGTGATGTAGTGGTAGGAATCTGTGACTTCAAGTTCAATAATAAGGATTTGAATCCAGGATCCCCTACTCACTACTTCAATGACACTGGGCAAGTCACATTACCTCTTTGCCCCTCAATTTTCTCTCTTATAAAATGACACACTTGAATGTTATAATTTCTAAAGTCCCTTGCAGCTCTAAATTTGTTTCTATGCTGCTAGTAAAGACTCATTTGCAAGCACAACCTCTGTTTTGAATTCATCAAGAAAAATAATGCAGTCTTACACAGCAAAAAAGCAACTCTAGAAATTATATAATAGAATGAATTGTCTAATTGCAGCTACAGAACCTCAATAGATCCAGTTAAATTGCATAGGTGGGGCTGGAGTCTAGCCAGCTCACGACTACAGAATTACTTGTAATTTTGAGCCATAAATTGTACTTTAACAATACTTATTTCTCTTTTAAACAACTTGGGGAGATTCTGCTGTGGTTCTAGATTATCTTGACAATGCAGAGGGTCCTGTATCTGATCACATGTTCATTCATTTTAGTTTATCTTATAATATTTATTCATGGATGTCTGAAATCTTTTATTCAGATATGTAGGCCATAGTTCCTTCTATTATTAATATTGTCCCTGTTAGTTTATCTGCTTATGCTCAAGGTCTTTAATGGGGTCTACTTTCTTCTGGCATTTGTCTTATTTTTTTTTCTTATATCCCCTGACTGTCCTTTTTCTGACTTCTTTCCTTTTGAGTGAGCTTTCCTTGGGGGCTGAGACGCAAAGTCTTCTCAGCCTCCTCTCAAAAATAACCAGTCATGGTTCACCAGTTGTAATCTTTGCTCCAAGTGACCTTGGGGGTAGGGAAAAAGAACTGATCCCAGTTGGATGCCTTCTAGAGTGCTAAAAATTCATATACACCTATCCTTCTCCAGTTTCCTCTGTTCTTAAATTCTCTGGCTAAAGCTCTGTGGAGGTACTGAGTAATACTATACTCAACACTACTGCCATAGCCTCAACATACTTCTGCCTTTTTTGGGTGTAGGGAGTGAGTTCTTTAGAATTGAGTTATTTTGTAAGCATGGGGGTCAGTCCAGGCAACCCTGCTGCTAGAATGTGGTGGGTGGTGAGTATATAATGGGCTAAGGAGTAATCTTCTCTGCTATCTGTTCATTGAATTATTACCTCATTCTAGTTTCTTGTTGTCCTAGACTTTGGTGAAAAGTGAAATTGCTTTCTCTCTTTAACATAATTTCTGTTTTTGAGAGGTTTGACAAAATGTAAGGATCAGATAAAATGCATAGTCCTCTATCTTGTTCACCATGTAGCCCCCAAATCCTAAAGACTGGATAAAAACCTGAATTCTCTGCCCCTCTAATATACTCTCAATTATACTTTACTAACTCTAGATACTAAATTATTCTTGGGTTAATCAGGTATCGAAATACCTTTTGCATGTTAGCTTCTGGCACCTGGTTGAAATATTTTTATTGATTTTGGAGGATTCCAAAAGTAATACCCAGATGGTTGCTAATGTCTTTCATTAGTTGGCAATGCCTCAGCTGTTGCAGGCGCCATCTATTAAAAGTAATAAAGATGGAGTAAGGAAAAAAAAGAGGAAAACTCTCAGTAAGTTAGCACTGCAACAACATTTCTCCCCCTTGCTGCATTGTGTCCCATATTGTTACAGTCAATAGAAAATTTATTCACAGAATTTAGGACCTTTGAAATGTTGGGTACACCAGTTGTATTCCATCTGCCAATGAAAACAGGAAGCCAAATACTTCTGCGGGTTGGTTCATGAAATCTCCCCAGACAATCCACCACAATATGCTGCCCACCTTCTGTGTTTCTTATAATATTTCATAGATACTAGTATAGCATTTGTACAAAATGTCTTTTAAATTGTTTTCTTGCTACATGACTGATGCATTTCCTCTTTTTAAATGAATTATTAGAATATTGCAAACATTTCCTGATTATTCCAACTCCTGTGGAGTTCTCTTATAACAGAGTAAAACAATTAAGCAAAATTAATGTGGTATTGAGATTAGAAAGTACATGCAATGTTTTCTATCTCTAGCACCTCTTGAACCTTTCTATTTTAACGTTTTTAATTAAGAGAAATTTGTTTTCTTTCTCTTCTACCTGACCCTATTAAAAAAGAGAAAAGGGAAAAAAAAGTCCTATAAAAATGCTTATTCAAGCAAAAAAAAATTCTTATTGACTATATTCTTGTTAACTATAGTCTCATTTTGCATCCTAAATCCATCATTTCTCTTTCAGAAGGTAGATTCTGCATTTTATCATTAATTGTCATTGTATGGATTATGGTTCTTAAAGTTTTCAAAGTTGTTTGTCTTAGTACTATTGTTATTGTATAAATCATTCCCTCACTTCTGCTCAGCTCATTGTTCATCAGTTTATAAAATTCTTTGAAGTTGTTTATTTTTATGTTTCATCCAATTTGAACTCTCTTTATGTCATATTTCTTTTTTACTATTTTAACAACCAGAAAGTTTTTGACATCTTCCTTAATCAACAGTTATCTCTCCCTCTTCTTCAACTAATTTGATTCTCCACTCTGTCACTGATAATTTTTAAAATTAACTTTGAATTGCTATTTTGTTCCTTGGGATGTTTTCATTCCTCATAGTACCTTGATATTTGACTTCTGCTTTTAATTGTTAATTATGTGTATCAAGAACTTTTAATTCACTTTTGTTTTCAGATTTCATTTCACAGTATTTCCACCTTTCCTCATATAAACCCTATTGAGGCAATAGCTGAAGAATATATTGTTATGTGCATATCATCCTGAAATGCTTACATACTGTTTGTTAAATATTGTTACAGAATGTATTCATTTATATTGATTATCATGATTAATTTTTTAAATTGTAATTTTGCAATATTTGGTTTATCAGGTAAATTCAGATGATTAGATTAAAAAAGAGGCTTTTATAAATCCCATTCCATGTATGCCTGTTATCTTTGCCAAATGATTTGAAATAGAAGCATTATTTCTTCTGTTCATATCAGTTAAGGCAATATTTTGGGGGTCTTAGTAAAGAGAAGACTTGCAATGCTTTTCGTTCTTTAAATTTGTCCTCATTAGGTTTGTTACTCTTCTAATTTCATGCTTAGTTCATTTAAGCTAGAATAAAAAATGAAGTTATTTCTAAGAATTGCCATACATTGATCTAAAATGCATTATTTTGTAGCTTGTACGTGACCATATCATTAACGAAAAGCAAAAAGAAATCTTCAGCTATAGGGCATGTGATATATCTCTAACCTTGTTTTGTTGTACTACTTGCATATGGCAAAAGTATTGACACCCTCAATCCATTTCTTATACCTTCTTCATGGAAGTATTTTCAGCAGGTGGAGTATCATTATGCCTCAGTTGTTTTGGTATTTAGTATCTTCTTATGGATACCATTGTGCTGTTCTCCATATGTATAATCATAATTACATTGAGAAAGCCAGGCCTTTATAGATAGGTAAGTATAAAAATACTTTAATTCTTATTACTCTATGCCATCATATCTATTCTTTTGATTAATAAGAACAGTTATATCATTACTGTTATATCACACTAACACAATCCCTGCTATCACCAGAATCTGATTGGACAATGTTTGAAGACTCCTGATAACTTTCATAGCAATCATATTAATCAGAATATACATTATAACTCCCTGATTATGATTCCCTAGTTATTTCATCCCTTCACCTTCCCTGACCATGACATGGAAAATAGGTTGACCTTTGAGAAGTTTTCACTGGAAGAGCCCTTGGAAGTCATGTAGTCCAACCCCCTCATTTTACAAATGAGAGGTTAAGTGACCTGTCTAAAGTCACCCAATTACTGAATGTCTGAAATCAGATTTCCTGACTGCAAGTATAACAATCTATCATTATCTATCCATTCTCTCTACACTACAACACATAGCTACCTCTAAGTAGCAAGAAAACAGTTCAGCCAGATAAAGGACATCAAGACAGATTTTCTTAAAATACAAAAATGCAACAGAAGCTGTATACCATATTTCAAAGAATGACAGAAGAAAATCATCCATGAGGATGATTTTGTTGTTTTAGAATGCAAAAGAACTAGAATGCAAAGTTAAAAATAGAAACAATATGTCACCACCAGAGAGAAATACCATCTATGAAAGACCCATAAATAAAATTGTTATATTCCAAAGCTCCAAAACTGAAGAAAAATGTTTCACATGGGCAAGAGACAACTAACCCATTAATGAACTCAAATCAGACATATAGCATTACGCAGAAGAGAAAATAAAATAAATAAAACTATGGAATATGATACATTAACAGATAAGTGAAAAATTAAACTCAAAAACATAATGTCCTATAGAATATTAAGTTGAAAAAAATCCTAAAATAGAAAAATTGACTTTTAACAAAACTTATGACTTAAAAGTCTTCCTATTGAGAAAACTAGTACAGCACAGTATCTTCAAAAGGATAATTATGTGAGCAAAAGAAACCTTAGGTACACACATTTGAACAACACGAAAGGGCTAATTGATACAAGTAGTAGTAGAATACATGAATTAGTGGGACTTGAGCTCTATGAGAGCAGGCATTTTATTTGTTTTATCTTTGTTGTCTCCTTACCCAACATAATGCCTTTACCTGTAAGCGCTTAATTATTCAATCTAATCCAGCAAGTATTGTGCTCTGTCATAATCCCTGCATTTTTAAGTATAGTAATAAATAAAATGACAACCTCAGGGATCAGGTTATCAAAAAAAATACAAAAAAATACAAAAGAAAAAAACATTTTCTTTGGGGGAAAAGTAGGAAAGAAAATTGAGGACCAAAGACGCATATGATCTTGAGATCATCAAAATAGAGCTGGAGAAGGTCTCAATTCAAAATCACCATATTTAAAGAAGAAGAAACTAAGGCTCAGATCAGTACTTCAATTTTCAGACTTGGACATACTTAATAGAAAATAAATAAGAAAGAATTTAAAGATCTGAGCAGAATAATAAAAACATCATTTTATTGAAAAAAACATTATATATAATAAACATTTTGTTTTCCTTTTCTAATCTCTTTTGGATACAGCCTAATAGTGCTATTGCTGGATCAAAGGGTATGCAGTTTGACTACCCTTCGATCATAGTTCCAAATGGCTCTTCAGAATGGTTGGATCAGTTCACAACTCCACCAACAATGCATTAGTGTCCCAGTTTTCCCACATATTATCTAACATTTGTAATTTTTCTTTTGTGTCATATTAGCCAATCTGATAGGAATGAGGTGGTACCTTGGAGTTGTATCTACTTGTATTTCTTTAATCAAGAGTTATTTAGAGCATTTTTTCTTTTGCATATAGATAGCTTTGATTACTTTGTCTAAAACTACCTATTCATATCTTTGACATTTATCAATTAGGGAATGACATATTCTTATAAATTTGATTTGTTTCTCTATATATTTAATAAATGAGGCCTTTATTAGAGATACTTGCTGTAATTTTTCCAATTTTCTCCTTTCCTCCTAATTTTGGTTACATTAGTTTTGTTTGTGCAAAAAAAAAGTAATTTTATATAATCAAAATTATTTATTTTACAGTTCATTATGCTCTCTATATCTTGTTTGGTGCTAATCTTTGTATATGGTGTAAATGTTGCTCTATACTTTCTGCCAAACTGTTTTGTAATTTTCCAAAGATTTTTTGTCCGATAATGAGTTTTTGTTAAAAAGTTTAGATCTTTTGGTTTATCAAACACTAAATTACTATGATCATTTACTAAAATGTATTGTGTCCCTAATCTATTTCACTGATATACCACTCCATTTCTTAGCCAGTGCCTTAATGTTTTGATAATTACTACTTTAATAATACAGCTTAAGATCTGGTATGGCTAGGCCACATTCCTTCAAATATTTTTTCAGTGATTCCTTTGATATTCTTGACCTTGTATTCTTCCAAATGTATTTTATTATTTTTTCTAGTGCTATAAAATAATTTTAGGTAGTTTGATTGGTATGGAACTGAATAAGTAGATTAGTTTAGGTACAGTTATTTTTTATTACATTATCTCGGACTACCCATGAGCAATTGATTTTTTTCAACCTGTATAGATCTGATTTTATTTGTGTGAAAAGTGTTTTATAATTGTGTTCATAGAATTCCTGGGTTGGTCTTAGCAGGTAGACTCCCAAGTATTTTATGTTGTCTGCAGTTAGTTTAAATGAAATTTGTCTATTTCTCGCTGTTAGATTTTGTTGGTAATATATAGAAATGCTGATGATTTATGAGGGTTTATTTTGCATCCTTCAACTTTGCTAAAGTTGTTAATTATTTCAACTACTTTTTTTTGATTTTTAGTGGATTCTCTAAGTTTCTCTAAGTATAACATCATATCATCTGCAAAGAGTGATAGTTGTGTTTCCTCATTGACTATTCTAATTTTTTCCATTTCTTTTTCTTCTCTTATTGATATAGCTAGCATTTTCTAGTACAATATTGAATAGTGGTGATAATGGGCAACCTTGCTTCACCCCTGATTTTATTGGGAAGGCTTCTAGCTAATCCTCATTATAGGTAATGCTTGCTAATGGTTTTAGATAGATTTAACTATCATTTTAAGGAAATCTCAATTTATTCCCATGCTCTCTAGTGCTTTCTAGTAGGAATGGGTGTTGGCATTTTGTCAAAGGCTTTTTCTGTGTCTACTGAGAGAATCCTGTGATTTCTTCTGGTTTTGTTATTGATATGGTCAATTATGCTAACAGTTTTCCTAATATTGAACGAGCTCTGCATTCCTTGTATAAATGGTCAGAGTGTATGATCCTTGTGCTCTATTGCTATTATCTCCTTGCTAATATTGGATATAAAATTTTTCTATCAATATCTATAAGGGAAAATGCTTCATAGTTTTCTTTCTATTTTTTAGTTCTTCCTGTTTTAGGTATCTATACTGTATTTGTGCCATAAAAAAAATTTGGCAGAACTTCTTCTTTGTACATTTTTTAGAAATAGTTTATGTAGTATTTGAATTAATTGTTCTTTAAATGTTTGGTAGAATTCACTTATGAATCCATCTGACCCAGGGGATTTTTTCTTAGTAAGTTCATTTATTAGCTTGCCTGGAGGCTCTGGCTTTGGTTTACATTGGGACCAGGGTTTTGCTGGTGGCTTGCACAAAGGGCTCAAAACCTTACTTCAGGCCCCTGGGGTATGGCCTACTGCTGTATCTCACTGATTGTTCTCCTCCTACCCCACTGAGACAGACCTTTCCTACTGAGCCTCCAAGAATTCCTGGGCTGATAAGTTGCTTCCCTGCTCCTAAATTGGTTTGTGAGGCATTTTCAAGATTTTTGGAGAGGAATTTGGGGGGACTGTGGTGAGACCCTGCCTCATTGTGCCAGGATGGCACATGGAAGTACCATGTAAAAGAAAATAACAATCTTTTTTTTAAATTTCTGTTTCCTAGGAAGAAATGGAGTATTCATTAAAATGATAGGTAGTATCTATCTAAAACAATCAGGAAGCATTATGTGGAATGGGGATCAGGTAGAAGCATTTCTAATAAAATCAGGGGTGAAGCAAGGTTGCCCATTGTCACCACTGTTATTGAATATTGTAAGAGAAATGTTAGTTTTAGCAATAAGAGAAGAATAAGGCATTGAAGGAAATAGAATAGACAAAGAACAAACAAAGCTATCACTCTTTGCAGATGATATGATGATATACTTGGAGAATTCTAGAGAATCAAGTTAAGAAACTACTTGAAATAATAAACAAATCTAGCAAAGTTGCAGGGTATAAAATAAACCCACATAAATCATTGGCATTTCTATATTATTAACAAAGTCCAACAGCAAGAAATGAAAGAGATGTTCTATTTAAAGCTACAGTAGACATTATAAAATACTTGGGAGTCTACCTGCCATAACAAACTCAGGAACTATATGAACACAATTACAAAACACTTTTAGCACAAATAAAGTCAGATCTAAATAATTGAAAAAATATCAGGTGTTCATGGGTAGGCTGAGCTAATATAACAAAAATGACAATTCTACCTAAATTAATTTATTTATTCAGTGTCACACCAATCAAATTACCAAAAATTATTTTATAGAGCTAGAAAAAAAACATTAAGAAAATTCATCTGGAAGAATAAAAGTTCCAGAATATCAAGGGAACTAACGAAAAGAAATGCAAGGGAAGGTTGGTTTGTTATACCAAATCTTAAATTGTATTATAAAGCAGCAGTCCTCAAAACTACTTGGTACTGGCTAAGAAATAGAGTGGTGGATCAGTGGAACAGGCTAGGTATGCAAGACACAACAGTCAATGACTATATTAATCTATTATTTGAGAAACCTAAAGATTCTGGTTTCTGGGATAAGAATGCTCTATTTAACTGCTAGGAAAACTAGAAAATAGTATGGCAGAAACTAGGCACAGATCAACATCTTAGACCCTATATGAAGATAAAATCAAAACGGGTACATGATTTAGATATAAAGATGGATACTATAGTAAACTAGGAGAATAAGGAATAGTTTACCTATCAGATCTATGGAGAAGGGAACATTTTATGGCCAAACAAGAGATAGAGAACTTTATGAAATGCAAAATGAATGACTTTGATTACATTAAATTGAAAGGCTTTTGCACAGACAAAGTCAATGCAACAAAAATTAGAAGCAGAAAACTGGGAAACAATTTTTACAACCAGTCTCTCTGATAAGGGCCTCATTTCTAAAATATATAAGAACTGAGTCAAATTTATAAGACTACAAGTCATTCCCTAATGGAAAAATGATAAAAGGATACGAACAAGCCATTTTCAGAGGAAGAAATTAAAGATATCTATAGTCATGTGAAAAAAAATGTTCTAAATCACTATTGATTAGAGAACTGCAAATCAAAATGACTCTGAGGTACTACATCACACCTATCAGATTGGCTGACATGACAAAATCCAGAAAATGACAAATGTTGGAGAAGATGTGGAAAAATTGGAACACTAATGCATTGTTGGTGGAGTTGTGAACTGATCCAACCATTCTGGAGAGCAATTTGGAACTGTGCTCTAAGGGCTATAAAACTGTGAATACCCTCTGACCCAGCAACACCATTTCTAGGTATCCCAAAGAGATCATAAAAATGGGAAAAAGACCCACATGTGCAAAAATATTTATAGCAGCTCTTTTTGTGGTGGTTAAGAGTTGGAAATTGAGGTAATGCCCATCAATTGGGGAATGGCTAAACAAGCTGTGATATATAAATGCAATGCAATACTATTATGCTATAAGAAATGATGAGCAGGTGGACTTCAGAAAAATCTAGAAAGACTTATATCAACTGATGCTGAGTGAAGTGAGCAGAACCAGTAGAACATTGCATATAGTAACAGCCACACTGTGCAATGACTGACTTTGATAGACTTAGCTCTACTCAGCAATACATGTATCTAAGACAACTCCAAAAGATTCATGATGGAAAATGCTGTTCACACCCAGAGAAAGAACTATGGAATCTGATGCATATGAAAGCATACTATTTGCTCTCCTTTTCTCTTGTTGTTTTGTTTTGATTCTTCTTTTTCATGGTTCCTCCCATTGGTTCTAATTCTTCTTTACATCATAACTAATGTGAAAATATGCTTAACATGAATGTGCAAGTAAAGCCTACATTAGATTGCACAGCACCTTGGTAAGGGAGGTGGCACAAGGGAGGGGCAAAATTTAAAACTCAAAATCTTATTGAAGTGAATGCAGAAAACTAAAAATTAATAAACATATTATTTAATAAAAATAATTCTGTTTCAAATTATTTATCACACCTTTTCAATCTCCTTAAAAAGGCAAACAATTTGACATTGGCGATACATGTGAAGCCATTGCAAAACATATTTCCACATTAGTTAGCCATGTTTCAAAAGAAAAAAAACAAAACAAAAGTCAATAAAAATGTACACTTCAATTTGCATTGAGAGTTCATCAGTTCTCTCTCAGGAGTTAGATAGCATTTTTCATCAGGGACCTTTTGGAGTTGTCTTGGATCATTGCCTTGGTTAGAGTAGCTAAGTCTTTCACAGTTGGTCATTCTTACAATATTGCTGTTCCTGTCTACAATGCTCTTCTGGTTCTGCTCAACTGTACCTTGAATTTGTTCATATAAGTCTTCTCAGGTTGTTTTTTTTTTCCTCCCTGAAACCATCCTGCTTATCATTTCTTATAGCAAAATAATATTCCATCACAACCATATACCACAAATTGTTCAATCATTCCCCAATTGATGGGCATCCCCCCAATTTCCAATTGTCACCATATACACACACACAAAAGATGATCTCTCTCTCTCTCTCTCTCTCTCTCTCTCTCTCTCTCACACACACACACACACACACACACACACACACACACACATGCATGCACATCACTAGTCTTTTCCCTATTCTTTAATCTCTTTGGGATATAGACTTCATAGCAGTATTGCTGAGTCAAAGCATATGCACCTTTATAGTTCTTTTTGCATACTTGTGTGGTTAGACTAACTCACAACTCCACCATTAGTGCATTAGTGTCCCAGTTTTTACACATCCTTTCCAACACTTGTCATTTTCCTTTTCTGTTATGTTATTCAACTGAGGGCTGTGAGGTGGTATCTCAGAGTTATTTTAATTTGCATTTCTCTAATCAATAGCTATTTAGAGAATTTTTTTCATGCTTTTCATTTAAGTCAAATACATTGATAGCTTTGATTTCTTCTTCTGAAAATTGCCTGTTCATATCTTTTACCATTTATTAATAGAGGAATGGCTCTTATTTTTATAAATTTGGTTCCCTATTGAGAAATTAGGCCTTAATCAAAGAAATTTACAGTAAAAATTTTCTCATTTTCCTATTTTCTTTCTAATTTTGGCTAGATTAATTTTGTTTGTGCAAAAGCTTTTTAATTATCTCTAATCAAGATTATTTTTACTTCCCATAATCCAATTTATCTCTTGTTTGGTCTTAACTCTTCCCTTGTCCTTTGATTGGATTGGTACATTTTTCCATGCTCCCCTAGTTTACTAATGATTTAACCCTTTATGTCTAAATAATTTATACATTTTGACCTCATTTTGGTAAACTGTATAAAATGTTGGCATATTCCTAATTTCTACAAAATTACTTTCTAGTTTTTCCTGCAATTTTTGTCACATGTGGTATTCTTACCCCAAAATCTTGGATCTTTGAGTTTATCAAGCACTAGACTATTGTGGTCATTTAATAGTTTGTATTATGTACTGAATCTATTCCACTAATCCACCACTTTATTTCTTAACCAGCACCAGATTGCTTTCATGATTACCCTTTTGTTATATAGTTTGAAATCTGGAATTGCTAGTCTGCTTTCCTGAACCCTTTTTTTTTTCATTGATTTCCTCAATTTTTTTTTACTTTTGGTTCTTCCAGATGAATTATATTACTATTTTTCTAATTCTACAAAATATTTTGGGTAGTTTGATTGGTATGACACTGAATAAGTAAATTAAGTTAGGTTGAACTGTCATTTTTGTTAAAGTGGCTCAACTTACTTATGAGCAGTTACTATTTATCTAATTGTTTAGACTTGTCTTTATCTGTGTGAAGTATTTTGTAATTATGTTCATATAGTTCTTGGGTTTTCTTTGCATTTCCTTCCCAAATATTTTATGTTGTCTGCAGTTATTTTAAATGAAATTTCCCTATCTCTTGCTGCTGTTGTGTGTGTGTGTGTGTGTGTGTGTGTGTGTTATAACATTCTTCTAATTGGCTAGATCATATGTTGCTTCAAATGTCTCCCCACTGAAATTCATCCTCTACTCCACTGAATGAAATCCAGTGACTCACCAATTACTAATAGGATGAAGAAAACATCTCTATTTTACACTTAAGGCTCTGTTTTCTACATTCTGCTCCTTATATATAATACTCCATCTCCTGTCTCTTTGCCTTTGTACTGGCTTTCCCTCATTCTTTTCATCACTTCTCACCTCCACCTTGAATTCTAGGATTCCTTCAAGTTTTAGGTCAAGTATCACCTTCTACAGGAAGCTTTCCCTGTTTTCTTTAGCTTCCACTGGTGCCTTTCCTTCTAAAGTGAGTTTTCTTGTACCTTGCAAGTCTATATCTGTAACTCTATCTCTGTCATGTCTATCTCTATCTATAATTGTGTTTATGTCTATATCTGTCAATCAATACCTATACTTACTTTTATACTCTGCTTGATTAAAAGCTCTTTGCAAACAAGGACTGTTTTTCTTTCATCTTTGAATCCCCATTGCTTCAAAGAATGCCTGGCACATAGTAAATGCTTAATAAATGTTTTGGATTAATTAATTGGTCACCTAGCCATTGTTTGAAGACTTCAAGGGAGGGAAAATCTCTTACCTAATGAAGCAGCTCTATTTTTTGTTTTTGTTTTTTTGTTTGTTTGTTTTTCTCTGACATAAAAAGCAATTATTTCTCTGCTATATCCATTCATTTCTCCTTGTTTCATTTTTTGTGTCCAAATAATAATTATATGATATTATCTCCTTTAAATAGACCTTTCTCACCCAACTTATTTTTTATGTAGATAGTAAAGGATGAATAGGGATGCATGCTCTTGTGATTTCCTCAGCATTCTAACTTCCTCACATCATAATTTCAATATGGCTTTTATTCTAGGCATTATCTCTTCTCTTTTGTCTTTCAACCTTCTGTAAATAAATAAGAATATAAAAGATAATTATCAAGGAAACAGGCAAAGATCAAGGGAAGTTTCCCTCTGGAGATTTCACATGAGCTAAGTATTAAAAGAAGATATGGACTCTAGGTCACAGAATTGAGGTGGAAATGTCTTCCAGGCATGGGGGATAGATAGTTTGTGTTATGGGAAGAGATGGAATGCCAAGTTCAGGGATGAGCAAGTAAGAAACACCTAAATTGAAGAAGGAAGAAATTTATGTATAAAGAGATTGAGTATTTGCATAAAATCATGCAGTCAACTAGTAGCAGAGACAATACTAAAATTCAGGTCTCTTGACCCCTACTCCTAGATGCTGTACCTCATCATGTGGATTTACTCAGTCACTTTTATAAATTATGTAAATTCTATATGTATTAATCTATGCAGGATTTGTGGAATGATGTAGACAAGAATCCTAGGAAAGAAGAATGCATAGTTAAGTAGCAATCTATTAGTGCAGGTCCCAAACTTCATTAGATGACAGAGTAACCACATTAACTAAGTATCAAAGCATGTATTTCACACTTACATGAAGCAGTGCATTTCTTAAAGTGAATTCATACAATCTCATAAAAAAAAGACAATTGAAGCATTTTCTGTTTACCATTTGAACTAGCTTGGGGCACTTGTATTATTTCTTTCACTGAGCACAGTTCCACTGAAAATACACAAAAACAATGCATTGCATTCATGTATAATCCACTGTACTTAGGGAACAAACCAACCCAGAGGCAAATACATTCTGCTGTTCTTTTGTTGGCAACTAATGTTTGACAAAGGAGAGAAATTTTTGTACACTGTGAAATGCTATGTTAAAAGTACCATCATTTGAACAGTGTAAGAATCAAAATCAATAAACATTTATTAAGCACCTATGATGTTCCAGGCACTGTGCTAAATATTAGGTATACAAAAGGAGGTTAAAAACAATCCCTTATGTCAAGGTGCTTAAAATCTAAGAGGAGAGCCAACATGTAAGCAAATATATTAAAAATCTACATACAGGATAAATGGCAAATAATTAACAGAGAGAAGGCACTAGAATTAAGAGGAGTTAGGAAAGGTTTCCTGTAATATGTAGGACTTTAGTTGGAACTTAAAGGATGTCATAAAAGTGAATATGTAAAGTTGAAGAGGGAAAGTGTTCCAGGCATGGGGGTCAGGCAGACAAAATGCCTGGAGTGGAGAGATGGAGTGTCTTGTTCATGGAACAACCAGGAGGCCATGTCACTGAATCAAAGAGTAGGAGTGGTGCAGTAAGGTGTAAGAAGACTGGAAAGGTAGGAAGGCCTAGGTTTTGAAGGGTTTTGAATGCCAAAAAAAGCATTTTGCATTTGATCTTGGAAGTAATAGGGAGCTACTAGAGTTTATTAGGTATTTGAAGGAGGAAGGTGGTGACCTGATCAGACCTCTACTTTAAGAGAATCACTTTGGTATCTAGGAGATAGATTAGAGTGGAAAGAGACTTGAGGCAGGCAAACCCAATAGCAGTCTATTGCAATAGTTCAACTGTGAGGTGATGAGGGCCTGTACTAGATTGGTGGCAGTGTCAGAAGAGAGAAGGGGGCACTTTTAAAAGATGTTGCAAAGGTGAAATTAATAGACTTTGGCAACAAAATCAATATAGATACTGGTGTGTTGAAGATAATGCCTAGGTTGTTAGCCTGAGAACATAGGAGGATGGTATTGCCCTCTACAATGATAAGGAAAGCAGGATAAGGTGAGGGGAAAATAAAGAGCTATTTTTTGGACATGTTTAGTTTCAAATGTCTACTGGACATCTAGTATGAGATATCTGAAAGGCAGTTGGTGATTCAAGGCTGGAGGTCAGCAGAGAGGTTAGGACAGGATAAGTACATTTGAGAACCATGAGCACAGATCATAATTAAATACATGGAAGCTAATGAGATTGCCAAGAGAAGTATAGAAGAAAAGAGTGCCCAAAACAGACAGTGCTGCTTCTGGAGCTCTCAGCCCACAGATGGAATAGGGGAAAGAGTGGCTTATCAGAGGGGGATTCCAGGGATCTCTTCACTGGTGCTGAGGCAGGATTCTCTTGCTTTGCCCTTGCTTGGATCTGGGTCACAGTCCTGGTTGGTCGTTCTGGGGCAGGGAGAAGGTTTAGCATGGTGGAGCTTGTAGCAATGGTGGAGAAGGAAATCTCACAGTTCCAAAGCAGAAAAGAGTGTTTCTGGTCACTCATAGACCAGAGCACAATCCAGGAAAGAAGTAAACCCCTTTCCTTTGATATCCCAACTTGGAAGAACTGAAAATTTACAGATCTTTAAAAGTATACCTGGAAACAGCTGCACAAAACACCCAAAACTTCAGACAGTACATTATCCACACTGGAAACAGACTCCTACCTTAACAAAGAGTTTATAACTCAAGGAATTGGATGGGATCATGAGCAAACCTCACAAAAAGAGTCAGACCATAGAATCTTTCTTTGGTGACAAAGAAGATCAAACCATACAACCAGAAAAAGATAGCAAAGTTAAAGCTCCTACATCCAAAGCCTCCAAGAAAAATTATGAATCAGTCCCAGGCCATGGAAGAGCTCAAAAAAGATTCTGAGAAGAAACTAAGAGAAGTAGAGGAAAAACTGGTTAGAGAAATGAGAGTAATACAAGAAAATAATGAAAAACAAGTCAACAGCTTGTTAAAGGAGACCCCAAAAAATACTGAAGAAAATAACACCTTAAAAAATAGCCTAACCTAAATGGCAAAAGAGGTCCAAAAAGCCAATGAGGAGAAGAATCCCTTAAAAAGCAGATTTTGCCAAATGGAAAAGGAAGTCCAAAAGCTCATTGAAGAAAACAATTCCTTAAAAAATAGAATGGAGCAAATGGAACCTAATGACTTTATGAGAAATCAAGAAATTATAAAACAAAACCAAAAGAATGAAAAAAATAGAAAATAATGTGAAATATCTCATTGGAAAAACAACTGACCTGGAAAATAGATCAAGGAGAAATAATTTTAAAATTATTGAACCACAGGAAAGAATGATCAAAAAAAGAGCCTAGATGTCATCTTTCGAGAAATTATCAAGGAACACTGCCCTTATATTCTAGAACTTGAGGGTAAAATAGAAATGGAAAGAATGTACCAATCACCTCCTGAAAAAGACTCCAAAAGGAAAATTCCTAGGGATATTATATACTCAAATTGCAAAGTTCTCTCAGTTCAAAGAGAAATTATTGCAAGTAGCCAGAAAGAAACAAGTCAAGTATTGTGAAGTCACAATCAGGATAACACAAGATCTAGCAGGTTCTGCATTAAGGGATCATAGGGCTTAGAATATGATATTCTGGAGGTCAAAGAAACTAGGATTACAACCAAGAATCACCTAATCAGCAAAACTGAGTATGATCCTTCAGGGGAAAAAATAGATATGAAATGAGATAAAAAAACTTTCAAGTATTCTTGATGAAAAGACCAGAGTTGAATAGAAAATTTGACTTTCAAATACAGGACTCAAGAGAAGCATGAAGAGGTAAACAGAAAAGAGAAAACATAAGGGACTTACTAAATTTGAACTGTTTACATTCCTACATGGAATGATGATATTTGTAACTCATGAGACCTTTCTCAGTATTAGGGTGTTTGGAGGGGAAATATACATACATATGTACATGCACATATATACATACATAAATACAAATATATACATATATATCTGTGTATGTGTGTGTGTATGTGTGAAGAGAGAGAGTGAGACATACAGACAGACAGACAGAGGGCACAGAGTGAGTTTAAGATGAAGGGATGATATCTAAAAAATAAAATCAAAGGGTGAGAGAGGATTATACTGGGAGAAGGAGAAAGGGAGAGGTAGAATGGGGCAAATTATCTTACATAAAACAGACAAGAAAAAGCTTTTACAATGGAGGGGAAGTGGGGAAATGTAACAGAATAAGTGAATCTTACTCTCATCAGATTTGGCTTAAGGAGGGAATAACATACACACTCAACTGGGTATGGAAATCTATCTTACCTTTCAGGAAAATAGGGGGAAGAGGATAAGAGAGTGGGGATGATAGAAGGGAGGGCAGATTGGGGGAGGGGTAATCAGAAACAAACACTTTTGATGAAGGACAGAGTCAAAAGAGAGAACAGAATAAATGGGGGTGGGATAATATGAAAGGAAATATAGTTAGTTTTTCACAACATGAATATTATGGGAGTGTTTTGCATGACTCCACATGTATAAACTGTATCAAGTTGCTTGCCTTCTCAATGAGAGGGGGTGGGGAAGGAGGAAGGGAGAGAATTTGGAACCCAAAGTTTTAAAAACAAATGTTAAAAATTGTTTATATGCAAATGAGAAATAAGATATACATACAATGGGATATAGGAACCTATCCTGTCCTACAGGAAAATAGAAAGGGAAGGGGATAAGGAAAGGAAGGAGGTGATAGAAAGGAGGGCAGTTTAGGGGAAAGGGTATTCAGAATGGTGTTGTCTTGGAATGAGGGGAGGGGAGAGATGAGGAGAAAATTTGGAACTCGAAATCTTGTGGAAGTAAGTTTTGAAAACTAAAAATAAATAAAAGGGGAAATTAAAAAAAAAAGATACCTCTTGAGAAAGGACAGAAGAAGGAGAAGGTATGTGAGCAAATACAGACGATATTTAAAAATCTGCTAAAATTTTATTTCAGATAATGCTACTGAATTATATTGTATGAACAATGTCCTTCTGAGTGCAATTTATTTTATTTTATTTCAATCTGGTCCAGTATAAGATAATTTTATTTTTACAAGGACAACTAGTTCTTAAATATATGTGTGTGTATTCAGTTCTAAATTATCTTCTCCTCTCTCCATTCTTTGACCTATTAAGAAGGCAAGAAGAACAAACCTGTTACAAATGTATATATTCCTAGAAAATAAATTTTCATAGGGGCTGTGTATAAAATGCAGGAAGGCAGGCTATAAGGATAGAGAGAGAGAGAGACAGAGAGAGAGAGAGAATAAGAGGGGTGGGGAGGGGAGGGGAGGGGAAAGGAGGAGAGGAGAGGAGGAGGAAAAGAGAAAATAAAATGTGCTTTGATCTTCAAAAAAAAAAGCAAAGGATGATAAACAGTGTCAAAGGCTGTAGAGAGGTTGAGAAGAATAAGGATTTAGCAAAAGGTAATTGGATTTGGCAGAAGAACCAGAGATCAAGTCATATGATGATTCATTGAGTCTCCTTCATGGAGGTGAAATGTTGATACTCTCCAGAAGACCCTGTTTGCTTGTTGGGTTCCCTGTGAGTTCAAGTGCCCAGTAAGACATAGGTAAAGATTTGTCCTAAGTACGTTTCTTTCAGCTTTGATAGGAACCATGGAACAGTGAACTATTTGAGACTTACAGTCAGGAAGACTCAGATTCATATTTCACTCCAGGACACTTATTAGTGCTGTGACTGTGGGCAAACTACTTATCCTCTCTGAGTCCATAGGCAATTCTGTAACACTGACAGATTAGTTGGCAATATGCTTTGGTACAATATGCTTTTAGAAACAAGGAATTATCTTATCAAATCAGACTTTCTGATCCCCCTTAACCTATATACATATATATATATGTATGTGTGTATGTATATATGTGCATGTATGTGTATACATGCATATTGTTGAATATTTTTATTCTTTAGTTTATATTCTAAACAACTAACAGTAAATTCTATTTAAAGTTAACACAGAAATTAGAAAATATAAATTATTACCATTATGAATATAGACAAGTCACATAAAAAGTATGATGACAGATGCTATATTGGTACCCTTATAATAGCCAACAAAAACAAAACAACAACAACAACAAAAACTCAACAGCTTAGAGAACAGTTCCTACCATGTTGTGGGGAAACCTTGTGGAGAATTTGCAGCAGGATATAGAGAAAAGTTGTTTAGGATGTGAAAGTATGGATGGAATGGGAGTTGCATAATGGCAGAAAAGACTCAAATGAAGATCACAATTCTCTTTAAGAACTGAAGAATATTCCACATTTCAGGGCTTTTAAAAGTCTATGACTTCAACAGAATGAGTACTCTCTCCTCCTACAGAACTTAAATTCCACTAAGATACAGACCTTAGCAGACATTCTTTGGAAATAATTGGGTAAATGGCCTACATTTTCTATGGTCCAAAATATATTTCAAGATGGTCACTTTTCTTGTAAGGAGACTATCTTTACTAGACTAAATTCTTGGAGAACAGACACAATTCTTTAGTGGTGTTGATGACTCCTTCCTTAATGTCTGAGGCTGGACTTGAACTCAAGACTGACTCCAGGCCCAGAACTACATCCACATCATCTATCTGCCCCAGATAGATAGCTATAGATAGTTATAGATAATTGATGAAGCGTAAAGTATCAGGAGTCATTAGTAGAGCTGAGAGAGAAGTGAATACAGATACCCTAGACATCCTTCCTGAAATGGCTGTAATAGTCAGAAACTCAACAATTAGAGGAGGGAGTCACATATTTTGAGACATTTCCAAAGTGAGAAGGGTCAGATTCCAAAGAGTCGAGAGCAGAACTGGAAAATAAGCGAACATGAATAACCTGAACATTTCCTGTGTATGGTCTACTCTTAATTAGACCAAGCAATTCTAGGCAGGAATCTATCAATTAGAGGAGAGGGCCAAAGAGTCAGATTATATAATATTTTACCAAGTATAATGAAAACATTTTGACAGATTCTGTGTGTGTGTGTGTGTGTGTGTGTGTGTGTGTGTGTGTGTGTGACTTTATGCCAAGTGACTAGCTCAGTGCCTGGTACAAAGTGGGAGCTCAATAAATTCTTGTCAGTTGATTGACTTATTGATTAGTAGGGTATGCCTGAGTTTTCATTATAATTGTATAGCTTACAAAAAGCTGGGTAACTTCCAAAATAAGACAATGGGCATATGCATATCACATGATTCCATTTATATGGTACACTGTATATTGTCTACTCTTAATTAGACCAAGTAATTCTTACTGAATTCTGTTCTGTGTCAATGCAATGCATTATCATGAGTACTTAAATAGTTATTAGTTAGTGATTTACATTAAATGTTTTCAAGAAAAAATGACATCATAATTTTAAGACTATAATATAATCTAGTTCAAGAATAGAATATCAAATTAGAAGACAGAGTTTCTAGGTCTGGCTTAGTCAAGGATTATGTAATCTTGTACAAGTTATTTCACATTAATGGGTCTCAGTTCTTTCAGCTGTAAAATGAGAGAGTGGGACATTATGAAGTCTAAGATCCCTCACAGGCATAACATTCCATGATTACATTATTTAACAACATATTTTCTATATCACTATCACAAAAGCAACTTTGGTAAATGAAATTTTTGTTGTTCAGTTATTTTTCAGTCATATCTGACTCTTCATGACCCCATTTGGAGTTTTCTTGGCAAAGATACTAAAGTAGTTTACCATTTCCTTCTCCAGTTTATTTTACCATGAGCAAACTGAGGTAAACAGGGTTAAATGACTTACCCAGGGTCACAGAGAGAGTAAGTGTCTGAGGACAGATACAAATTCAGGAAGATGGTTCATCCTGACTGTAGGCCAAGCACTCTATCCACTGTGCAACCTAGCTGCCCATGGTAAATGTCATACAACTATGTTTATGAAAGTGACATAAATCTGGCCCCGGGGCTCCTAAAAATAAGATCCAGCTAATTGGTTTAATTATTATACATCCTTTTTATGAACATTTTCCATAATAATGTACTCTTCTATTACTGAGCTGTTCATCTATACTTCAGCATTTCCTACTATGAAAAAATGTGTATTATTCTGAGATAATTCCAATATCAATTATAGAAAGATACAATATTTACCTTCATTCCAAAGATACCGATTCAGCGTTGAATGTGCTTTAAGATTCTTATCTCCTCTAACAAAATAGCAGAGGGTATTGTATTGTCTTCAGTGACAATAAGCTAAAATGTTTTCTTTGACTAAATATCTACCAAAGAAGAATTTATACTGAAAAGCGTATGATAGTCCCAATTTCTCTGTGTTTTTCCCCTACTTCACATATTTTTATGGAATATGATTTTCCACTCAGAAGGAAACGAGTTCCTATTAAGACAAAAATCATTTCTAAAAGTGTGATAAGAAGCAAACATAATTAATTCATCTTCCCAATCTGAATTATTAACAATAGAACTGGAGAGCCGTTTAAATTTATGAAAGAAAAAACACAGGGCTATGCTAGATGAGGAAAAGAGAATATGTCTATCAGTCAATAAACACTTATTAAGCACCCACTATGTGCCAGGTACTATTCTAAGTGCTAAGTAAGCAGTAGTGCCAAGTGAGTATACACAGTACCCTGAAATTGTGAAAGTTTCTGAAGGGGATCACTATGCAAGCATGGCAGTGTATTGATACCTGCAACACCCTACCCAACCTTATGACCATTAATTGGTTTGCACTGTCTAATTAATTCCTCCAGAACCTAACAAGGCCCTTTTAAAGGGAAAGTGAGTTCTCTTGGTACTTCCATAAATGACCCATAAATGTGATGAAGCCTGAAAACAATTATTGTCTCTGCTACACGTTAGAGTCAGGAGTCATGATTTTGGGGCAGTGGCATGAGGAGAAAGGGGAAGAGGTGGAATATATGTTCTCTGTGATTTCTTCCAAGTCCCCAGTTCTATAAGATCAGAGTTCTCTTCTTTAATCTTTAGCATTTATTAGTCACTTCTCTTCTTTTGGCTTCAGTTTCATCATCCACAGAATGGGAATAATATGCCTTAGCTCTCAAAGTTGTTGTGTAAAAAAATATATTGCAAACTTGAAAAATTTGATACTTCAATAGAACCATGATCTCATTGAAGCAGGCTTTATTTTCAATGTAGCAGATCTAGAGGCAGCCAAAGTGCTGAGCCTGGATTCAGAGAGGTCTGAGTTCAAATATGACCTCAGACATTTATTGGCTGTGAGACTCTTGGTAAGTCCCCTAACCTATGCTTCTTTATTTGACTGTAACATGGAGACACTCCTCAGGGTTGTTGTGAGGAGCAAATGACTTAGTACTTGTAAAGCACTTAGCGGAGTGCCTGGTATATGGTAGGTGCTTAATAAATGCTCATTTCCTTTCTTTCTTCTCTTTGTTATTTTTGTCAAAGTTAAAATATTCCACAAATTTGCATTAAGAGCATACTATATATATAAGATGAGAGACACAGCATGGAAAAGTGGATAAAGTGATAGTAAGGAAGGAAAGGGCTTGTCCTTGACACATGAGGGCTGTATGACCCTGGAATAGTCATGTAACCTCTCAGTGTACCTGTACTTTCTTTTCTTTTTTTAATTTTCTAAAAAAAGATTTTATTTCCATGACTTTCTTCCCCCTTGAAAATTAACTTTAAAAATGGAAAACAAAGAAAATAATGTTCTATAAATGAGAAATTTTCAGATGGTTTCTGGATGTAG
This sequence comes from Vombatus ursinus, assembly GCF_900497805.2. Classification (NCBI taxonomy): domain Eukaryota; kingdom Metazoa; phylum Chordata; class Mammalia; order Diprotodontia; family Vombatidae; genus Vombatus; species Vombatus ursinus. The sequence goes on from NW_020954619.1 coordinate 29,555,889, forward strand.
TCAAAAAAAAAACACCCAAGTTTTTCACTTTTTGTTGAGTAGAATGGCTGAAAAAGTGACTAAGATTTTCTATAGAGGATAATTTTTAATTTAGTAGAAGTATTGTGATACAATTCTAATCAAGATCTTTAAGTCATAAATAAAAAAATATTTTAAATGCCTTCTATGGCCCTTCTCAGATTTGAGATCCATTATTTCATTGGACACAAAGTTACAAATCTAGACCAAATAACTGGGCAACAAAGCTTTCAAATGGTGGAAGCCAATTAATGCCCAGTGAGTTCATTTATACATATGTTCACACCAATATTTCAGCAAGAATTTTATTAAGTTGACCTACAACCTGTCAACACAAGGAACTCACTTAAAATAATTGAATGTTTCACAAGTTTTGAACTCTACTTTGAAACTGACTGAATTTCAGTTGAAACAAAGAAATCTTAAGTGTACTCAATCATGAAAATTTCCTTTTTTGTCTTCTCCTTGAAGACCCATAAAAATAACTGCACTCTTTCAGAGTACATAAATTGCACTTTTATAATTTGTTGTTTTAAAAGTTACTGATGTTATTCTTTTGTTCAATTCTTAACACAATTAGTATCAAATATGTTTAAGAATAGAGAATACTAAATTAGTGGATTTGATACAGCTCAATACCTGCATATACCAGTTATATATTTTGAGACATCTAAAAGACACCAGATCAAGTTGTCAAATAATCATTTGTTTGAATTAATTGATCTATTTTCAAGGTCTTTTTTAAATACAATTTGAATTTCTGGCAATGAAAATAACTGTTTTATTATTAAAGACTTGAGATCCAAATCAATGAAACATAGGAACCATCATTTCACAATTGTCTTAATTAGTTCACTTCATCTTTAAAATGTTTTTTCTTTAGCAGCAGGTATTTGAATAAAAGCTTAAGATATGTGTAGCTCCAGATTTCAAGGGGAAATACCCTAGTAAACTTTTCTTTTGTTTTAAATGAGAAAATCAATAAGAATTCATGTTTTTTTGTAATGGGACCTGAAAACAATACTTTTGAGTTGTCCAGGGAAAACATGTTTAAAGCATTATTACATACAAATGCAATTTTTATGAACCCTTGCATAATATCCAACCATTTTTATCAAATAAAAAAAATGTTCATTATAGAAATGTTCTTATATAAGGATAAATTTTTCCCCGAATCATGCAGAATGGAACTTGAGCAATCATTTACCAAGTTTGCTTTCTACTGTATGCAATAGAAATACCTCCTGTAGATCAACAGGTGATGTAAAACAATGACATTTACAGAATGCCATTGTAGTGGCAGAATTATAAATAAGGTCAATCATTAGGCAGATATCAATCCATTCTGGTATTAACAGTTGTGTCTTAGTTATTTATAGAGAACAACCTTGGTCCCTTAACACGTATAATTGAGAACAGCAACCAGGAGTCTTTTAGTCAAGGTATACAGCTGAAAGGGTCAATAATTACTCTTCCCATTGTTTTCTGTAGGCAAGTCCTTTATCTATAGAAATCTTACGGCAATTAAATTCTGGCATTTTCCAGCTACTAGATGAACAAGATGCTGAAAGCCATTACTATACAGCAAACTGCTACATAGGGACTCTTTTGTTCACCGATTCTGGCACATTTCCAAAATATACCCAACAGTCCAGTTTTATTTTTGTCCAAGAGGCTAGTAGTCAAGGGTCGGAGATATGCACAGGTACATATAAGCAGCAAGATTTCTGTCAGTAGGCTCTGAAAGTTGAAAATGGCAGACATAGTGAGACCTCCGCTACCCTCAGCCACATCACCTTTCCGGGGCAATGGGAACTGTGCTTTCTAACGATATAAATTATAGAGCAGATGCAGATTATCAGTAGATGGAGATTTCTATCTAAGAATTTCCTATGTTGATGAAATCACAGTAGTTCTGACCAATAATATATATGTCAAAATGATAGGTCCTAGAGATATAAAGACGAAAAGTTATGTAGGAATTTTGATTGTCTCTCATGTTTTATATGTTCTCCCATACATCTTCTATATTAATCCTACCCTCTAGTAAACTTTAAATATATTTATATCTATTTAGATAGAAATAGAGGTGACATTAGATATATAGTTATAGATATTGATAGCCATAGATGACATAGAGATAGAGATGATAGTCAATCAATACTCAAAAAATATATGTCAGGTACTGTACTAAGCACTGGGCATACAAATACAAAAAAGAAAGACAATGCCTGCCCTCAAGGAGCTTACAAACAAATGGAGAAAGTCACACCAAAGGAAGCTGAAAAGCCATGGGATGGGGGAGGTAACTCATGGAGCGGCATGGTGTAGAAATCAGAGATGTCCCAAAGTAGTGCAGTCAGGTGACAAATGAGGAGTATTTCTGTGCTAATTTCTCTCCTTAAACTGAGGTTTTCAAGTTCATGGTTCCACTCTTCAATCACAGGGGCAGAAAGCAATGATGAATACCAAGACTGATGGGATCTTGCAGGGTGATGTATTTTAACTTAATGATCTTCCTAAGGGCATGGTGAAGAAATAAGAGAAATCCCAAATGGCCAGGTGAGAAATGAGATGTTCTGAGTGGAGCTTTGTCCTTAAACAGAGATTGGTTCTAGAGTCAGGAAAACATTAATTCAGATCCTACCTCAGACATTTAACAGATATTTGACCTTAGACAAGTTACTTAACTTCTGCTTGCTTCAGTTTCCTCAACTGTAAAATGGGGATAGATAATAACAGCACCCACCTCTTGGAATTATTGTGCAGATCAAATGAGATATTTGTAAAGCATTGATCAGAGTATATGACACATAGCAGCTGCTATATGCTTATACAGCCTTCAACTCCCCCTCCCCCCAGGGTTATTTATTTCTTTGAATTTGTAGCCCCAGTGTGCAGTGCCTGATTCATAGTAGATAATATATGTTTGCTGATTGACTGTCAAAGATGAAACTTGAATTCAGGTTTTACTGTGTTCAATGCTGGCTTTCTATCCACTATAGTAATATAGTACTATGCCACCATGACTCTCTCTGACATATAATAGCTCTGTGACCTTAAGCAATTCATTAGACTCTCTCTGTCCCTCTGTCTGTCTCTTTGTATTTCTCTTTGTATCTCTCTCTCTCTCTGTCACTCTCTGTCTCTCTTTGTTTCTGTCTGCCTGTCTATCTTTGTCTTTGTTTCTGTCTCTGTCTCTGTCTCTGTCTCTCTCTCTCTTTCTGTCTTTGTTTCTGTATCTGTCTGTCTGTCTCTGTCTCTCTCTTTTCTTCTGAAGCCTGTGTGTTCTGCATATGGTATCCTTTGGAACATGGAATTTTGAAATCTGAATTAATTTCCAGTGAATGTCCTATAGAACTTTTAAGTGCTAACAGAGGATTAAGCCAGATGACAGCACTTTGCATGAGTCTTGACTGTGATTAAGATAATCCATGGGAAAAGTCAAGAGCAGGTCCAGATAAAAATCTATGCCTAGTCTTTTTTGATATACCAAAGTATATCAGTGCATGAAAGTGTCAATGCTTTGTCATGTCTTTGATGTGATAATTTCAGGTTGCGCTCATATTCTAGGCAAAATAAATTACTCTTGTTTTTCATATAAGTAAAATCAAGGGTTTCTTTAGGACATTTTAGTACATCACAGGAATGATTTATAAAAATAATGCTAGACTTCAGAACAAAAGTAAAAACCACAACCAAAAATAACCCTCAAATTCAAAGCTATCATTCAGTTAACAGACACCTGTGCTATACAAACCTATAAATGGTGGGTAGGGGTGAAAATCTGGCCTTTGCCCTGGGTTAGTAACTTGGGTTAGGGATGTTAATTGAATGGGCTTTCTATATTTTTCCATACATGAGTATCTCTTCTTACTTCTCAAACTAATCCCTACACTTATATATTGAAGGAATCACTGTCCTTGGACATCTTCCACTATCTTGCAGGGGCTCTTTGGACCCTCTCTGGGTATAGGAGGATGCCTTTCTCTGAAGGGAGAGGTACTCTCTCTGCTTGCATTATTTCAGCAGCATATGTATTCTGTGGATAGAATTCCTATTCACAGCTCTAGTACATTCATAAGACTATAAGCTTATAGAAGATGAACAGGATAAACTCTCAGGGTCTCTATAAATTATATATTTTCTTTGACAATTAACAAGGAAATGTGAAGATTGGCTTCATTCTTCTGCTTCTCCCAGTTCTGACTTTACCTCTCGAGCCAGGTACTCAACGCCCTCCCATAGTCCCTTTAGCTATCCAGTGACCCTCATTGTACCAGCCAACATGAGTTTACTCTCTCTAGGACAGGCCCCATACCCAGCCTCCCTCCCTATCTACCTTCTCCTATTAAAATTTATGCTTTTACTATCCTGTTCTTTCAAGACCTGAAGGGAACTATTGTGATAAATTAAATATTTCTTGCATAGGATCATAGATCTAGATCTGGAAGTAAATTTAGATCTCATCTCATACTACCCCTTCACCTTATAATAAAGGTTTAAAAGGTTAAGTGAAAAGTATGTTGCTCAGGTTCATACAGCTAGTGTTAAAAACTGCATTGGAACCCAGGTTTCAAGTTAAACACTGTATCAACTATACCACTCTACCTCTTATGCTGGATTCTTCTTTTTGAATTCCAAAATATTACTATGTGGCATTTGCATTTCATTAGGGGTATCCTAAATGGATAGTATTTCACTTCATATTGATAGTGTGACAACTGAGGAAATATTTGCAAGTGGGCCAGTGTTTCAATATTTTTCAAATTACATTGCCCCTCATGATAAAGAATCCTGAGCATCAAGAAGGCATGCACATCCCTCCATGCCCAGAAGACAAGCTCAGTATAGGCAAAATGTCCCACAGAACCTAAAATTAAGTTAAATTATTTGAGTCCTTTATTTTTATGTTCTCTGTGATCCTCTGCTTGCATTTTCTTCTCTAATTGCACTGTAGTCATTATCATCACTTTAGCCCAATTCCTTTTCTGGTGAAGCAAAATGACCATTTATTCGTTTTATTTCTAGGTCTTGGTACTTTTATTTCACACTAATCTTCTTTGGAATGAACTCCTCAAATTCCAATTCCCAACACAGCCTTAATTCTTTACCACTAAAAATGCACATTATGATCATGGGTCCCTATAGATCTTCTGAATCATTTCTATACTTACTGGAATAGCTTTATAAACTATTCACTAGACCTGGTTTACATTAAAAAGCAATTAGTTGAGTCAAAACTCATTTTCATTCATTCATCCAACACAAATCTATTAAGGGACTACTATGTGTGAAGTAAATGCAGTGTTCCATAATGGATAAAGAAATGATCTTAGAGTCAGGAAGTTGAAGACCTGCCTCTGACATATTACTGACTGTGTGACTCTAGAAAAGTTACTTAAACACTCAGTACTCCCAAGAATTTGAGATTATAAATTACAGAAGAGTTAGTCACACAAATGCATAAGGAGAGGGAATGTAATCACTAGAAGTTCCTTATCCCTCTGGAATCACAGATCTGGACAATATCCAAAGCATTGTTCTTGAGTTGGGGGAAATATAGATTTTAAAGAAATTATCTCTGAACTTATATTCACTGATTAATTATATTTAACTATATTATGTTTATTATGTATTCATTCTCTTTATATTTTTCTATGTATACTTTTATATGCACATGTTATTTCTCCAAATGGAATTTAAGTTCCTTGAGAGCAGGCAGTTTTAATTTTGTTTTTGTATCCCCTCGGCTCAGCATGGTTCTTAGCACATAGTAGGTGCTAAATAAATGCTGATTGATAGATTTTTCCATTAAATTTTACTTCCATTGAAAAATAAATCATTGAACACATACTTGTCAACCTACTTTCAGTTGGCCTGTAATCTCATTAAGGCAATTGGTTTGTCCAATGAATAGTACTTCTGGACTTAGTTTCAGGGAAAAACAAAATTCAAATCCTACCTTAGACACTTATTAATTATGTGACCCCTGGCAAGGTACTTAACCTCTATTAGCCTCAATTTCCTCATATATAAAATGAAACAGTTGGACCTGATCTCTTCCAAGATCCCACCTTATAGATATGATCCTAATTCATCAAAATTCATCTATGCTGTACTGTCCTTTTCATTCACTTTTTATTATCCTAATTTCTTCATAGAGGACCTAAGCAAAGCATTGGAGTCCTCTCATTCTTCCCATTTTTTTAAAATATTACACATGTAGCTGTATTTCCCTACTTTCTACTCACTGCATGACCAGCCCATCTCATTTTCCAGTCATACATGTCATCAGTGATATCTTGTAAGTCACTTCATTGGTACAAGTCACTGCTGGTAATATCTTGTCTCATTAAATCCACCATGAATAATTATATTGCTCTTTGAGTCACATGAAATTCTGAGTCTTCTGAGAAATAATGGTTTTACAAAAATTTTAGCCATATATCATCATGGGAAAATACCAGTGTTGAAAAAAAGAAATGAGCTCTAAAGTCTATGGTCACACAGTTACTTATTAGCAAAGCCTGGCCTGGTAAAGAATTCTTCTAATTCATGGTTAGAAGTCTTTCCTCTCTATCACTATACATCAAGCACTTCATCAACTGTGAAATAATGTCTCTTCCTGAAATAGCATTAAGGCAAAGGATTTCCCACCCACTATAGAATGACTAACTTCCTGCAGATCTCTCCATACCTGAAAAATACTTCATCTCCCATTCATTTTTTTTAAATAAGCACATCTGTCTAAAATGAAAATCTTTGAATGACGGTCCATAAGAATGAAAGGTGAATGACTTGGTTTTATGTATAAAAGCAGCTACCTTTGCTTCCCCCCTCAAGTCCCTTTCACAACCTTGGTAATAACTTTGTTAAAATTCTGGTATCAATTTTATTATCATTAATAAATTACCTCCAACAAAATAAGCCCCTTGATGAATATTAATTAGTCACTATTGAGATCTTTGTTTCTTATCTCAAACTGGCTTGAGGACTCTCTTAATTCTTTTATATGATAATCTCTCAGTCTTTAAAAAAAAAGTTTCATCAGCTTACTGTCTACTCAATGACCTTTACAATCACTAGTAGAAAGAAATCAAAATGGACTTTAATAACATTATGTAATTCATTAAAGACATGTGGCCTATGTTTCAATATTATAAATCCATATGTGATCTCTTAATACTTTCAAAATCCATTTCAACTCATTTCTAATTACCATGGTATTATTCAATATTATTGTCTAGTCATGTAATATGAGACTTTGTGAAGGATATGTTATTTCATCAATGTGGAAAACTCCCTAAGTGAGAACTCTCTTCACCAACACAAGTCTTTGACATCTAGAAGAGTGTTAGGAAATCACCTGAAGTAAATAAAGATAAATGGCTTACCCAGGGTCATACATTTAAGAAGAATTGGGCCAAAGACATTCCAACACAGGTCTTATAATAAATCCAAGCCCAGAATTTTATCTACTAGTTGCCTTTATACAGCAAAAATCATATGTAAAAATATCCAACACTTTCACAGTACTTTCTACCTCTTAAAAAATCAATTATTACTCTTCAGACTCAGTTATTTTCCTTCCTTCTCCTCTTTCCATCCTTCTCTTTTCCCTCTTTCCATCTTTCACTTCTTTCGTTCCCTCCATGCTTCTCCTTCTTTCTTCTCTTCTTCTCTTCATCCTTCCTCTTATTCCTTCCTTGCATCCTTCCCTGACTCTCTCTCCCTCCATCCTTCCTCTTTTTCTTTCTCTCCATCTTTCCTTCATTCCCTCTCTTCCTTCTTTCTTTCTTTCAAATGAAATATTTGTAAAAGGCACATAGCACAATGACTGGCACACAATAGTTGCTAAATAAATGCTTATTCCTTCCCTCCCTTCTTTTTTTCCCTTCCTTCTTTCTCCCTCCCTCTGTCCCTTTCTTTGTCCCGCCTTTGTTTCCTTCTGTATTTTTTCCTTCTTTTCTTTCTTTTGACCAAAAAATATTGAGTATATAGCACTGTCTTAGGTTCTAAAGAGCTTACTAAAGAGTGAAAATGCATAGTTGTTACCTTTGAAGCACTTAGCATCCATTTAGACAGACAAAGCAAACAAATTAAATAGCTAAAGAATATTAGAGTGTGCATAATAATGTAGCATACTCTAAAGTATACATAAGCAGAGTAGTGGAGTTAGAAAGATTCTCATAAACCATCTGGTTCAACCCACACTTGAAAAAGTATCCTCACTATAACATATCTGACAAACATCCTCTGCTGAAAGACCTTCAGTGAGAGGGAACCCACTAGTTCACTTAGGTAGTACATTACACTTTTGGACTGTTCTCATTGTTAGTGGCTTTTTGGTGAATCACTCAGACACCAAACATAAATTTGTTTCTTTTTATCTTCTACCCATTTCTCCTACTTCTTTTCATTAATACCAGAGAGAACAAGTTGAACACCACTTCCACATTTCGGTCCCTCCAATGCTTGCAGATCTTACTCTTCCCCTCATTCTTCTCTTCCCTAGGCAAATATGCCTATTCTTTCCATATAATTCTGATTCTCATATGGCATATAGTCAACACATTTCACTGTCTTGGGTACTGTCCTCCATTATTATATTTTAAAATAATTATCAAAAATATTTATAGCAGCTCTTTTTGTGGTGGCAAGGAATTGGAAATTGAGAGAATGTCCATCAATTGGGGAATAACTGAGTAAGTTTTGGTATATGAATGTAATGGAATACTATTGTGCTATAAGAAATGATGAACACGCTGACTTCAGAAAAACCTGGAAAGATTTGTATGGTCTGATGTTAAGTGAAATGAGCAGAACCAAGAGAATGTTGTACACAATAACAGCCATGTTGTGCAATGAGTAATATTGATAAACTTAACCCTTCCCAGCAATACAAGGATCTAAGACAACTCCAAAGACCTCAAGATGGAAAATACTATCCACATCCAAAGAAAGAACTGTGGAGTTTGAATGCAGATCAAAGCATACTATTTGCTATTTTTTTCTTCTATTGAGTTTTGTTTCCTCTTTCTGGTGGTTCCTCCTTTGGGTTCTAATTTTTACTTAAAACATCACTAATGTGAGAGGGCAGAGCCAAAATGGCAGATTGAAAGCAGTGACTTGCTTGAACTCTCCCCCAGACCCTTCCAAGTACCTATAAAATGGCTCTAAACAAATTCTAAAGTAGCAGAACCCACAAAAAGACAGAGTGAAACAAATTTGCAGCCCAAGACAACCCTGATGTTAAATCAGAAAGGTATATCATGCATGGCTGGGAGAGGAGGGCAGTTTGGTGTGGGCGCACAGGCCACAGTAAAGCTGGAGCAGGCCTCAGAGGACTAAATCACGGGCAGCTATGGTGGATTCCAGACCTCTCAACCCACAAACGCCAAAAACAACTTAGAAGGTCAGTGGAATAAGTCTGTTTCTGTGGTGAGAGAGAAGCTAGGTCTCAGCCCCAGTTCTTGAGCATGGCCCAGGGGCAGTGGCTGTCTCCTGAGCTTCCTGCCCACAGACTGAGGGGGATAGAGTGTCTGATCAGAGAGGGATTGCAGGGATCTCTTTGCCAGTGCTGAGGCAGGATTCTCTTGCTCTGCCCCTGCTTGGATCTGGGTCACAGTTCTAAGGGGTGGACCTGGAGTGAGGAGGAGTGCTGGTGTGATGATGCTTGTAGTGGCAGTGGAAAGGAAATTTTCCTCACAGGTGCAAAGCAGAAAAGAGTGCTTGTGGTCACTCATAGACCAGAGCACAGGCCATAAACACCTCACCCCTTATCATACCACCTTGTAAGAACTGAAAATTTACAGAAGTATCTCTGAAAACAGCTGTACAAATCCCAGAAGCTTGGGACACTACATTCTCCACATTGGAAGCAGACCTCTACCTTAATAAAGAGTTTGTAACTCAAATAATTACTGGAATCATGAGCAAACCTCGCAAGAAGTGTTAGACCATAGAATCTTTTTTCAGTAACAAAGAAGATCAAAACATACAACCAGAAGAAAACAACAAAGTCAAAGCTCCTACATCCAAAGACTCCAGGAAAAATATGAATCAGTCCCAGGCCTTGGAAGAGGTCAAAAAGGATTTTGAGAAGCAAGTAAAAGAAATAGAGGAAAAACTGGGAAGAAAAATGAGAGTAATACAAGAAAATAATGAAAAACAAGTCAACAGCTTGCTAAAGGAGACCCAAAAAAATACTGAAGAAAATAACACCTAAAAAATAGCCTAACCCAAATGGCAAAAGAGATTCAAAAAGCCAATGAGGAGAAGAATTCCCTAAAAAGCAAAATTGGCCAAATGGAAAAGGAAGTCCAAAAGCTTACTGAAGAAAATACTTCCTTAAAAATTAGAATAGAGCAATTAGAAGCTAGTAACTTTATGAGAAATCAAGATACTGTAAAACAAATCCAAAAGAATGAAAAATTAGAAAACAATGTGAAATATCTCATTGGAAAAACAACTAACCTAGAAAATAGATCCAGGAGAGAGAATTTAAAAATTATCACACTATCTGAAAGCCATCATCAAAAAAAAGAACCTAGACATCATCTTTCAAAAAATTATCAAGGAAAACTGCCCTGACATTTTAGAACCAGAGGGCAAAATAGGAATTGAAAGAATCCACCGATCTCCTCCTGAAAGAGATCGTCAAAGGAAAACTCCTAGGAATATTTCAGCCAAATTCCAGAGGTCCTAGGTCAAGGAGAAAATATTGCAAGCAGCCAGAAAGAAACAATTCAAGTATTGTGGAAACACAATCAGGATAACACATGATATAGCAGCTTCTACATTAACGGACCAGAGGGCATGGAATATAATAATCCGGAAGGCAAAGGAGATAGAATTACAACAAAGAATCACCTACCAAGCAAAACTGAGTATAATCCATCAGGGGAAAAAATGGTCATTCTGTGAAATAGAGGACTTTCAAGCATTCTTGATGAAAAGACCAAAGCTGAATAGAAAATTTGACTTTCAAATACAAGACTCAAGTGGACCATGAAGAGTTAAACAGGAAAGAGAAATCATAAGAGGCTTATTAAGGTTGAACTGTCTACATTCCTGCATGGAAAGATGATATTTATAACTCATGAGACCTTTGTCACTGTTAGGGTGGTTGGAGGGAAAAAATTATATGCATGTATAGAGAGATAGAGAGAAAGAGAGAGAGAGAGAAAGAGAGAGAGAAAGAGAGAGAGAGAGAGATTTAGACAGACAGATAGATAGATAGATAGATAGATAAACAGACAGATAGATGGGGGGGCACAGGGTGAGTTGAAGATAAAGGGGTCACACCTGGATAATAAAATTAGGGGGTGAGAGAAGATTATACTGGGAGAAGGAGAAAGGGAGAAGTAGAATGGGGTAAATTATCTCACAAAAAAAAACAGGAAAGAAAAGGCTCTTACAGTGGAGGGGAAACAAGGGAAGGTGAGAGGAAATGAGTGAATTTTATTCTCATGGGATTAGGCTTAAGGAGGGAGTAACATACACACTCAATTGGGTATAGAAATCTGTTTTACCCTACAGGAAAATAGGGGGAGAAGGGGACAAGAGAGCAGGTGAATGATAGAGAGAGGGGCAAATAGGAAAAGGGGGTAATCAGAAGCAAACACTTCTGAGGAGGGACAGGGTCAAAAGAAAGAATAGAATAAATGGGATGGGCGGGATAGGATTAAGGGAAATAGAGTTAGTTTTTCACAGCAAGTCTACTATGCAAGTGTTTTGCATAACTGCACATGTATAGCCAATAATGAGTTGCTTGCCTTTTCAATGAGGGTGGGTGGGGAGGGAGGAAGGGAGAAAATTTGGCACCCAAAGTTTTAAAAACACATGTTTAAAAAAAATGTTTTCACATGCAACTGGGAAATAAGAAATACAGGAAATGGGGTACAGAAATCTATCCTGCCCTATAAGAAAGTAGAAAGGGAAAGGGATAAGAGAAGGAGGGTAGAGATAGAAGGGAGGGCAGACTAGGGGATGGGATATTCAGAATGCATGACATCTTGGGGTGGGGGGAAGGGTGAGATGGGGTGAAAATTTGGAACTCAAAATCTTGTGGAAGTAAATGTTGAAAACTAAAAATAAATAAACTATTAAAAAATCACTAATGTGGAAATATGTTTAATAGGAATGTATTTGTATAGCCTCTATCAAATTTTGCACTGTCTTGGGAAGGGTGGTAGGGAAGAAGGGGGAGAAAAATTTTCAACCCAAAAGTATATGGAAGTGATTGTTGATAAATCAAAATAAATTAATTTTAAAAAATAAAAAAGAATTGTAAAAAATAATAAAAAATAATTATCCAATATGACATTTTAGGTGAAAAAAATCCCCAGCATGAGGCAGCCCTTTATGACAATGATAAATTTTGACTCCAAACTTTGGTAATACTGGGGTTTGTAAGGTACAGATTCCTCAACTATGTGCACTACATTTTTTTTTTGTAGGAGGGTGTTGATTATACCATACTAGTCTTCCTCTGTTGAATTTTTTTTTCTCTTATAGCTCTCTGACATTTGACCTTGATTTTACTTCATAGTTTCTAGAGTTCTTTTATGTGCCTTATGGACAGCAGCTTGGTTAAATTTATATTGCCACTGTATCTCCTTTGAAAGCATATCTTAATCTCAATTATTGATCATGATGCTTCATAGAATAGCTACTAATTGAAAAACTAATGAAGTCATATTTGGAGTAGCACCACAAGACTTCTCTGCTATTAGATATTTTGCTGAGTCATACACTAAAGGTACTTAATTCCCTCCCTCACCTTTTTTCTGTACCAAAGTGAGTTACGTGTATTTCTGATGTTCTCATCAGGACAATTAGTTAGGGTCTTCCATGTTAATTTCAGTTTATGTTTTATTTTCTTTCTAAAGAGAAAAATATGAGTTTCTTAGATTCTGGAATTTTCTATTCTGTGGAACATAGGAAACAGTGTTTAAAATGTGCATTTTAATGTTTCCTATGAAATTTGCATGAAAACAAAGAATGTACAGGGCAAATTCTGACTTTAGAGGTTCATCTTGCTCAGTGTGTGGCTTTTTTTTTTTTATCAGCAGTATTCCAAACATTCTGGTCCCAGACTGACTTCTTCCTCTTAATATGAAGTACAACCTATTAATTCTCACAGTAGTTTAATCCAAGGTTTACTGCAATGGAATTTAACTACAACTGATACAGCAAAATAAGTTTAGGATAGAAAGACAAGCAGTTGACCTTCTTGGTCCAGTTCCTGTGGTAGTTTTTCTATGTAATGGGGCCAATTCCCCTCCCAATTCCCCTCCCCTCACAATTATGGGGGCAGAAGAAAAGGGTATAGGTCAGAGAGCTGCAGAAGCTATAAAACTCTTATATAAAAGTCTGATAGATGTAGTAGGAAGAAGAAATAGACCTTTTTAAAGGAGCCAACAAATCTTTTAATACCTACATAATCTTTTCTGAGCTGGTGAGTTTTGGAGGTCAGATATTTGCAGACTAGAAGGAAGTAGAGAGTGGGTGTCTGACAGCTGTGAAACTCGACAGACATATTCAGTCCAAAGCTAAATCAAAGATAAAAAGTTTCATTTTGCAATGATATGAGCTTCATAAAAAGATCCCTTTCCACTCATGTCCAAGTAATAGCAATATAAAACATTAGAGACAATTGAATATATAATTGTGTTGGTATCATTGATAACTGTTCACCCAGATTACATTATCTGTAGTAGCCCTCTATAGTTTGCACACTGACAGACCTTTACAAGGACAAAACATTGAATTTAAACTACCCCCCAAAAAAATCTGGAATATGGATTTTGACACAGTTGAAGTAACTCAATTTTAATTCACCCAATAAATGAAATTTCTGAATGATAGAAGGAAAAGCAGTTTCTGTATTTTGAAAAAGATTTAATAAGGATTATGATCAAGATTCCTACAAGTCTATTTTTGGTCATCAGTACTAATTCACTATTAATTCTAAAAATATAACCTGATTTTCTGAATTATGTGTCTACTCTCAAGCTTCCTTATCTGCTTGAACAATTACTGCATGCATATTACATGCACAAGTATAAGCTTCTTAAATAATAGGCATTTTAAATCCCACAGGTTTAAAATGGAAACTTTCCATTACCATAAAACAAAAATATATTGAAAACACCAACCACATTGCAATATCCAAATGGAAACAGAAACATTATATGAGCTTTTCAAAAGTTCTAAAGTATTCCTATAACTTGTTCATAATTAACTTAAAATAAGAAATCCCCCACACTGCATAGAAAATATATATCCAATGTTTCCTGTCTGTTATAGATAGCCATAAGTTAGGACAGGAAAACATGTCAGAACAAGTGTAAAAAAAAAGTAGCACACTTTGTCTTTGACAAATTATTTAGATCATACACTGTCAATGGACTCTGAAATAATTTACTTAAAAAATCAATTACATAGAAAAATAAATTTGTGGAATTCAAGCTGGACATGTGCTCAGTTTATCATAATTCACCTTTTACCCACTGAAATAGACAATAATGCATTAGAAGGTTTTTTTTTCCTTCTCTTAGGGCTCAGAAAAGTGCCTTAAGTGTCTTTCTGTTCATAATAGTCTCTGTCCACATATAGTTAGAGAATAACCATTATCTTTGTTATCATCAACCAAAAAAAATATATTACCACTGTGAATCTGAGCAAGTCAATTCCTCTTTTGGGGCCTCAGTTTATGTAAAATGAAGGAGTTGAAACAGATGATATTTAATATGTCTTATAAGTTACAATCCTAGGATACTTTCTACTCATTACCTAATGTGTTCTATGCAAAGTTGTTATGGTGTAGTCAATAGAATATTGACTGTGGAGCAAGGAAAAACTGATTTCCATTTACCTTTATGATTCATACTAGCCTTGTCACCCTGGATAGGTCACTTAACTTTTATGTACTTCAGGAAGCTCTGTAGTACTTGTCTACTCATTTAATTTCTTTTGGTCTCATTTTTTTTCTCATTTGTGAAATGAGGATTAAAATATTTGGACTACTATAAATAGTTATTTTGACTATGATAAATACCCAAATTGACTAAAAAGGACATATGAAGAAAATCACTGTCTAAATCCAGAGAAAGAACTAATAAATAGATTATAGAATAATTTTACATACACACAGAGAGAGCTATTTGTGTCTTAATGGTAATCATCTCTAGGGTGGGGTGGGGGGAAGAAAAAAGTTCACATGATAATTTTGTTGTCTATTTGAAAGGAATAGCAAGTTGTACATAGTAGATGTGCAGGTTCATGTGTGATCATCTTTTTATTGTACTGTTATGGAAATGTATGTTTTATTCCATATATTAAAACTATTTTTAAAAAAGTGTATTTGAACTATTTATCTACTAGGGCTGTTATTAGTACCAGATAAGATAATTTACGTTTTAAAAACTATATAAAAATAATGTATTATTCCTTTAATAGTTCAAGATCTAAGATTTTCTCTATCAGGTGTAGTTTATTCATTAATGATGATCAAAACCTCTCTGCATTTTACATGTTGGTCTTCAAGGGTTGCTCTGGTCAAAAATAAATTTATAACCACATAAACTATTTGAAAATAGTTGTCATACTTGTTATGATGAGACCCTTTCAACTGAACCAGATGGTTCTTTAGAAAACAGTCATTGCAATCATAAGGGACTTATAAAAGTTAAACTGTTTACATTCCTACATGGAAAGATGATATTTGTAACTCTGAGACCTTTCTCAGTATTAGGGAAATTGGAGGGAAAATATATATGTATATATACATATACATATACATATACACACATATACATATTATATATATATAGACAGAGGGCACAGGGTGAGTTGAATTTGAAGGGATGATATCTAAACAAGAAAATTAAGTAGTGAGAGAAGATTATAATGGAGAAGGAGAAAGGTAGAGGTAGAATGGGGTAAATTATCTCACACAAAACAGGCAAGAAAAAGCTTTTATAGTGGAGGGGAAGTGGGGGAAGGTGAGAGGGAGTGAGTGAATCTTACTCTCATCAGATTTGGCTTAATGAGGGAATAACATACACACTCAATTGGGTATGGAGATCTATCTTACCCTTCTGGAAAATAGGGGAGAAGGGGATAAGAGAGGGGGGGGTGATAGAAGGGAGGGCAGATTGGGGCAGGAGTAATCAGAAGCAACCACTTCTGAGGAGGAACAGGGTCAAAAGAGAGAATAAACGGGGAGGGAGGTAAAATAGGATAAAGGGAAATACAGTTAGTTTTTCACAGCATGACTATGATGGAAGTGTTTTGCATGACTACACATGCATAACCTATGTTGAGTTGCTTGGCTTCTCAATGAGAATGTGTGGGGAGGGAGGAAGGGAGAGAATTTGGAACCCAGAATTTTAAAAACAAATTTTAAAAGTTATTTTTACATGCAACTGGGAAATAAGATAGATAGGCAATGGTGTACAGAAATCTATCTGGCCCTATAGGAAAATAGAAGGGGAAGGCGATAAGAGAAAGGGGGAGGTGAAAGAAAGGAGGGCAGATTGGGGGAAGGGATATTCAGAATGCATGCAGTCTTGGGGTGGGGGAGGGGAGAGGTGGGAAGAAAATCTGGAACTCAAAATCTTGTGGAAGTGAATGTGGAAAACTAAAAATAAATTTAAAAAAAAGAAAAAGAAAAAGAAAAGAAAACTATCATTGCTGAGCCCAGGTTCCAAATCCTCATTGAAACTGTTACAATGGATGCTAGCTGAAATAACCTTCAAGATCTCAGTATCATCTCCACACCGTAAGAAGGAAGTAGTGAAGAAAGTTATATTATCCTTTATGTTTCCATGCAATGATTTAGGGTAGAAGTAGGGAAATAGGTGGGCATTGCAAAATGATAAATTTTGGAGAAGGAAATGGCAAACTAGTCCAGTATCTTTGCCAATAAAACTCCATGAACAGTTTGTCTATGGGGTCATAACGAGTCAGAAACAACTGAACAATAAAAGGAAGGCTGACAGGCATTGCAAAGTGATAAATTTAAGACTGAAGTAAGAAAAAACTTCATAATTACTAGAGTTTTCCAAAAGTATAATGGAACTGAACTCATTGGAGATTGACAAAATCCTGTGATTCTTTGGGTGTGTCAGGAAGGGGATTCCTGTTTGTCTTTGGTTATCTTAGACGACTTTGAAAATCTCCTCAAGTACTCCTGCATGTCTCAAAGTCAGATTTTTTGAACATTATTTGTCAACTAAATCGTCACATTTTCCTAGAATTTCAATTCTCACCTGTTATCTAGTAAATTCTGTTACTAGAAAAGCAATTTCTTCATAATGCCAAATGAATCTACTTCAAAAGTTACATTAAATTGCTCAATGGCAACAAGTATGAACTACATTTAATTATATTTAGTATAGTTTCAATTATGAGATTAAGGCTTCAAGTAGACAATGATCTCACAAAATTGTTCATTGTGTTTACTGAAAAATGCTTACCATAAAATATTAAGTATCAGGATATAACCATATTGATTACTAAACCAGGATCCATTTTGCCTTTTTAAGGAAACTTGGTATTAGTCTCAATTCTGATTTACTTGCATCTTGCTATGAAAATTAACTTCTAATAACACCAAAAATATCATCCAGAATGAGTAAAAAATCCGTCCCTTTTTTTTTAAGTTTTAAACTCAGTGGAATTCTGCTCAAGAAGAATAATTTGCCCATTTATCTTTCAGGGTCATATCTCCATTGCCTCCCTTAAATCAACATAAAACTCTTCATCCTAAGCTTATGAACAAGTCAATAACCTGTTACCAGAACATACAATATTGTTGCAATCAATTACAACACATATCTTTCAGCATTATCTTGACAGCTTATGACTCCTTTCTTGACATTGTCATAGTAATTATAGTCTCATTTTCAAGTTTTCACCAAGTTACAGTTTTTAAAATTACTTCAGATGGCATTGTAAAGTCCCTTTGCTGTTTATTATTTGACAAGAATCAATTTATTTTGTCTCCCTTTTCACTATTTTGAGCAGGTTTCAATGATTGATGCAATTATAGGGTGGATATGCAAAAACTGAAACTATGGATTGCTTTCTTCTTTGAAAATTGCATGAGAAATCTTGTTCTGGTGCATGAAAATATACAGTTTTTTAAATACTTTAATAGTGTAAAAGATGTAATCAAATGATTTATTTTTCACAAGAATAATGCAGTAATTAATAGAATATTAGTATATTGCTTTCTTTAATCATATAACACTTTAAAAGGAGTGCCAATAACATTTATATTTTTGAAATTATTACTCTTCATTCCTCCTCTCTCACACCTGACAGGTAGATTCTTGTAACATGATTTATTATTTACTTTTTTTTTTTACAAGTTTTATTTTTCCTCTTTAAAAAAATCATTTATTCTTAAATCCCCCTGCCTCAATGAGCTCTCTCTCTCTTTTAAGAATTAGGTTATATATTGTTTTTCAACTAAAAATCTATTTTCTCTCCCTCACATCTCTGAACACATTTTGGGGAAAAAAAACATAAAACTCATTTAAAAATATACATAATTAAACTAAACAAATTACCACACTGAGCATATATAAAACATGTCTCATTCTGCTCCCAGGGTCCATCACTTCTTTTTCAAGAGGTGGTTAAAATGCTGATTCATCATGTCCACTGGAATTGTGATTAATCATTATGTTGATATTAAATATATATCTCAAAGGCTATCAAAATTGTTTTTCTTTACAATTGTTATTGTATGAACTGTTCTTCTGGTTCTACTCACCACATTCTCAATCAGTTCCTACAAATTTTCTCTGGTTTCCCAGAAATCATCCTTTTTTTTCATTCTTCTGGCAAAACAGTATTCAGTAAATTCATTTACCACAATTTTTTTCAGGCATTTCCTAATTGATAAGCATCTCTTTAATTTCCAGTTCTAGAAAAATAATGTGTTTTTTTCATAAATTTTGTAAATTTTCTTCTTTCTTTGATTTTTTTAAAGAGCCCTCTCTTTTGAGCAGGAAAAAAAAATGGAAAGAGTCAAGACGCTGGAGTAGAGAAGTATTCAGTTGAGTTATCCCAAATTCCCCTCCAAACAACTCTAAAATAATGCCTCAACTTTAACTCTGGACTGGCAGAACCAGCAAAGGTTTGGGTGAAACAACTTTGCAGCCCAAAACAACTTACGAATTCAGCAGAAAAGGTCTGTCTCACTGAGATGGTGGTGGGGCCTGGACCCACAGCAGCATGGACCACGAGCACAGTCCTTGCCACAGCACCAGCAGAGGGCCATAAAGGCAACTGCATTTGGTGGCAACAGAGCTTTGCTTTAGGAGCTCTGAGCCCATAGACTGTGGGGGGTGGGGTTAGACAACTGATCAAAAGGAGATTACATGGAACCCTTTGCTGGGGGTGGATTCAGGACCTTGTTGCATTGTCAATACACACTTCTGGGTCCCAATACCATGTCAAAAAGGAACAACAGCACTTGTCACGACAAGGGAGCAGGGTCTCTGGTGGTGGTTCCAGGGTAAAGAGGAATGCTTGTGGTCACTCAAAGGGAAGGGACTCTTACCTCAATTTCAAGACAGAGGGGAACACTAGCAATTGTGGCTGCAGGAGAACATGAGACCTGATCACAGTTCCAGAGTCAGGAAGAGTGCTAGTGCTGGTGGCTACAGGGGAAAAAGATCCCTTCCGGGGTAAAGACCAGAGCACAGGCCAGAAGAGCAATGACCACACCTCTGCTTAGATCATACCACATTGGAAGCACCAAAATCTATAGATCTCCTATAGCTAGCTCTAAAAACAGCAACAAGAAAGGCCTAAAACTTGTGATAGTGTCCCCTGCACTGCAGAAGTAGAGTCCAAATTTAACATTAAGTTAAAATTTAATGGAGAACAATCTGGAATTATGCCCAAAGAATTATAAAACTGTGTATACCCCTTGACCCAGCAATACCACTATTAGGACTATTTCCCAAGATGATCAGGAAAAAAGGAAAAGAACCTGTATGTTCTAAAATATTTACAGCAGCTCTCTCTGTAGTGACAAAGAATTGGAAATTGAGGGATGCTGGTCAATTGGGGAATGGCTGAATAAGTTGTAGCATATGATTATGACAGAATATTACTGTGCTTTAAGAAATGATTAGTTGGTTGGTTTTAGAAAAAAATGTGGAAAGACTTGCATGAAATAATGAAAAGTGAAATGAACAGAACCAAGAGAATGTTGTATATTATAATAGCAATGCCATTTGAAGAATAATTGTGAACA
Source organism: Vombatus ursinus (assembly GCF_900497805.2). Lineage (NCBI taxonomy): Eukaryota > Metazoa > Chordata > Mammalia > Diprotodontia > Vombatidae > Vombatus > Vombatus ursinus. The sequence goes on from NW_020954619.1 coordinate 29,576,194, forward strand.
ACCAAATTATGCTGAATACTATAAACACTCAAATTAACTATAAAGGACCCATGGAGAAAAATGCTATTCACTTCTGAAGGAAAAAACATATAGAAAAGTGAGTTGAGTCTTTATCATGCTGTTTTTCCTATCTCACTACACCAGAGACTTTCAAGAATTTCCCCTTAAGTAAGATGTAGGACTCTCATTCTGAATTATTTCATATTGTCTGGCATATATTCTCCTTAGCATATTTTTTCGATTTTGTTTCACTATTAATTGGATAAATTGTTCTTTGCCATGTGTATTCATAGTGGAACTGGTATCTGGTGAGATAGAAGTCAAGTCTTGGAAGTATTATTTGGGACCCTCTTTTTTCCATTAATGAATAGTCATTACAACCGAGAGAGAGAGAGAGAGAGAAACAGAGAGAGAGAGAGCACGTTATAAAATATAAAATGGATAATTTTGATTATATAAATTAAAAAGGTTTTGCACAAACAAAACCATGATCAAAAAGAAAGCAGAAAGCTGAGAGGAAAAAAAAAACTATTTTTGGCAAGTATCTCTGATAATGGCCTCATTTTTCGAATTTATAGACAACTGAGTCAAATTTATAAGAATAGAAGTCAATACAATACAAGTCAAGGACACAAGCCAATTGATAAATGGTCAAAGGATATGAACAGACAGTTGTCAAATGCAGAAATCAAAGCTATTAATATTCATATAAAGTGCTCTAAATCACAATTGATTAGAGAAATGCACACCAAAACAATTCTGAGGTACCACTGCAAACCATATTGGCTAATATGACAGAAAAGGAAAATGATAAATGTTGGAGGGGATGTGGGAAAAATTGGGACAGTAAAGCACTGTTGATGGAGTTGTGAACTGATCCAACCATTCTGGAGAGGATTTTGGAACTATGCCCAAAGTGCAATCGAAGTGTGCATAATCTTTGACCTAGCAATACCACTACTAGGACTGTATCCTGAAGATAATTTTTAAAGGGGAGAAAGGACCTATTTGTACAAAAAATATTTGCAGCAGGTCTTTTTTGTGGTAGCAAAGAATTAGAAATTAAGGGGATGTCCATCAATTGGGGAATGTCTGAACAAGTTGTGGTATATGAATGCAATGCAATACTGTTGAGCTATATAAGAAATGATGAGCAGGGTGATTTCAGAAAAACCTGTAAAGATTTACATGAACTGATGCAAAGTGAAGTGAGCAGAACAGGAGAACATTGTACATAGCAACAGGGATGTGGTATGATGAATAACAGTGAATGACTTAGCAATTCTCAACAATTCAAAGATCCAAGACAATTCCAAAGGACTTACAATGAAAAATGCTATCTACAACCAGAGAAAGAACTGATGGAGTCTGAATGCAGATCAAAGTATATTATTTTTCACTTTATTTTGGAGTGTTTTTTTTATTTGTGTCTTCTTTTATAACATGACTAATATGGAAATATGTTTTGCATGATTGCACATATATAACCTATATCAAACTGCTTACTCTCTTGGAGTGGGAAAGCAGGGAGGTAGAGAATTAGGAACTCAGAATTTTAAAAAATAAATGTTAAAAATTGTCTTTACATGTAATTGGGGGAGAATTAATGTTTATTTTTTTAAGGGAATAGTCATCAAGAGCTGTAGCTTGAACTTAAGAAAAATAAATCCCTTAGACTAATAATATTTAAGAGAGCAGATAGATATAATTGTAGCCTCTCTAAGAAGAGTTAATTGGCCAAGCTCTAGCCTCATTCTTCTGTTTCCCCTGACAGAAATCAGTTTTCCTTGGAAATTGGTGGGGGAAGGAGATATAAGAGATGGTTTGTTCCTATTTTCCTGTGAGTCACATCTAGGCAGATTCATTGGCATATACATAATCTCAATAGGCCAGACAAAAGCACACATGACACCCTTACAAATGTATAAAGGAAGTAATTTGGAACAAATGATTGAGATAGAACCAATAACTCCAAGATTTCTAGGTAGAGTTATTGCTGTCCTTTTTTTTTTTCTTTTCCCTTTCTATTTATTTGTGTGAGAGGCTATAAATATACTCAGGGCTGAATAAGACAGAAGCATCCTCAGATGAAGACAGGCATTGATTGAAAGTTTGTTGAAAGGGCTGCCTCCTAAAATCAGTCTAAAGGGCCACAGCTATTTTACAGTTAAGCAAGAAATATAAGAGATTTCTAACCCTAAGTCAGATAAAAGCTTAGCACCTTTGCCCACAGTGAAAGAGATTAAAAGTCAGATTCAACACCTGTGGTTGGTATTTAGTTTATTTAGCTGGGTGCCTATTTAACTGAGTCTAAGACAAGTTTTTTTTTGTTTTGTTTTGTTTTTTTTGCAAGAGAAGAAAAGCTATCACAACTAAGACTTTGAGAATGGAAAACCTATGTTTAGAGAAAGCTAAGGTCCCTCCAATCTATTACTGACTACATGATGGTGCAGCCTCACTAAAAGAACTGGTCTCTAAACTAAAAAAGAAATGATAGAGACTATTCTACCCCTTTTGGGACAATATAGCATTTCAGCTGGGAACTCCAGTTAAAGCAGGAAACAGAAAGAACTTTCATAACCATACGTCCAGCAAGACACTGTCGGGTAGTGACCCAATATCATTGGAATATAGGTCAGCAGTAAGCAAGAGACTAGTAAGAAGTAGCATCTGACAGAGTATGCAGTCCAGCCAGAGATTACATGTCACATAAGATTAGAGAAAACAAGTGACATCACCAAAAAGCACAGGTTTCTTTGATGTCTCTTGGTTGTGATTTGTCTCTCAATTTATGTGCCATGGCCCCTCATTTTTTCTATGCATGTCCATCATGTATTTATATGTATCTATTCTTCCAAATGATTATGTGTTTTCTTATGTGCAAGTATGTTGATTGTACATGGGAAAAATGTTCTAATGCTACTTATCTCACTAGGATTTTTCAATAAATGCCTTTATGATAATAGGGGCTGAGGATTTAATTATTTTTGAATATATACAGATGAAGAAAGTACTTATGCTAGCTTGTTTGGCCATGTTCATTATTCAAAAATGGAATATCCCTCTATGTTAATCTAGTCCAATAAATTGTCAAATCCAGGAATTTCTCCCTCCACAGAATGTCTTGCATTTGTCCTTTTTTCTGCATTCACATAACCATCATTGTCATCTAGGTCTTCACCCCCTTTCTTGGGCTACACTATAGCCCCTGAATTGACTTTACTGTTTGTAGGCACTCCTTGCTTCTATCCATTCTCCACATATCTGCCAAAGTTATTTTTCCAAAGACCAAGTATGACTCTATCACCCTTCTTCTCAATAAATCACAATATCTCTCAATTGCTTTTAGTATCATATGAAAACTCCTCTTAGGCATTTAAAGGCCTTAACATTCTGGTCCCAACCTACCTTTCCAGGCTTATTACACATTCCTTTTTGTGAACTCTATGATACTGTCAAATTGGACTTCTTAATATTCCATATACATGACACTCCATTTCTCACCTCCGTACCATGGTACTGCCTTTTCCCCATTCCTGTTGTAGCAAGTACTCTATGCCTTCACTCTCCCTTATCAAAACTGGCTACAACCCAAGATTCAAGGGTTGGACATCTTACACTGTATAACAAAATAAGATCAAAATGGGCATATTGTTTAGACATAAAGAGACATAAGCAAATTAGGGGAGTAAGGAATAGTTTACTTTTCAGATCTATGGAGAAAGGAAGAATGTATGACTAAACAAGATATAGAGAGCATTAGAAGATGTGAAATGGACAATTTTGACTATATTAAGTTTTTGTACAAGCAGAACCAATGCAACCAAGATTAGAGGGAAAGCAGAAAGCTGGGAAGCAATTTTTATAGCAAGTGTCTCTGGTAAAGGACACATTTCTCAAATACATAGAGAACTGAGTCAAATTTATAATAATACAAGTCATTCTCCCATTCATAAATAGTCAAAGGATATCAAGAGGCAGTTTTCAGATGAATAAAGCTATCAATATTCATATAAAATGCTCTGAATCACTATTGATTAGAGAAATGAAAATTTAAACAATTTTGACATATAACCTCACACATCTATTTGGCTAATATGACAAAAAAGAAGAATGATAAATGTTGGAAGGAATGTGAGAAAATTGGAACAGTAATGCACTATTGGTGAAGTTGTGAACTGATCCAACCATTCTGGAGAGCAATATGGAACTATGCACAAAGGACAGTCAAACTGTACATAACCTTTTATCCAGTAATATAACTTCTAGGTCTGTATACCAAGGAGATTATAAAAGGGGGTGAAGGTGACCTACTTAGACAAAAAATTATAGCAGCTCTTTTTGTGGTGGCAAATAATTGGAAATTGAGGGGAAGCCCATCAATTAGAGAATGGCTGCACAAGTTTTGGTATGTAAATGTAATGGAATACTATTGTGCTATAAGAAATAACAAGCATAATGACTTCAGAAAAACTGGAAAGATTTTGATGAACTGATGCAAGTGCAGTGAACAGAAACAGTTGAACATTGTACCTGTACAGTAACAGCAGCATTGTATGGTGACCTACTATGAATGACTTAGGTATTCTCAGCAATACAATGATCCAAGACAATTCCAAAGGACTTATGATTAAAAATGCTATCCTCATCCAGACAAAGAACTGATGGAGTCTGAATGCAGATCAAAGCATACGCTTTTCATTTTATTTTTTTCATGTTTTTGTTTCTTTTGGTCTGTTTCTTCTTTCACAACACAACTAATGTGGAAATTGATTTTACATGATTACACATACATAACCTATTACAAAACGCTTACCATCTTAGGAAGGGAGGAGGTGAGGGAGACAGAAAATTTGGAACTAATTTTTTTATAAATGAATGTTAAAATTGTCTTCACATGTAACTGGACAAAATAAAATACTATTAAAATTATATGATTAGAAAAAAAGTAAAAGGAAGTAAATTCATTACTTTATAGTCACATACTACATCATATATATATTGCCAATCTTAAAAAATCAATATATAAAATAAAATATACTTACTCCCATGATCATTACACTAGTGAAAACTATCATCTATTCTTCTCTGTACTTGTGAGATGCAAATAGAAGGTATAATGGATAGAGTGCTGAACCTGAAGAGAGGAAGATCAGAATCTAAATCCAGCCTCAGATACTTACCAGCTGTATGACACTGGGCAAGTCATTTAACTGTCTTCCTCACTATCATTTGTAAATTGAATATAATGATATTACCTTCTTTAATTGTTTTGTGGATCAAATGAGAAACCATGTGTAAAGTTGGTTGGCTGGTTGGTTGCTGTCCTTCCTTTTAAAAAACCACCAAAATGACATCACTATGTTGGAGTCAAGTTACAGTGTTTCTGACTGTGACTGATGAGACCAATATGAGCTCAGAAGGCTCTACCATAGGTTGGGTACAAATAGAATTTTTGGAGTGGAGATGTCTCTAAATTTGCAATTCACATGTTTCTTTTGTGCTATTACAGAGATTTATGCAAATGTTATCTATCATTATCATTATTATTATTGCAATGTTCTCCTAATAGAAATTCTTAATTGTAGTCTATCTCCTTGTCCAGGCCAGAGCCCTAGCAAATCTTTTAATTCACTACTATGATAAAGTCACTCATCTAAATGATTCATTGGTTTCTTATTAATAACTTGGGGCAGAGTAATCACTGAAGGGCATTAAAAGCCCTTCCTGTTCAGGCTCTAGCCTACATGCTTAGCTTTATTTTGTAATACTTCCTTTCATATACTTCTCTGTTTTAGTTAAACTGTACTATTATTCATGGCTCATTCTTATCCTGCCCTTTCCTGTCTCAATAACTTTGTACACATTCTTTCCCCATCCTCTGGAATGGACTTCTCCCTTTCTGCAAATTTCATCTTTTTTATGCCTGTCTTCCTTTAAAGCTCAGTTAAGATACCAACTAGTCAATGCAACTTTCCTATTAATAATACTAATATCTTCAATTTTTTTAGGATTAAATGACAGAGCATATCCAAATGCTTTGCAAACCTCAAAGACTAAAGTAACAGCTACTAATAATTATCATTATTATTACTATACTGATATCTTTTTATTTATTTATTTTTTTTTTTTTAGGCAATTGGGGTTAAGTGACTTGCTCATGGTCACACAGCTAGTAAGTGTCAAGTGTTTGGTCTGAGGCCGGATTTGAACTCAGGTCCTCCTGACATCAGGGTCAGTGCTCTATCCACTGCACCACCTAACTGCCTTTATACTGATCTCTTAACTAGGCTTCTTAATTGCAATCTATACTGTTACCCCAGTCACACCTTCCTTCTCCCTTCATCACACCTTTTCTTTAAGTAAAAGTCATCTCTTCCTTCTCAAATTCCCATAGAATTTTGATGAACCTTTGCATTTATTCGGCATGTCTTAATATCACAGTGCCTTCTAGACTTGTCATACTCCCCATTAGGTTATAAACTGCTTAAGAACAGAACCTATCTTATATTTATCTTTGATAAGATGAACTAGAGGTTCCCATGCAAAGGAGAATAAAATGACGTGAAAGGTTTTATTGAGAGTTGATACAATGAAATCTATGATTGGAATATGGCTTTAGAAGGATATACTTCAGTAAAACAAACAATGAATGAATGAATGAATGAATAAATGAATGAATAAAATAAAAATAAATGAATGAATGAATAATAATGAATATTATTGAATGAATTAATGAATGAATGAATAAAATAAAAATAAAAACAAAACTCTGTAGGTAAAAAGGAGAACAGTAGCTAGGTGGTGAAATAGTCCTGGACTGTGAGATAGAAGACTGAGTTCAGATCCTGCCTTGCATACTTACTTTGTAATCCTGGAGAAACCACTCATTCTTTTTTCAGTCTTATTTTCCTCATCTGTAAGATAGGGATGATAATGCCTTAACTCCTAGGATTGTTGTGAGGGTCAATGAGATAACAAATGTAATAGTGTTTTGCAAGTCTTAAAGCACTATATAAATTCTAGCTAGTGTTATTGTTCTAGCTAGTATAATTATTATTTTAGAGGGAAACTCATATAGGGAAATCTAGGGACCTGAGGGGGGAAATAGGGTGGCCAGCATTTGGGTGAAAATGAAAGAAATTGAAAATGCAATTTTATTATCAGAATATACTACAGTCCACCTGGACACATAAAGAGAATAGATGAGGAGTTTAGTAAACAAAAGAAGCTATCAGAGAAGCAAGATATAACAATGATAAAGATTTCAACTGTACAAATGTCAGAACTCTCTGTCAATGATAAGAGCGAGGATGTTAAGCATATCTTTACTTGCTTTTATGATAACTGAATTATTTAAATTGTGAGAAGAACCAAAAAGGGAAACAGGAATTGATTGGTATCTAAGAACGGAGTTGATGGGAAGTTTTCAGGTAAGTGACCAGTCCCTACTATAGTTTTAGATAAAGACGAAAAGGTGAGTGTCTTTTTATGCATATTTCAAAGGATTTGAAAAAGTTTAACTAGAATCCCATGAACTAAAATTTTTCAAGTGAACCCTTCTTTTTTGCAGAGATGTGGGACTATGGGTATTGAACATCACATATACTATCATGTTTGACTGACATGTTGTTTAGTTTTGCTAAACATGTTTTTTCTCCTTTTTACTTTTTTTTTAATAATGCATGATGGTTTACTGGGTAGTGGAAGGAGATACATTTTTATAATGAAGGTAGAATAAAAATAATGTATTTAACAACAAAAGTAAAAAAAAAAAAACACTTGCTGTTAAATTCAATCCAAACTGCATGGGAAATTGAAAAATAAAGGATCAAGTGAATATGCATATGTATGTAAACTTTGCCTTTGATAACCTTAAAACATTATATAAATGCCATTTACAAAAAAAAAAAGTAATTGGATGTTGGGTTGCATTGAGAAGCATAGTTTCCAAGAATAAAGAAATAATAGCCCTGCTATTCATTCTTAGTCATATCATGCCTGGAGTACTTTGTTTTCTTCTAAATTCCACATTTTAAGGACACTAGTAAGATGGAAAGCATCTAGAGAAAGACAACCAGGATCATGAAAGGCTTCAAGTATGCGCCATATGAAAATTGACTAAAGATACAAGGCATGTTAAACTTGAAAAATAAGGGACTCAGGGGCAGGAGTAGAGAGAGGGGTTGGATTACAAACAAATTCTAGAGCAGCAAAATCCACAAAAAAACAGATTGAAACAAATTTCCAGCCCAAGACAACATGGAAGTTCGGCAGGAAAGTTCTGTTGCAGGAGGATGAAAGAGGAACACAGTCCAGCTCAGGCCATGCCAGTATAGACCACATCCCAAGCAAACCCAGAGCAGGCTTTGGGGTGACTGAATCACTGGCAGCAGTGGCAGTTTCCAGACCTCTCAGCCCACAGATGCCACAGACAATTTAGAGAGTTAGCAAGAAAGGTCTCTCACCAGGTTGAGAGTGGAGCATAGTCCAGCATAGGTTGCCCAGCACAACCCCAGCCACAGTACAGCCCCAGCCACAGCAAACCAGGAGCAGGCCTTGGGAGTGACTGAATCAGCAGCGGCAGTAGCAGCAGTGCCTAGGGAGCTCTCTACCTATAAAGAGTAAGGGGGTAGAATAACTTCACAGAAGGAGATTACAGGGGTCTTTTTGCTACCACTGAGGCAGGTCTCTGTTGTTTTGCCTATATTCAAATCCAGGTTACAGTCCTGGGTGGCAGTCTCAGGGCGAGGAGGAACATGAGCATAGCATAGTTTGCTGCAACCATGGAGGGGGCACCTTCCTCACAGTTCTAGGGCAGAAAAGAGTGCTTATGGTCATTCACAGACTAGAGCACAGACCAGGAGAATATTAGACACCTCTCCTTAAATCATATCACCTTGGAAGAACCAGAAGTATTTCTAAAAACAGCTGCACAAAACCCTGAAGCTTGGGACAGTGAGTCCTCCACCCTGGGAGTAGAGCCTTACTTAAACAAAAACATAAAAGTCAACTAATAGACTGGGGAAATGAGCCAAAAATGGGATAAAAAACCCTATTGAAAGTTACTATGGTAACAAGGAAAATCAAAGCATACACTCTGAAGACTACAAAGTCAAAGCTCCTACATCCGAAGCCTACAAGAAAAATACGAATAGGTCTCAGGCCGTGGAGGAGCTAAAAAAAAAAATCAAGTAAGAGAGGTAGAGAAAAAATTGGGAAGAGAAATGAGAGTGATGCAAGAAAATCACGAAAAATGAGGCAACAGCTTGCAAAAGGAGACGCACACACACACTCACACACAATACTGAAGAAAATAACACCTTAAAAAACACACCAGGCCAAATGGTAAAAGAGATCCAAAAACCCAATGAGGAGAAGATGCCTTAAAAAGCAGAATTGGCCAAATGGAAAAGGAGGTGCAAAAGCTGACTGAAGAAAATAATTCCTTAAAAGTTAGAGTGGAGCAAATGGAAGCTAATGACTTTATGAGAAATCAAAAAACAATAAAATAAAACCAAAAGAATGGAAAAAAAAACTAGAAGACAATGTGAAATATCTCATTGGAAAAATGACTGATGTGGAAAATAGATTCAGGAGAGAGAATTTAAGAATTATTGGACTATCTGAAAGCCATGATCAAAAAGAGATCCTAAATATTATCTTTCAAGAAATTAGCAAGGAAAACTGTTCTGATATTCTAGAATATAGGATAAAATAAAAATTGGAAGAATCCACTGATCACCTCCTAAAAGAGATCCCGAAAGGAAAACTGCCAGGAATAGTATAGCCAAACTACAGAGTTCCCAAGTCAAGGAGAAAATTTTTCAAGCAGCCAGAAAGAAACAATTCAAGTATTGTGGAGCCACAGTGAGGATAACAAGATTTAGCAGCTTCTACATTAAAGAATTGAAGGGCTTAGAATATGATATTCTGGAGACAAAGGATGTAGGATTACAACCAAGTATCACCTACCCTGCAAAACTAAGGATAATCCTTTTGAGGCAAAAAATGGATATTCAATGAGATAAAGGACTTTCAAGCATTCTTGATGAAAAGATCAGAGCTGTATAGAAAATTTGAATTCCAAATAGAAGACTAAAGACAATCATAAAAAGGTAAACAGGAAAAGGAAATCATAAGGGACTTATTAAGGTTGAACTGTTTACATTCCTACATGGAAAGATGATATTTGTAACTCATAAGACCTTTCTCATTATTAGGGTAGTTAGAAGGACGTTATATAGACAGATGGAACGAGTATAAGTTGAATATGAAGGAACAATATCTAAAAAATAAAATTAAGGGGTGAGAAAGTAATGTACTGAGAGAAAGAGAAAGGGAGAGGAAGAATGGGGTAAAATATCTCACATAAAAGAGGCAAGAAAAATTTTTGCAGTGGATAGGAATAGTGGGGAGATGAGGGGGAGTAAGTCAACCTTACTCTCATCAGAATTGGCTCAAAGAGGGAATAACATACACACTCAACTGGATATAAACATCTATCTTACTTACCCTACAGGAAAGAAGGAGGGGAAGGAGAAAACAGAAGGGGTGGTGATAGAAGAGAGGGCAGATTGAGGGAGGGAGTAGTCAAAAGCAGAATAATTTGCTTTGACAGGGTGAAAAGGAGGAGGGACAGGGTGAAAGGAGAGAGAGAATAGAATAAATGGGGAGAGATAGGATGGAGGGAAATAACAATAGTAACTGTGAAAAAAAATTTGAAGCAAGTTTCTCTGATAAAGGCCTCATTTCCCAAACATATAGAGAACTCATTCAAATTTATAAAACTAAAAGCCATTCCCCAACTGATAAATGATCAAAAGACATAATCAGTTTTCAGATGAAGTGATCAAAGCTATCTATAGCCATAATACTCTAATTCATCATTGATTGGAAAAATGTAAATTAAAACAATTCTGAGGTACTACCTCATATCTATTAGATTGGCTAACATGACAAGAAAGGTAAATGACAAATGTTGAAGGGAATGTGTGATAAATGAGACATTAATGCACTGTTGGTAGAGTTATGAACTGATTCAACCATTCTGTGAAGCAATTTGGAGCTATGCCCAAAAGGCTATAAAACCATGTATACCATTCTAGAAATGCCACTACTAGGTCTATATCCCAAGAGAGATAAAAAATAAAAGAAAAAAGGAAAAGGACCTACAGGTACAAAAATATTTATAGTAGCTCTTTTTGGTGTAAAGAATTAGAACTCGAGGAGATGCCCATCAATTGTGGATGAACAAGTTGTGGCATGTGATTATGATGGAATACTATTACACTATAAGAAATGATGATCAGGATGCTCTCAGAAAAACCTGGAAAGACTTGTATGGGCTAATGCAAAGCAAAATGTACTGTGTACAATAACAGCAATATTGTAATATGATCAGCCGTGAATGATTTAGCTGTTCTCAGCAATACAACAATCAAAAACAACTCTGAACGACTTATGATGAAAAATGCTTTCCATCCTTAGAGAAAGAACTGATGGGTGTCTGAATAGAGATCAAAGCATACTTTTCTTTACTTTATTTTTCATGAGTTTTCTTGTTCATATTTTCTTTCACCACATGACTATTATGAATATGTTTTGCATGACTACACACGTATAATCTATATCAAATTGTTTATCTTGTCAACAGGGGGAGGGGTAAAGTGGGAAGAAGGGAGAAAATTTGGAACTCCAAGTTTTAAAACTGAATGTTAAAAATTGTTTTTACATGCAACTGGGGAAAATAAAATACTAAACAAGAGCTAAAAAAATGATAGGCAAATTTGTCTTGAAGTTAATCAATCAATAAACATATAGTGAGCACCTACTATGGGCCAGGCACTGTGCTAAGTCCCGGGGATACCAAAAGAGTCAAAAGATAGTCCCTACCCTCAAGGAGCTTACAACCTAATAAGAGAAGCAATATACAAATAAATACAGTATAGAGAAAGCAAGCTATATATTTATAATTAATAAATAATTTCTAGGAGAAAAACTTCCAAATAGTGAGAACTTTCCAAAAATAAAACAGGTGACTTGGAAGATAATGGGTTCCTACTCGTTGAAGCTCTTCATTTGGAGGCTGGATGACTTCTTGCCACATGTGTTTTAATGGTTATTCTTTTTCAGGTATGGGTAGACTGTATGACTGCTGAAGACCCTTCCAACTCAAAAACTCCATAATCTTCTCATCTGCAAACCCAACAATAAGTAAATAGCCTTGCATATAATAGACTCTTAAAATAGTTATTTGTCATTTTAAGTTGGATTCATTCATAGTAAATGATCATACTTTAATCTCTCTTCTATAATTTCAGTATGACTTCAGTATATTGAAATAACTCATACTATAATGTTCTTTAGGCATTACCCCAGTGTTTGCATTTTTTGGAATGACAGATAATGGAGAGTACATTACTGGCTTTACCTTTTTAGTATTTATCACTTCATGTGATTGGTCCAAGGTAGTTTTATACATATATTAGGCATAAATACATATGAAATTGTGTAAGCAGCATTAAAAAGAACGAAGGAAAAAAACACATGGTCTAAGACCCAGTGGAATCTTCAGTTATGTATCTTAATGGATTTTTGAGGCACCTAATGTAAGAAAAGTATGAAAAGAAAAATACAAGAAAAATCTCAAATCATAGAATCTATAACTTCCTTCAATTTCAGCTGAGCTGCCACCTACTGTAGGAAGCCTTTTCTAATCTGCCTCGATGTTTATAATCCTTCCTTCCTCAACTGGTCTTCTATTTATTTTTCTATAATCACATAGTATTCCTTCAATGAACATAAACTTCTTGAAGGCAGGGAATGTTTTTCATTTCGCATCCATATCGCTACCTAGCATGTAGAAGATGCTTAACATTTTTTTTTAATTCAACTGGCTGTAGAATGATATTTCTAAACTTTCTTTTGAATGGAATGAATATACAGTTTTTGAAAAGTTCCATCAAAATAAACTAAAAAAATATGAACTTCTGACTTCTTCTGACACAAAGAACTTTGAGCTCACCTCACCAAGTTGTAAAAAGTAACTGTTAAAATCATGTTCAAAAGCAGACTCCCCACTTGTTTCAGTCAAGTATAAGCAGTTAGTCAGAGACTGCTAAGTAAGCAATCAGGGATCAAGGTCACAGGTTCAGTGCCCATGTGGGCCTATTAGCTCTGCTGAGAGAAGACCTGTGAGTCATGGCCACTGGCCAGTTCTCTTGTAAATGTCTTCTCTAGCTCATGAGGGATCACTAGTGAGGGAATGGATGAATCAGCATTAAGTCAGAATCTTAGCTATGTATAATGTTATCACCTGAAGGACCTTAGAGTTGTCTTATTCTATCCCATCACTTTACAGATGAGAAAATTGGGCCTCAGAGGGTTGAAAGGATTTGCCAAAGGATACCTACTAGTAAGTAACAGAAGTCTTCTGATTCTAAAGCCTGTACTTACCCTCTCATTCCACTCTGCCACCATTTCTAGATAATGAACTCCAAGTACGCATCCCACTTCTTAGCAGCTTCACATCAGTATGCCAATTGCACACACTACTTAGGTGAGCCCCAGAATATTGTATTGGGGAGGTTAGTAACTTGCCTATACCTATGTTTCAAGAGTATAAATATACATTTTGTATAGACAAAGAAATAGAGTTTTATGAAATTACACAGTATTCTAGGAGTCACTAATTGCAGGGCCTCCTAAAATTTCAAGGTGTTTCATAGAAGGAATCATGGTGGGGGGGGGGAAGACATCAGTATATGCTACTATACCAGTGTTCCAATTGGCAGCATATCCTGAAGATCATTTCTTTCTAATGTTGAAGGGAAGGGAGAGCTGAAGCACAGAGAAGGAAGACATTCATTTCCATGTTGGCATACATAGGATATCAAAAAGTCTGTTTTTTTTAGTGAAAATCCAATGGTTTTCCACTAACCCTTACTACACAATTCTTGCCTGTGGGTATTCATGGAGAGAATACAAGAATAAACATAATTTATATAAACAGAAAGCCTATGCTGGACCCTCAGACAAGTGTGATAAAGAAAAGTTTATAAAGTCCTAGGCATGGTTGTGTGGTTACACACATACATTGCAAATCTTACCTTTACAGGGATTAGTGTTCAGATCATCCCACAGATATCTAACATACCCATTTTCTCTTTATTCTCTAGTGCTAATTAGTTTCCATGGAGGATGGGATCTGCACCTATTTTCATATATATATGCCCTCTTTCTAAATGCTATTTGACTTGAGTTGATCACATGTACCATGATATAAATTGGCAGATGTTCTGTGGCCCAGTGGCCTCCATGTCAGGCTGGATACACCACCTGCTTCCCCCTAAGCTATGGCAGCTTCTTTAGTTGCCTGGCTACATTATGACTCCTCTAGGCTGTCAGAAGCCACTGAAGCAATTCTCTTAATGTGTCATATGCATTTCCATGAGTAAAATTCATTTTGCTTGAGAAAAAAAAATGGAGCTACTGCTGTTTGAATGACTTTTCATCTGCACCTATCTTCATATGAATATATCTTCTTTATAAATGTTATTTGTTTTGAGATACTCACATGAATCAATGATACACAAGTTCCCATGTAAAGATACAAAAATGCTCCTTACTTTACTGTGTTCCAGCTTCTTTAAATAAAAGCTGGGGGAGAGAGTCTTATTAAACTGATTGTGGATTATAACTAATACGATATAAGCAAGTACTAAAATAAATTACCATCACTATAAAATTCAATAGGTATTCAGAAAGGCTTCCATAAAACATACAAACCTAGCTCTTAGATAGGCCATACTTCACAATAATACATTCAATTCTCCTGCAAAAATGCTTTGGTTCTGAGATTGCATCATTCATATTTATTGCCCTTGTTTTAAATTCTAAAGTCATAGGGATGGCATTAGGAGAAACAAAATGTATTTTACATCTGTTTCAAACACTGTTTCAATTTCTGAGCTAAAATTAGAGCATCACAAAAAGCACCTGGCATTTGGTCATGAGTTTTTAAAACCAAAGAGTGATTTCTCACTAATTTCTCCACTGATCTTTTATTATGTATGTATATATTATATGCAGGTGCATTACCCCAAAGGATTAAAGTTTGATGTCAGTGTAAACCAAATGTGATTTTAGGGGCAAATATAATTTTGGGTGATTTACTTTAAATAAAACTTCACACATAAAGGTTTGTTTGGTTTTCATTGTAAGAGCTATGCAATAGCTATCACCATGACTGGGATGCACTATTTCCTAATCCCTTTCTCAGAGAAACTTGTCCTTCTTTCAAGGTGCAGCACAACTACCATCTTCAGTGTGAGCCCTTTTGTCATCTATAGAATGCTAGTGCCCTCACCCTCAAACTACCTTGTATGTAACTACAATATTTTTATTTGTATTTATTCACATTATGTCTATTCTACACATACTTATGTATGTACTTATTATCTCCCCCTCTGAAACATAATAGGCAATTAATAAATTTTCTTGATTAATTGATTATTCATTTCCCATGAGCCTTTATAGAGAATATGCTTTATGTGCCAAAGGGTTCCATCACAATCTCAGCCTTGTGCTATTGCTGGCCCTTTCCAATCCTGAACACTGACCTATGTTTAATTTCTTTCTTTTGATTCTTGTTTACTCACTCTCTAGATTACACTTACCACTAATCCAGGCATTTCTGTTTCACTGCTGTTATACTTTCCATGTCTGGATTTCCTTGATTCTATTTCCTGATAGTCTCTATTTTCCTTCTCTGACTATGACTTAGAACTCTCCTCACTCTCTTTCAGGAAAAGGTGCCAATAAAAAGAGAAAGAGTTCCCAACTATCTCTCAGTACTATTATTCTTGACAGTTCAGAAAATTTAGTAAGTCTCTCTCATCTGATTTAATTAATATAGTAGCTACTCAAAAGGTATCTGGTAGTGCATTAAATAGAAGGCTGGGTCTGGAATCAGGAACACCTGAATTAAAATCCAGACTTAGACACTTATTAGCTGTATGAACACGGGAAAATCACTTTTCATTTGTCTACCTCAGTTTTCTCCATGGTAAAATGGAGATAATAACAGTGCCAAACAGTGCCTAACAGTGCAAGGTTGTCCTGAGGATCAAGTGAGATAAAAATGGTTTAAAAAATACTTTATGAAGTGCATGGCACGTAATAGGTAATATAATATACAAATCACTCTATTTTTTCTACTTTTATAAAAATACTAATGCTTGTGAAATTGACAATATGTGAATTGTTCCATTTTTTTCTTCATTTCAAAACCCTGAGGAAAGTATAAACAATTATGACATTAACTCATTTATTTAAAATCTTTTTTTTCTGTTATTTTATTTCAGAGTCCATTTTATATCACTGACTACCTGTTACTGGCTATTTTCACCTGAGTTTCTCAAGGTCTGGGATTCTCTTTACTTTTCTTTTTGTATCCCCAAAGATTAGCATAGAATCTGACAAATTGTAAGCACATAAGATAAATCTTGTTGAATAAGTGATTATCAATGACCTATGATGGCCATACTGATTAAAGCTTCTCAGCCCTTAACCCCTTAGGTTCCCTCCCATGTTACTTCGAGCACTTTCTTCCAGTTGCATTTCCAGGCTTTTGTTTTCTTCAAATAGTCTTTTCCAGCCCTACCTTCCAAGTTCAGAACTTTAAGTTCTGCCTGTTAACTGCCACCTCACTGGCAACATTTTTCTCACAAAATGGATGATTCCTCTCTTCTGTCTCACAACCACTTCCTTCTGCAAAATTAGAGGTTGTTTTTTTTTCCTTCCCATCTATTTTTGTAATTTTAGTTCCTGTTTATTAACTTGAACTTCAAATATAAGAAGCCATGTTTCATCAATTGCTCTACCAATGTACATTACAACTGCTGTAAACTTTGGTAGGAAGTCTTCAAGAATTTTTCTGCCAGTGAAAGTATCTGAAAGAAGGGAGATCTGTCAAGACTGTTCCATCACCAGGTGTGACCACTAATTCTTTTATTTCCAACAAACATTAAAATAAATCATCAAACATGAATAGAAAGTAAAGATGGATAAGGGACTTGACAGCTTGGAAGACTAAAGTGAAAATCTAATTGTCAGGTCTTCTGGGGTAAAATGCCATAAATGAAATACAAGAATGGTGCACAATAATGAGATGCAAGGTATCAAAATAATTATCCAAAGCTTTTTTTTAACAGCACAATTGGAAGAAAATTTGAGGTAGAAGATAGTTTCCATCAACAACCTGAAAACTATTACCTGAAAAGAACAAACAAAATAGAAACAAAATATAGATAGAAACAAAAAATAAAAACAGAGTCTAAGTGCCACATTTCAGGAAATCATTTTTTTAATTCTTCAAAGAACTGAAAAGAGTTGGAAAAGTCTATATTGATACAGTTCACACGATATCATCAAAGAGTAATCTGAAATTTTAACTCCCTGAGAATTGTAGTCATGAGACTCCAGAACTTCAATGACAAAAATAAACTTAAAAGCATCTGAAAGAAGTAAAACATTTATCAATAAACACCAATTGAATAAATATTACAGAATTTCTCACTGAAGATGAGAAATCAAAGATAGGTCTAAAGTATATGCCACAAAAATTATGGAAAATCAATCTTCACCCAAAAACTATTTTTCTAGCAAAGGCAAGTCATAGTTTTAAAAAGAAAAGTTAGATTTTGAATAAAAAAATTTCCAAAAAATTTTGCCAAAGGATCTATGAGAAGAGACTATCATATAAATTGTCCAAGAACCCTAACAACTGACCAAGATTTTGAAGCAATACACAAATAAGTGATGACGTACAATGTTTGCATGTTGTAAAGGAGGGAAAAGGCTAATTAATTTCTCTGAATTATTTCCTCATAAAAGAGATATTGAAGAAACAATGACTAGGAATTGAATGGGAAAGCCATAGAAGGGGAAGAGATAAAGGTCCATAAACTAGAGAGAGGATGAGACAGAAGTGAAGAAGATGTTTAATAGATCATGAATTTGCTTACTAAATATGATGAACAATCTAACAAGAAACTTGAAGGAATGAATGAATGGCAGTGAGAAAGTGTTTCCTAAATGACCTCTGTAGAATGGGGATGGTAAAGAGTGTAGATGCTGAGAAGTTCAGAAATGAGTCAGTAAAAGAATACCAAGTATTGTGTTTTATGTGGGTAAAATGGTTTAAGTCAATTCAAGGAATGCAGTGACACAAGGATCATATTACCATACTGTTTTGTATAGATGCGGAAAATTTATTTCAACAAAATGGAGGGAAAACCAAGAATCCCAACCATTATTGTAAATCTATTAAAATTATCAATTAAAAAGAGTTGCACAATTCATTCAAAAATACAATTCCAAAATATGGTGCATATAGGATACATGCATAGGGGAACATTCAGATTTAAAGTGATGGGCTAGAATAAAATATGGTATTATTTTTAATTCCAAAAACCAAGAGTTGCAATTATGATTTCTGAGAAGAATTCATAATAGAGTCAAGAGAGAGAAGCAAGAAAGTATATATTATGCTTAAAAGTCCCATATACAATGAAATAGTATCAATATAAAATATGCATGCTCTGAATGAACATACTAAGTAAGTACTGGAAAAAAAAACATGGAAAAATGGGTGGGAGAGTATTCTCCTTTAAGGCAAAGAAATAAAGGTAACAAAAGAATAATACATAATTTAGTATATTAATATAATTTATAATAAATTATAATATATAGCATCACATTATTAATATAATATGTAATTATATTTAATATATAATATAAGACATATTAATAATTTCAATCTTCTTAGAATCCGATCAGATAGGAAGTTGCATCTTCAGGAAAAATAATTGTGACTTTGCTGATTACTAGCTCTTTCTATAAAAGAATTCTAATAAAGAATGGGTCTGTGAGGATTTATAGTCCTTAATCCTAGATGACATTTTTAGCAATTGGTCCTAGACAGAAGCCTTTAAATTATATCTATAACAAACATGAAATAGGGTAATGTTGGTGACAGTCCCTGTGCATAGCATGATGGAGATTCTATCAGAGATGAATGACAGAATTGCTGTTTGATATTGGGTGCCCATTTGAATTTTGATAACATTAAATTGTACTGGTAATCCAATTCAAGAGACATTTACTGAGTACATCCTGCATGAAAGGTGTTTTGTTGGGTCCTTGGGATACAAATATAAAACCAACTGTAGTATAGTAACAAAAACATAGGTTTTGAGCCAGAAGTTCTGGGCTTAAATCTCTGCCTATTTGGCTCACGAAAAATATGAACAATATATTTCACCTTACTCAATCTCAGTTCCCTCATCTGTAAAGCAAATAATTGCCATGGCATTTACCTGACAGGATTATTACTCTGAGCTTTCATAGAACACTTTAAATATTTTGCAGTCCTATATTACCTGTTATTTATTTTTGTTATTTGCTTTTGCCTTTATTTTGTTGATTTCCCTACTCTACCCAACCCCACCCCCAGCCCTAGTTTGAAGAACTTAATATTGTATTGATATTTATGTGTTTCAATCTAGGCAACTTACATCTGGGCAAATATAGCTAACGGCCCTGAACCATGGTATGATATGGGACCTGACAAGGAAGGATACTGCTGACCAAGGATGAAGTCCCAGTATGTCAGATAATGCAGCTCCCTGTCATAACCTTCAGAGATTCATTCCTTGTGGCCATAAATTACTGCCTCCAGCCCTCCAACAGAGAGAAGACAAGTTTTGGGCATATGAATAAATATATTGATGAGTGGTGTTGCCTGACTAGAAAGATATTTGTACAATTTATCACTGGCCCTTTATAAATTTTTTGCCTTTTACAAAGGTAAATCATTTCTTCTCTGAGGAGAGGACCTCTTGCACGAGTCATTTCATTCCAGATGGCATTATTGCCTACCAATAAACAATAGAAGTGTTTCCTCTAGCCAGTGGCAGAAACAGGGTCACAATCAATGAGAATGGACTAAACAACTTAGGACTCTTACTTCTGGTGAGAATCCCCTACTCCCAGACTATGGCACTCCAGATTCACTGAAGGCATTGATTTCTATAAATGCCTCCAGCATATTTCCTAAGCTTTCACTTTGGATTTTGTTAGTTCCTAATGTGGTTTTCTAATTGTTTATGGGAGTGGGTAGATTTTTTTTAAACTACAACATATCTCAAAGAAACCACCATGTTTGTGCCAATGTTCACCATCAAAGGGTGAAATGATAGGCTGGTTAAACTAGGCCTGTTCATAGGGATCAATCTCTAATGGTTGGTCAATATTAAAGAATGTAATTCTTGATACCAAACAAATTCTACCAACCCTCATATTTATTTGACCTACTTATGATTAGTGTATTCAAAGGTACCTAGGATTTGCTTAGAAGTAATTGACTCAAGCTCCTTTTAGCTACCTCACTGTAAAACTACACAGCCTCCTAACGTGTGTGCCATTTAGAATCTGTCTGTAATCTAGACAGCACCATTTGCCTGTTTTTAATTACATGTGTGACTTTATTTTGTGGAACAAGCTCCAAGCTGGGAACCAGCATGACAGTTACATAATAGTGTCTTATACCCTTGTATGAATAAGAATCCAGCTGATGAGACCTATCAGTATGTACTGACAGTTCGTGGGCATCTCCTATAGTTATTCTTGGTTTTGTAGTTATTTGTATTAGAATGCAAATACATTTTTAGTTACAGCAATTGAATAATAGGGCTATGCCTATAGTTTCTGAAATTCTGGACCTAACTATCATACCTAGCAAGTTTAAAAGCTAAATGGATGTGAAAGGATGCCTTTCTAATATCTTTTAAATTTTACTGATTGTCACTTGATTATAAGATATTTGTAAAACTTAATTTTGTCCATCATTGTATTATTTGCAATAAAAAGTCATTCAAAATGTAATGAAAAATGCTTACTAGTCAAATCCATGGAAATAGATTAATCTCTAGATCCAATGAGTCTGTGTGCCATTATATTCCAAAACACCAAGTAAGGCTGCTATAAACCTTCATGCCCCTGGTAATTGTCTGTTGCAGTGCCAATTAGAATGGACACCTGTGAAAATTTGGCTCAGTGCATGTTGTCAGGACCAAATGTATCACCCATAAATGCTTTATTGATATTTGGTGCCAAGGTTACACGTATGCTAATACCAGCATCTGTGATATAAATTTAGCTTTCAGGAACCTCACAATGTGATAAATTGTCCTAAGCTGTCGAAACCTTTCTTCTCTCCCAAACTGAAGACAGTGGAAAAATGCTTATTTGTAATAAATAGAGATTAATTTATCTTGCTATAGAATTGTTTCTTTGGATCTAATACTGTAATAAGTATATTCATTAAAATTTTCTATATAAATTGGATAACATATTACTGCTGCTGCTGTTGTTTCTAGACCTTAACTCGTCAGTTCTCCACATTTAAATTTTAATTCTTCATAATGTGTAAAATCTGGGATTCCCACATGTGATCTTAGAAAGATGCCACAGCTTGATTTTGATTACACCAACTTTAAAACTCGGCTAGTTGGATTTTCTGTGTCATTCCAGGTTTTCTTCTAACAAACTGATACCCTACTGAACAGGTGGGCACTAAGTACAGCCTCAGCATACAAGATGCATATATCCCTTTCCTCATTCCCAAAAGAGGCACACAGAGAATTCTTGAAAGAGATTCCTCTTGATTATCCACACATCACCACTTTCTGACTTTATTAGATGTTGTACTCTTAAGTCAGCTTTCTGTCTAATTCTGAAGCAAACACACCTAAAGGTAATAGGGTTGGGATCAGTGTTAAATTAATCAACAAAAACATATTTCTTTTTTCCTTATATATACAAGGTAAAATTTATGCTTTCTATTTTCACACATACAGACACACACACTCACAGAAACAGACACACACACACACACACACACACACGCTACATGACTTGGGCCACCTTGGGCTTACTTAATTTTGATGATTATTCTTCTATTGTGATTTATCATTATGTACTTTCCAAAATCTAATGAAATTATTTCATTATCTTAATGAAATATGTTTTAATATGATAACATTTTATATTAGCATAAGGCTCTCTATTATTTTTTATTAAAATAAAATCTTAGTTTCTTTGCCATGTAGTCTTTTTAAAATTAATTATTAAAGGAAACACAATGCTGGTTGGTTTGTATATTTATCTTTGCTTTTGTCCAATACTGGAAAAGAAAGGCATAATGCCAGTACAAAAATGTAAATGAAATACCAACAAATAATAACAATCCTATCTAGGAATCAAGATGTTTTCTTTTTAAGCAAAGTGTATATGTTTATATGCATGTATACACATGTATAAATGTGAATATGTGCATATACATATATGTATATATCTATGTTTTTAATCTCCATTACACTTATATCTCTATGTGAACATGTCTCATCTCTCCACTTTGTTTCAAAGCTCCTGAAAACAGAGGCTGTGCTTTATTTCTCCGTATCTTACTATTCAGTGCCCAGTACTTTGCACATATGTTAATTAGATCCACAATCTCACTGATATGGGAAATCAACATCTCCTACATGCAGATCACAACCCATGTATACCCCCCCTTATCCTTTTATACTTTTTGCCCATTTCTTCTCCTTCTATGAGATTCTTTTCTATATCCTTCCATAATTCTTCCATAGAGAAAGAACACAACACACTGGGGCATTTCTTTCAGTATTTCAACTAAATCTTTAGTATAGAAGTGCTTAATAAATATTTGTTGAATTGAATAGACTTAAGATAAACAGTTGTCTTTTGCTAAATAAGTTTAAATAAATGAAGTACTAACTCAAAACTGAAAAAAAAGTGTATTTTCTTGAAATAACCTTGATCATTCCCCAAGCTAAAAACAATAGCAAAAACAAAACTTCTTGCCATATTCTTGCCATCACCAGGAGAGGTAATTAATCAATGTTTTCTACATTTGAGACTTTATGAGACTTAATCATGAGAAAATAATTTCACTGTCTCATTAGCTAAGTACTTTGTGTGAGCTATTAAAAGAGTTGTAGATGCAATTATTCAATGACTGGCTTTTTGTAATTTAATGTGAAATAGTCTCAGTGACAAGGTAAAATAATAATTGTTCTCACAAAAAAAAAATGTTGCAGAGGGGAGTGTAGAGGAAGAATAGTGACCAATAGAAGAATGAACCTATTATAAATAATTCATATTTAAGGTATATTTAAACTGTATTTTGAAAGCATTTTGAAAAAGGTTTAAGAAGTCTTTACCTTACAAGCTGACACAGAAGTGCAAAGCACAAATGATGAATACATGGCAGTTTAATTTTTCCTTATGGGACAGAACTTTGTTTCTCTGGGCAACATGCCCAGAGACATGTTGTTGGGAGGTTTTGTTCTGCCCAATGAATATGGCAGGCCAGAGCAAGGATCCACATCCCTTCAGAGAAGGATTTATTCAAGTTCTTAACTCTGAGTGTTTCTGGATGTGGGAGTAAGAATGGAAAAATAGTGACCATAAAGTCTCTCATCCAGTCATGGAAAAGGTTCATCCCCGGCTCTGTTTGGAATCCTAGTGAACTGCAGAAGGGAGTTGTAAGAAGTAATTTACAGATTTCTGAAGCAAGGTTTTAGGGTTCTAACAATGGATGTCAATTTACTGGCTGGGGATATTTGAGTTGGGATGACAAATAACAATAGCAATGTCCCATTTTTTATAATTTGTTTTATACTAGAAGCAATACAATTTCATGCTTTACAAAGGAATCTTCTCACAACAATTATGTATTACATACTCTAAATTAGGGGTTCTTAAATTGAGATCCATGGACACCTAGGGATACATTTCAATGGGTTTATGAGACTGAATGGGAGAAAATTACATCTTTATTTTCACTAACCTTCATTTTTTCCCTTGCATTCCAATGCAATTTATTTTACCATTTTAAATGTCATTCTGAGAAGGAATCCATAGACTGCCATAGGTTGCCAAGGGGGTTCATGGCATATAAACAGTTAAGAATTCTGGGCACAAATTTTTTTTTTATTTCCACTTAACTGATGAATAAACTGAGCCTCAGAAATGTGAAGAAAATTGACCATGATCACCTACCTAGTGACTGGAACTTCCATGTCCTTAAACTTAAATCAAAGGTCTTTTGGAAACTTCAGTGGGTACAGAAGTCCTTTCTTACCTTACTTACATTGCCCTATTTTATTTTTATTCTATTACATTACAATGTATCATATTCTGTTAATTTTTATAGAACATGAGAACCAGTGATAATTTTAAAGATCCTTTAGTTCCATGATTTATTAACAATGAGGCAACACTGTGCCACAAAAAAGAATGCTGGATTAGGGGTCAAAGGATCTGGGTTCAAATCGCAGCTTTGCTACTTATTACCTATATAACTTTAGGTAAGCTATTTAAATTTTCCAGCACTCAACTTTTCTATAGAATGACTGTTTTGCACTATATTATCTCTAATATCTCTCAGCTCTAAATGTATGGTTTTCTAAGCCTAGCGAAATTAAGTGACTTGCCCAAGACCACATAACTAGTAAGAGGAAGAGCCTGGATGTGACCCCAGGTCTTCCAATTCCCAGCCCAGTCTCTTTTCTATCATGCCTCTTTGAAGTACATTGTATAGAATAGTTGCTGAGGTGTTTACTGAAGTATGAAAAAATAGCAAACTAAGCAAACAATAAATCCCAGTTGCTAGAGTTTTAGGGATAACAAAACAAAACAAAGCAAGGAGGGGGTCAAAGGGAAGGGTTCCATTCCTATGAGATTTGACTCTCCTGTGTGTGGTAATAGCACAATGATACCTGTACTGAAAGAAAAATACTCACTTAAATTTATTATTTCTTTCGGTTCTGACCCCTGAGAAATGCTACTAACAATCTCAATTACATCAGCACTGTATAAATAGAACTACAATTTAGCAAATTATTTATTCTCTCACAGACCTCAGTTTCCTTCTCTGTGAAATGGCCACAGTGGCTTTAGATAATGTCTCAGGTCCCTTTCGTTCTAAGTACTAGAAAAATATCTAATTTCATTTTATACATAATATCCTAGCACATATTCTAGAAAAACTGAAAGCAGAAGAAATTGACTCAGCAGTCACCAGAAGAAGGCTCATCAGTGGCAAAAATAGGAATTTGGGTCTGAAAAACATTATTTGAAATCCTGGTTTTGTACTCTATTAGGCCATTCTACTATTTCTTTTATAGTAGGCCTTTGAGTCCTATTAGCAGATTGGCTTTTCTAGCCAATGTCAGTTAACTCTCAGGAGTCACTTTGCTATATAAAATCCTGCCATGGAAGAATGCATTTACATAGTTAAACAAACTTATTTTAAAATGTGTATTTTAAAATGCATCAGCATATTATTTTGGCATTAGCACTTTTCATAGGATAGAAACAATTTCTTAACTCCATATTCTGTTTTCCACTGTTTTCCGAACTCTGGAGGATAAGAGTGGGAGGAGAAAGAGAATTCTAACAATTGGAGAGCCAGCAAGTTTCTCATAATTTCTGTTCCTGGCCTTGACTTACTTCCTCAATAAGTGAAATATCAATATTTTAGAGATCTGTTTTAGCTCACATTAATGAATTGCTTCCTAATAGTCATTTTTAACTATTTTTCAAATATTAATGACAAGAATACAGGTGTTCTAGGTACTTCACTGGTACTACCTTTGTGAGACCCCTAAGGCTTTTGTAAATGTCCTATTTCATTACCCTTGATTTGTATATTAGGAAATGACAGGGACATTTAGGATAGAGATGTTTCTAAGTATACCAAAAACAGAGATACCTGGCGGAGCCAAGATGGTGGAGTGAAAACAGTGACTTGCTTGAACTCTCCCCCAAATCCTTCCAAATACCTATAAAAAATGGTTCTAAACAAATTCTAAAGCAGCAGAACTCACCAAAAGACAGAGTGAAACAAATTTCCAGCCCAAGACAACCTGGATGGTTGATCGAAAAGGTATATCATGCTGGGCTGGGAGAGGAGTGCAGTTCAGTGTGGGTACACAGGCCAAGCAGGCCTCAGCGAACCTGGCGCTTGCCTCAGAGGACTGAATCGTGGGCAGCTGTGGCGGTTTCGAGAACTCTCAACCCACAAACTCCAAAGACAACTTAGAAGGTCAGTGGGAAAAGTCTATGTCTGTGGTGAGAGAGAAGAGTGGTGGTCTCAGCTCCAGTCCCCGAGGCTAGCCTTAGGGCGGCAGCTGATCCTAAGCTTCTGGCCCACAGACTGAGGAGGAATCCAGTGCCTGATCACAGGGGGATTGCAGAGATCTCTTTGCTGGTGCAGGATTCTCTTGCTTTGCCCATGCTTGGATCTGGGTCACAGTGCTGGCATGGTAGAGCTTGCAGTAGCAGTGGAGAGGAAATCCTCCTCACAGTTCCAAGACAGAAAAGAGTGCTTGTGGTCACTCATAGACCAGAGCACAGGCCAGGAAAGGAGTAAACACTTCACCCTTGATCATAGCACCATGGAAGAACTGAAAATTTACAGGTCCCTAGAAGTATCTCTGAAGACAGCTGCACAAAACTCCCAAAATTTGGGACAGTACATTCTTCACACTGGAAACAGACCCCTATTTTAACAAAGAGTTTATAACTCAAGTAATTGGTTGGGATCATGAGCAAAAAGAGTTAGACTATAGAATCTTACTTTGGTGACAAAGAAGATCAAAACCTACAACCAGAAGAAGACAACAAAGTCAAAGCTCCTACATCCAAAGCCTCCAAGAAAAATATGAATTGGTCCCAGACCATGGAAGAGCTCAAAAAGGATTTTGAGAAGCAAGTAAGAGAAGTAGAGGAAAAACTGAGAGTGATGCAAGAAAATCACGAAAAACAAGTCAACAGCTTGATAAAGGAGACCCAAAAAATACTGAAGAAAATAACATCTTAAAAAATAGCCTTAACCAAATGGCAAAGAGATCCAAAAAGCCAATGAGGAGAAGAATGCCCTAAAAAGCAAAATTGGTCAAATGAAAAAGGAAGTTCAAAAGCTTACTGAAGAAAATACTTTCTTAAAAATTTAGAATGTAGCAATTGGAAGCTAATGACATTAAGAGAAATCAAGACACTATAAAACAAATCCAAAAGAACAAAAAAATAGAAAATAATGTGAAATATCTCATTGGCAAATAGATCCAGGAGAGAGAATTTAAAAATTGTTGGACTCTCTGAAAGCCATGATAAAAAAAAAAGCCCAGACATCATCTTTCAAGAAATTATCAAGGAAAACTGCCCTCATATTTTAGAACTAGAGGCCAAAATAGAAATGGAAATAATCCACCAATCACTTCCTGAAAGAGATACCCAAAGGAAAACTCTCAGGAATATTGTAGCCAAATTCCAGAGTTTCCAGGTCAAGGAGAAAATATTGTAAGCAGCCAGAAAGAAACAAGTCAAGTATTATGGAAACACAATCAGGATAACACAAGATTTAGGAGCTTCTACATTAAGGGACTAGAGGGCATGAAATATAATATTCTGAAGGGCAAAGGAGATAGGATTACAACCAATAATCCCCTACCCAGCAAAACTGATCATAATTCTTCAGGGGAAAAAAATGGCCATTCAGTGAAATAGGGGGATTTCAAGCATTCTCAATGAAAAGACCAGAGCTGAATAGAAAATTTGACTTTTAAATACAAGAGTCAAGTGAAACATGAAGAGGTAAACAGGAAAGAGAAATCATAAGAGACTTATTAAGGTTGAACTGTTTACAATCCTGCATGGAAAAATGATATTTGTAACTCATGAGTCCTTTGTCAGTATTAGGGTAGTGGGAGGGGAAAAATATATGTATGTATAGATAGATAGATAGATAGATAGATAGAAAGGTAGATAGAGAGCACAGGGTGAGTTGAAGATGAAGGGGTGATATCTGGAAAACAAAATTAAGGGGTGAGAGAGGATTATACTGGGAGAAGGAGAAAGGGAGAGGTAGAATGGGGTAAATTAAATCACATAAAACAGACTAGAAAAGGCTTTTACAGTGGAGGGGAAATGGGGGAAGGTGAGAGGGAATGAGTGAATCTTACTCTCATCAGATTTGGCTTAAGGAGGGAATAACATACACAATTGGGTATGGAAGTATATCTCACCCTGCAGGAAAATAAGGGGGGAAGGGGACAAGAAAGCAGGGGAATGATAGAGAGGAGGGAAGATTGGGGGAGGAGATAATCAGAAACAAACACTTCTGAAGAGGGACAGGGTCAAAAGAGAGAATAGAATAAATGGGGGGCAGGATAGGATGAAGGGAAATATACTTAGTTTTTTCACAACAGGACTACTATGGAGGTGTTTTGCATGACTACACATGTATAACCTGTATCAAGTTGCTTGCTTTTTCAATGAGGGTGGGGAGGGAGGAAGGGAGAAAATCTGGAACCCAAAGTTTTAAAAACACATGTTAAAAAATTGTTTTCACATGCAACTGGGAAATAAGAAATACAGGAAATGGGGTATTGACATATATCCTGCCCTATAGGAAAATAGAAGGCATAGGGGATAAGAAAAGGGGGGGGAAGAGATAGAAGGGAGGGCAGATTAGGGGAAGGGGTATACAGAATGCATGCCATCTTGGGGTGGGGGGAGGGATGAGATGGGGAGAAAATTTGGAACGCAAAATATTGGGGAAGTGAATGTTGAAAACTAAAAATAAACAAATTAATTAAAAAGAATACAAAAAAAATAACAGTGCCTGGAACATAGAAAATACTTAACAAATGCTCATTTATTGTTGAATGTCAGAATCTAGGAGTGCTGATCATCAGGCTTACTCTTTCCAGGACATTCAGGTGATGTCTGGTAAATATGGATACATTTCAGGGTTGTTATTTCCAAAGGGATTAATAAATTTTAAAAAAAAAGTAAAAAGAAAAAAATTGGCCAAATGGAAACTACTGACAGCATGAGATATTAAGAAATGATAAATCAAAATCAAAAGACTGAAAAAAAAGAAGAAAATGTGCAATATATCATAGGAAAAACAAATGACCTGGAAAACACTGAAGTAAGATATTTAAAACAATGTTTCATATTTTATTTTTCCCAGTAACCTATAAAACAATTAACATTCATTTTTAAAACTTTAAGTTCCATATTCCTTCCTCCCTCATCACTTCCCCACACTCTCACAGAAAAGGCAAGCAACTTGATATACTTTATACATGTGTAGTCATGCAAAACATTTTCATATTAATCATGTTGTGAAAGAAAACATAGACAAAAAAAACCACAAGAAAAATAAAGTTAAAAAAAAAAAGGATGCTTCAAACCATATTCAAACACCATCAGTTCTTTCTCTGGCGATGGGTAGCACTTTTCATCATAAGTTTTTCAGAGTTGCCTTGGATCATTATATTGCTGACAACAGCTAAGCCATTCATAGCTGATCATTTTACAATACTGTTACTTTGTATGCAGTACATTTCACTTTGCACTTTGCATCAGTTCACGTAAGTCTTTCCAGGTTTTTCTAAGAGAACCCTGCTCATCATTTCTTATAGTAAAATAATATTACATCACAATCACATTGCACAATGAAATAGAGTACTAGTAATCATTTCTGATGAAAAGATCAGAGCCAAATAAAAAAAAAATTGACATTCAAACACAAGACTCAGGAGAAGCATAAAAGCATAATCACGAGTATGAAATCATAAGAGAATAAACAATAAACTGAGTAAATTATTATATATGAATATAATACATGCAACTCCTCAAAACTTTATCATCAGTGGGAATCTTACACAAAGTCTACTAAGACTGAGGGTCTCTATATGATTCTGCTATTTTGGAATGATCTCAAGAGAAGAGTGGAAGAGAAAGAGAAATGAAGTGAAAAGGGCTAAGGGAAAGGAAGAATAGGAAAATTATTTCACATAAATGGGGCACACAGGAACAGTTTATACAATGGAGGGGAGAATGGAGGAGGGGCAATACTTAAACCTCACTCTCATGTGAACTGTTTTAAAGTTCACACATAAGCTACATACATAGTTGCTTACAGAAATTTCCAATGAGGAATTTACCCATCAGGGAAGTAGGAAAGAAAGGAGTTAAGAGAAGAGGGGTGGGGATAAAAGGGAGTGTGGATTAAAAAAGGCAGTGGTCAGAATGAAAACAGAATCTTGAGGAGGAGACATGGTAAAAGGATGAACAAATATAATGTAATATATAAAATGATAAATATAAAAGAATAGGATGGAGGGAAATATGCATTTAGCAATCATAACTATAAATGTGAATGGAATGAACTCACTTATAAAATAGAAGAGGACAGTATTATAGATTAGAAACCCGAATCCAACACTATGCCATTTACTAGAAATACATTTGAAACATAAAGATACAAAGACAATTAATATAAGCAGATGGAAAAGAAACTATTAAGCTTCAACTGAAGTAAAAAGAGGAAGAGGAACCATCATCTCAGATAAAAAAAGGCAAAAATAGGCCTAATTAAAAGAAATAAACAGGGAAATTACATTTTGCTAAGAGGAATCATAGACAATGAATTAATATTGATACTAAGCATATTCTTGAAGAAAAAATTAAATTAGTTACAAGAGAAAATAGTAAAACCATAAAAGTATAGGATTTCTTATTTTCCTTTCTTAGACTTCATTAAATCTGTCCATGGTGTAAATAAGAAGGACATTAAGGAAATTAATCAAATTTTAGAAAAGTTAGGTATGATAGACCTCTGGAGAATATTGAATGGGAATAGAAAGAAGTACACCTATTCTCTTCTGTTTATGCAACCTTCATAAACCCCACAAACAAATGCAGAAAAACAAATACTACATACATATTTGGTGACCATAATTTAATAAAAATATACATTTAATAAATAATTTTGAGACATAACTTAAAAATTATTGGGAACTGTATAAATTATTCCTAAATAGATGTGAGGCAAAGAACAAATTGTACAATGAACAATTTCATTAAACATAATGAAAATGAAACAAGATGAGAAAATGTGTGTAATTCAGCCAAAGTTATATTAAGGGAAAATTTTATATCTCTAGAAACTTATATTAGTAAAAGAGAGAAAGAACAGCTGAACAAATTGTAGATGCAACTAAAAATACTGGAAAACCAACATGAAAAAAATCTCAAACTCCAAAATCAAAGGATAAATTAATAAAGATAAAATTTTAAGAATATGGCACTAATCAAACTAGGAACTGTGTTTTTGAAAAATAATCAAGTTATTGACTAATTTTATTAATAAAAACATCAAGTATTAAAAGTTGCTGGGAGATGTATTTACATTGATTAAAGAAAAATAAAGAAATTATTAGGGATTATTTTACCCAATGGTGAACCAATAAAACTGACAATATAAATGAAATTGATATTTAAAAAATCATAATTTGCCTGGCTTAATAGAATAGGAAATAAACTACATGAATAATTTTAATAGTGTGAAAAATAGGTGGAGTCCTATCAAATTCCCTCTATGACACAAGTATGTCTTTGATATCTTAACCAAGGAGTTGAAAAAGAAAAAGAAAATTATAAACAAATTTCCCTAATGAATATTTATACATATACTAACAAAGAGATTACAGAAATATATCACAAAAATGATACACTATAACCCGGCTGGATTTATAGCAGGAATTCAGGGGAAAATCATATGCATAATTGACCAATTTAAAAAAAACTACAAAATATATGATTATTTCAATAGATGCAGAAAAAGCTTTTGACAAAATAGAACACATTAAAAAACATTAAAAAGTATAAGTATAAATGAAGTTATCCTTAATTTGATAAGAAGAATTTATCTAAAACCAAGAACAAGGATTATCTGTAATAAGGACCAGCTAGAAGCCTTTCAAATAAGACCTGGGGGTAGAGCCAAGACAACAGAGTGAAAGCAGAGACTCAACTAAGCTCTCCCCCAAATCTCTTCAAATACCTCTAAAAAGTGACTCTGAAGAAACTCTAGAGTGGCAGAACCCACAGAGACAGAGTGAGGCAGATTGCCAGCCCAAGACAACCTGAAAAGTCAACAGGAAAGGTCTGAAAGAGGAGCATCCAGCATTTGGGAAGCAGGTTTTGAGGGACTGAATCACCAACAGCAGTGGCAGCTTCTAGTCTTCTCAGCCCACAGACACCGGAGACAATTTAGAAGTTAGGTGGAGGGGTCTGTCAGAACTGGGTGAGAGATAAGCAGACCAGCACAGGCCTGAAGAGCGTGTAATACAGCCCCGACACCAGCAAACCAGGAACAGGTTTTGGGAGTGACTGAATCAGGAGCAGTAGCAATGGCAGTGGCTGCAGCACTGCTCCTGGAGCTATTAGCCCATAGACTGAATGTCTGAAAGTCACCTATTTTGACTTCTGGGAGCCAAGATGGCAGAGTAAGCTGTACTTTTCCCTTCCTGACCTTGAAAAACCACAGAAAATATTGCCCCGGGGAAAAATTATGAAATAGTAGAGTCAGCAGAAATATTAGATATGCAGTCTTTTAGCTCCTTAGGCTAGGGTGATTAACAGGAAAGGTGCCTCTTGCTGTGGCTGAAGGGGACCAGTATAGGAAGGGAGGCATCCCAGCAAGCCAGTAGCAAGCCCCACCTCAGCAATTCAGTAACCAGGCCCCTGGTCTCCAGCACAAAATGCTTGGGACAGTGCCCCCTGTGTCCCAGAAGCAGAGATCAAGTTTAAAAGTCAGAAAAAAGGCAAACAACATTGGCAAAAAGCAACATAGAAAAACAATGACCATAGAAAAGTATCTTGGTGACAGAGAATATCAAACACAAATTCAGGAGAGGATAACATTGTCAATATACCCACATCTGAAACCTCAGAGGGGAATATGAACTGGTCTTAAACCCAAAAAGCCTTCTTGGAAGAGCTCAAGAAGGATTTTAAAAATCAAGTAAGAGAGGTAGAAGAAAAATTGGGAAAAGAAATGAGAGGCATGCAAGAGAGAGTCAATAGCTTGAAAGAGGAAAGACAAAAGTTAACTGTAGAAAACAAGACCTTAAAAAGTAAAATTGGCCAAATGGAAAAGGAGATAAAAAAGCTAAATTGAGAAAACAATTCATTGAAAATTGGAATTAGGCAATTGGAAGCTAATGACTCTACGACACATCAAGAATCAGTCAAACAAAATCAAAAAAATGAAAAAATTGAAGAAAGTATAAAATACCTCATTGGAAAAATGACTAACCTGGAAAATAGATCCAGGAGAGATAACTTAAGAATTATTCGTCTACCTGAAAGCCATGATGAAAAAAAGAACCTAAACAGCATCTTTCAGGAGATCATCAAGGAAAACTGCCCTGAAGCCCTAGAACCAGAGGGTAAAATAGTCATTGAAAGAATCTACCCATCACCTCCTGAAAGAGATCTCAAATTTAAAATGCCAAGAAATATTGTAGCCAAATTCCAAAATTATCAGATCAAGGAGAAAATCCTGTAAGTAGCCAGAAAGAAAAAATTCAAATATTGTGGAACCACAGTCAAGATTACACAGGACCTTGCAGCTTCTACATTAAAAGATCAGAGGGCTTGGAATATGTTATTCCATAAGGCAAAGGAACTTGGATTACAAACAAGGATCAACTACCCAGTGTAACTCAGCATACTCTTTCAGGAGAGGAGATGGATATTCAATGAAATAGGGTACTTCCAAACTTTCCTGATGAAAAGACCAGAGCTCAATGGAAAATTTGATCTTAAAATACAAGACTCAAGAGAGGCATAAAAAGGTAAACAGGAAAGGGAAAAAACAAACAAACATGTTAATCAATAAGGTTAAACTGTTTATATCCCCACATGGGAAGATGATACTTATAACTCTTAAAAACTGTATCTTTATTACAACACTTAGAAGGGATATACATGGACAGAGTGGGTGGGATTAAGTTGAATTTGAAGTGATGACAAAAAAACTAATGAAGTGGTGAAAAGGAATTGTAATGGGAGAAGAGGAAGGGAGGAAGCAGAAAAGCGTAAAATATACCACATGAAGAGGCACAAAGACATATTACAGTAGAGGGAAAGAAGGGAGGGAGACGAGTATTGTTTGAACTTTACTCTCCTTGGATTTGGCTTAAGGAGGGAATAACATACTCGGGTACAGAATTTTAACTTGCCATATAGGAAGTAGTAGGGGAAAGGGGAAAGAAAAGGGAAGGGGGGATAAAAGAGAGGGAAGAAGTAGTAAGGGAAAAGGGAAAGAAAAGGGAGAGGACTGTTAGAAGGGAGGGCAGATTGAGGGAGGTGGTGATCAAAAGCAAAACTCTAGTGAGGAGGAAATGAGATAAGGAATGAGGAGGAAACAAGTGATAAAAGGAGAAGGAAAAGCATAAACAGGAGAGAGGGGAATAGAATGGAGAGAAAGAAATAGATAGTAATCATAACTGTGAATGTGAATGGGATGAACTCTCCTATAAAACAGAAGTGGATAAAAAAAACATAATCTTACAATATGTTGTTTAGAGGAAGCACATTTGAAACAGAGTGCTTTTACACAGGGTAAAGGTAACAGGCTAGAGTAGAATATATTATGCTTCAGCTGAAGTAAAAAAAAAAAACAGGGGTAGCAATCCTGATCTCAGACAAAGCAAAAGCAAAAATAGATCTTATTAAAAGAGATAAGGAAGGAAATTTCATCCTACTAAAAGGCACCATAGACAATGAAGTAATATCATTACTAAACATATATGCACCAAACGGTATAGCATCTAAATTCTTAGAGAAGTTCAGGGAGAGCAATTGAGAACTATGCCCATAGGGCTATAAAAATGTGCATAACCTTTTACCCAGCAATTGCACTTCTAGGACTGAATCACAAAAAGATCATACAAATGGGAAAAGGACCCACATGTACAAAAGTATAGCATCTCTTTTTGTGGTAGCAAAAAATTGGAAATTAAGGGGATGCCCATTAGTTGGGGAATGGCTGAACAAGTTGTGGGATATGACCTGGGGGGGTGAAGCAAAGATGTTCATTATCACTGTGTTTTTCAGTATTATACTAGAAACGGTAGCGATATTTTTTTAAAAAAAAAAAAGGAAGAAATTAAAGGAATAAACATAGATTAATACTTTTATAGATGATATGATGTTTGCATTAATTCAACTCAATTTGATAAATATTAAGCACCTACTATGTGCCAGAAAGTATGTAAACCACTGAGATACAAATAAGAAAAAGATGGTCCCTGCCCTCAAGGAGTTTGCAATCTAATGGGGGAAGATAACACAAAAAGTATCTGGAAAGCAAATGGAGGATTAAGAAAAGGTCATTTCATTTGGCATCTAAGAGATCACCAGTAACCTTCGAAAGAGCAGTTTAATAAAAGTATATGGTTGGAAGCTAGATTAAGAAGAGAGTGAGAGGAAAGTGGAGCCATCTATTATGGATATCCTTCGTGAGGAGTTTAGCCATATAGGCCAAAAGAGATATAGGACAACAGCTGGTGGGGATGGAAGGATCAAGTGAGGTTTGTTTGGTTTTTTTTGTTTTGTTTTGTTTTGTTTTGTTTTTCAGGATGGGGGAGCTGTGAGCAACTTTATAGGCAGTAGGAAATGAGCCAGTGGACAGCAAAAGATTGAAGTTAAGAGTGTAACAGGTAACAATATGTTGGAAAAGGGATGTAATGGAATCATTTAAACAAGTAGAGGAGTTAGTCTTAGTTATGAGTAAGGCCACTCCATCCTTTGTGATAGGGGTATAGGAGAATGTGGCAGAACTGAGTGAGAGGAGATGAGGAAGAAGGGAGTAGAAGGAGTTCATGGAGAATGGGTTCAATATTTTTCTGTAAAATACAAGGCAAAGTTTCAGTTGAGAGAATGGGGGAGGGGAAGTCATGAGAGGTTTGAGGAGGGATAAAAAGTTTTGGAAGAACCATTGTGGAAAGTGGTATAGTGAGTTGAAATGGGAGGTATGATAGGATTTCTTAGCAGAAGTCTGTCCCAGTTATGCAACATAAATTTGTAGTATATTTAATCAGAAAGGTTGCATGATTTTCTCCACCTTCATTAAGCGCATATGTGAATGAGCAAAAGTGATGAATGGTGGGAGTGATCCAAGACTGAATCTTGGCTAAGTATTATTAGCAATATAACAATAAGGATATGAATTCAAGAGAAGAAGACAGTGTAGAGTTATATAGATTCACCAACATGGGAAGAAGAGGAGAAATTGGATAATGCCAGGCAGATGGCCTAGAAGAGAACTGAAGGCTCAAGTGATTGGAGATCACAATGCAGATGAAGAGTAGGGTTTTGTAAGGGAAGGCAGAACGAGATTTGAAAAACCAATAGATTATGATCAGGTTGGGGAATTTAGTGTGTCATGGCATGATCTAGGGTATGCGCATCTTCGTATGTGGCTAAGGTTGGGTATAGAAAGAGTTCATGAAAGTTGAATAGGTTGTTTAGGGCATTTGAGGGAGAATCAATATGTATACTGAAGTTCCTTAGTATAAGGACAGGACTTGAGAAAGATGTAGATATAGATACAGATGATAAACCGTTATCATTTTCACATTATGGGGGTTAGTAGTATGGCACCGCTTCAATCTGGAAAATCCATGTAAAATTTTCTGGCCCTCCCTTCATACCAGAGAAGTCTGAATTATTACAGTATTAAAAGATAAAGGAGGTAGGTGCTATTATTATCCTCATTTTACAGATGAGGAAACTGAGTCAGACAGCAGTGAAATGACCAGGATCACAAAGCTTATAACTGAGGTCAGATTTGAACTCAGGCGTCCCCAACTCCAGGCCCAATGTTTTATCTATTGTGTCAAAACCTCCTGTGACAGCATTACAGGCAGCTTAGTCATAAGAGTACAGCCAGGACAACTTCATGGCTCCGTTCCCAGCTCCTGTTCCTGTGCACTAGGATAATTTTTCAATTTTATAAATTCTTCATCTGTGCTCCCACTCCTGCTGGTCCTGTGGTCCTGCTTCTGGGAGCTCTTCTGCTTCCTAGAAGGGTCTTTCTAATTGATTAAAATCTATCCCCTTCAGTTCCAGGGACAAGGCAAATTCTATAGGACACTGAGAAGGATGAAATACTGAGAGACCTCAGTCTGAAAACAATGGGCATGCATCTCCAACATCCTGAATTCCTGAAAGAAACAGGACAGCATAATCCCAACTACTTGGAGTAGAATTCATGTAAATAGGATGCTCTTTGAGCATGAAAAACCTATATAGTAATTAAACTTAATTTCACTTGCTAAAAAAGGATCTACTTCTATAAATGTACTGAAATAATTTTACTTGATAAAAAATTGATTGAAAAAGCATCTAGTTGCCAGAGGGAAATGGAATGGCCCCTTGAAGACACAAAGTGGTACTGCACAACTGACTTCCCATCAAAGAAAAGCCAGTGGTAAGGGTTGCTTTTCAGATCACAACCTGTCTTCCCATTGACCAAGTTTCAGGTTGAATCTTGATTGGTAGGAAATCAAAAACCTTCCTAAATGTTAAAATCTTCTCCCTATAAATGAAAGATAGAGGATTCTTCCTAGAATCTCCTTTTAAGGATGGTACACAGGCTAGTCATCTCTTCATTTCCCACTAGGCTGTACTCCTTTGGACTTTCCCATCATGCACACATTCCAGGTACCATCTTCCTTCCCTGTTCAGCTATCTTTTGTGTTATCTTCCCCATTAAAATGTAAGCTACTTGTCTTTCTCTTTGCACGTACTTGTATTTCGAGAACTTAGCACAATGTCTGGTACAAAAAGAACATCTGACTGAATCTCTTTGTGACTTGTCTTATATCATGTATTCTGTTACTTTCTGTTCTCTTGTGTTTTCACCACGTAACATTGCCTTCATCATAATAGGCAGGATGGAATGAACATTGAAACTGGCATCAGAGGACCTGGGTAGGAATCTTGGCTCTGCTACTTATTACCTTCGGCAGGCCAGTGATCCAA
Source organism: Vombatus ursinus (assembly GCF_900497805.2). Classification (NCBI taxonomy): domain Eukaryota; kingdom Metazoa; phylum Chordata; class Mammalia; order Diprotodontia; family Vombatidae; genus Vombatus; species Vombatus ursinus. Next base: position 29,614,201 of record NW_020954619.1, read on the forward strand.
CAACGTATCAGTTTCCTTATCTTAAAAAAATGGGTCAAGAAATGTACTACTTGTTTAACAGGGTTCTTTGAAGATACTGAAGATGAAGTTTCTGGGCAAAAAAAAAAAAAGAAAAAAATATATATATACATGCATATATATGTATACATACATATATAAGCATATATGTATATGTGTATATATACATACACACATGTATATTTCAGCTCATCCCTTCATCCTTTTTCTTGTTATTTTCATGGCTATCCTGACACCTCAATAAATTTAATTCAATTGAACAAGAATTTATTAAAATCTAACATGTGTGACCACTATACTAGGACACTGGGAATGTAAAGACAAAAAAAAAAAAGCAAACAGTTCCTGCCTTCAAAGTGTTTGCATATTATTAGGTCAATACAAATCTCCTTTGTGTCAGAGTATCCAGCTGTTAATCCTCCCCACCAAATGAAGTCTAGACATTTGAAAAATAGGCTAAGTAAATATCTGCCTCTAAAGAGCAATTATTAATTTGAAACTATATTTAAAAATCTGTCAAATATTTAAACATTATATGTGAGACAAATTGCCCAGAAGGATATCTATCTACTCCTTTAATTGAAATGGTTTCTTAACTATGGAATAAGAAGTGAATCTCACACTGGATAAAAAGCTGACATTAGAATTGTGAAGATCTAGGTTCAAGGCTGTTTAACCATAGTTATGGACCTTAAACGTTGGTTGCATCACATGAAAACATAAAACCATAAATTAAAAATTGCCAGTATACACTGACAGAAGATTTTCACATCAGACATTCACTACACAGATGAAATCATAAAACTAAATAAAAATAAAATAACCAAAAACATATACCATTTGTTAATCAAAAATAGATGTGCCTGATGAGATTGACTGTCCATGGAAAGGAGCTCTCTTAGGAATATCCTCATGATACCTAATTTATTTTTATATCTTCCCTAATATATATTACTTAAAAACTTGATCAAGAAAATCCTGATGAGACAATGAAATTCAGCTTTAAAAAAATCCCAATAAATTAGTAAGTCTGTGATCTCACTAAAGTTAGTTCTCCTTTCAAAAATGCAGATCTCAATCTATGCATGCCTCCCCACCCTTTGTGACTCATGACCAAGCTTATCTGTAAGTCTACCATAGGAGGTCGCCATAATGTACTATGGAGCTTCCTCTATTGATTGCTCATGGTACTGACTAAATGCCAATGGGGAATTCAGTCTTCTTTGGTTACCCCACATTCTTGATACATGATTAGCCCATTTGTTTTTGTCATTGTCATATGTTTCTCTGATTAAATTCTAAACAATAATTCCCTTATGAAATCTCACATTTGTACTGTTTTACAGCCTCCTGATTTCTACCATGTCCGTTTCTGTTGCCATTTGATTGATCCTCAGTTTCAGTTCTTTGGATACTATAATGTCCATGACTCAAAGCCAGACAACATGAATGTAAGAATGTAGTATTAAAACATTGAGAATTAGTTACAGGGAGAATCTTACATTTATTATAGGAATTGCACAATATCTCAAAAATGATCCAGCCTACTCTCTGCCCTCTGTGCCATGATATGTTTACCTCACTATACATGGTCAGTGTATTTCCAAGATACATGTACTAGTGTATAAGTGTGTAAGATACATGTGCTAGTATATAATCTGGACAGTTTACATTCTTCAATTGACTTTTCTTTAGTGTGTTTTGAAGCCACACTCTTATAGAGATTATGGAGATCATTTAGAACTCTTCCACTGTTCTAGGGGTTAATGAAACCAGATAATTATTCACAAGCAGGAGCATCTGTAGGAACTCTGCATTTATAGAGAATATCTCCGTAATTTGGGCTCTGCTTTAGATGTTTTTCTTGATATTATCACAGTCTCCTTGGTGGTTTGTAATGGTGGTTATAGTTATTGTATGAAAATAAGATCAGAAATTTCCTTTCCATGTCAATAGCATCTCTTACCCTTTAAGTTACCCTGTGAATCAACACCCTCAATTTTTATTTTTATTTTTATTTTTTTTTGCCACCAGGACAAAGTATTCTCAATATATGCTTGATTCAGTCTGGCTGATGTTTCTGTCTTTGTTTTCTTTAGGGCTATTTCTATCTCCTGCAATAGATTATGATACAATAAAAATAAAAGCATTTACCAGTAGTCACACGAGACCCTAGGGCCTGAAAAAAAAAAAGACTACAAGTTTCTGACAGTTTGAAGCAACAAATGCAATTTTTAGGGTTTTTGTTTTGTTGTTGTTGCTGCTGTTGAGCTTCATGGAAAATAAGATTCTTCATAAACTACACCTTCAGTCACAGTTGGATCACTCCAGGATGAAATCGGCAAGGAGTTTGTGTGATTCTATGAGGCAGAGTGATAAATTGCAACTTCTAAATGAGGTTGTATGACTAAATCTAGTTTATAGATAATCAATTAAATGATAAAACTAGATTCCCTGTGATTAGTCCCACTGTTTCTCTGCCCTTCTAAGAACATCAAGAGTCACTCAAAAATTATACCAGTGGTTTGTAGGTTGAAAATTCTGAATCTTCAGACACCAAGAATACTTTTTGGGCTAAGCAAGCCTAGTCCACTACAGCTAGTAAATAATCTACTCTCCTCCTCTGAGAAATAAACTGGTATGGATTCTTTTCCCTAGAGAGTAAGGTAATTGAATCCATGGCAGAATACTCTGAGTTGAGCTAATAAAGTAAATTAAAGGAATGGTAAAATAAAGTGGGAATTGCATGTGGTTATGATTGGAAGGAAGATTTTGTACGGTTGATCAAGTAATTCTTGATTTTACCTCTTCCTATCTATATAACCCTTGGCATTTCACTTCTCTTTTCTTGACCTCAATTTCCCCTCTTGTAAAATGAACAGCTAGACTAGGTGAGTTTTGAAGTCTTTCCTTTCAGTTCTAGAATCTTTGATTTCTAGCATCCTTCTAGGTGACAAAGTATGAATTACATCCAATGTATAAGGAGAAGCACATTGGGGTTTGATTAAAGCACAGTTCTGAAGCACCTCCAAGAAATTTTTTTTATTATTCTGAAGCTGAAAGCCAGAGTTTGAAATTGGTTAGTAGATTTAGCAGCTAAGTTTCTATTCCATTTTTGATTATATATCACTGGGTCATTTGTCTGCCTGCTGTGCACTGCCTGAAGTTTAGAAATGAGTGGAGCTGAAAGTTCACTTTCACCCAACTTTTAACTGTCTTTTAAAATATTTCCTGTTGAGAGATGTCAGAGAACTCAGTCATAATTGGGTTAGCTCAGATGGGGAAGTGTTTGCCGATCCATGAACTAAGATGGTCTGATGAAAGAGAGAAGGTACCAATTATTATGAAACTTCAGATAGACTTCAAACTTGTTTTAAAATCCTTACAAACATTTGTCTTTTGAAAAAGATAGTCAAACAAATTGTGTTAGATAGCTGCATGCTAATAACCATGCACATAAACCAAATAATATCACAATTTTGTCTCTCTCTGGTGTTCACTTTTGGCAAACTCAAGTCCTGCAAAGCAAAGCCCTGAAATAGGAAATGAACAGAAAAGGCCTCTGTGTAGGCAAACATTTTCACAGTGTAATAAGATCATAAATTTAGAGCTGAAAAGGACCTTAGAATTAGTAATATCTAATCACTGCATTTTACAGATGAGACAGTTGAGGCCTTGAGAGGTTGAGTGATTTATCCTGGGTTGCACAGCCAGTAAGTATTCAATTTGCACCTACGTCTTCCTGATTCCCAGGACCAGCATTGTTGGCACTACACCCTTCTGTCTCTCAAATAAATTTATTTTTTGAAGATCACCTTAATCTCTTGTTCAGAGGCTATGTCCTACTATCTTACACACAATCATAGCTATTTTGTGTGTTTTCCTCCAACTGACAGCCAATTAGAAATGGAAAATCAAAATATGTGAAAGTTGCTAGACGCTGTCACACCTGTAGCATCAAGAAATGATCAATTGCGGGTCACTGGTTGAAAACTTTTAAAAGATGGCACAAGAACTTAAGAGCACAACAGTCAGGCAAAACAGTCATGTATAGTTAAGTCTGAGGACATAGTGAAGGAAAAAATATAACTCGTTGGTTTGCTGCTATCATCTGCTGCTGTTGCTATTAGGAAAGGGAGGATAAGGGCCTGGACTAGACTAACGGCAGTGGAACAAAGGGTTAATCAGTGTGCTTGAAAGACTGCTACTGACAACTATTCTAAATAACTTAGGACAAAAGAAAAGTTTGATACACATAACTATAAAATTAAGCAATTGGAAATTTGAAGTTAGATTACAAGAAGTTAAGATGAGAGAGGGAATGTACAACAGGTCAAGAGCATGATTCCCATGCTCTTTTCCCATGATTCCATTTCACCAGACTAGTTCTCACCTACAAATTTACTGATATGAAGATTAGCAAGAGAAGAATTAGATAAGAATACAGAAAGAAACATGAAGTTCTCTTCTTTCTGTTATATTAATATTTCAAGATGTTTATTTTTTCAGTTCAAGGCTGAAAATGAAGCCAAAAAAGGAATTACAGAATCTCAGATTTAGAATGTGTCTTGGTGGATATCTAATGAAATCCATATCTGAAAAAAGTCCCCACTACATTACACTCAATGAATCACCACCCAAACTTGGCTTGAACATATCCAGAGAATGAAAGGGAACCTACTATGTTTCAAAATGGCCCATTCTATTTTTTTAGCCATACTTAATAGAAATTTGTCCAAATAAAGTCAAAATTTGTCTCTACTTATGTTTAGCAAGATTTTTTCCTAATGCAGTCAACATTTACCTCTGTAACTCATTCCTCCTTGTTCTGCTTTCTGAATCCAAAAGAAGTTTAATCCCTTTTCCACATGACAGCTTCGCAGTTATTTAAAGATAGCCTTGCAGTTATTTAAATACAGCTATCAATTTCCTCCTGAATCTTTTGTTTTGTAGATTAAACCTCTCTTATTTTTTCAACATCTTCACATGGTATAGACCTAAGTGCCTTCAACAAACATTTTGGATGTTCTCTGGATGTTCTCCACTTCTTAAAATGTGATGCCCGAAACTGAAAACAGTCCTGCAGATGTGGTCTTACAAGGTCATAGTACAAAGAGAATATCATCTCCTTATTCCTAAGAGCTACACCTTCATTAATACAACCCAACACCACCGACAGACACTAAATATCCATTCCACTAAAACCTTCAGACATTCTTCAAGCAAACTCCTGACTTAGATGGGGTCAAGTGACAGCTGAATCCCAGAATTCCTGACTCCATGAGCTATTCACTGTGCCTTACTCATGGTCTCTATTCACCGCCTAGTTCAAGTAGGCAGTGTTCCCCACAAAAGGAGGAAGAAGAAGAATAACTTCACTTTCTTCAAGACCAGCCTATTTGCAACCTTGTTATATTGGTCTCTAATACACATCTCTGTTCACCCCTGACTTTCGATTTTAAGTATCTTCCTATTAGACTCTAATTCAGAATCCGGCACATCCTTGACTCTGAGCTATTCATTCAATTGGATTCAATTCAACAAAAATGGAGTGCATGCACAAGGAATAGTCCTTGTGAAGAATCATGCCAACCTTTATGGATACAAAGACAAAAAATAAAATAAAAACTCTCAAGGAGATTTCATCTACTAGGAAACAAGATGTACACAGATATATAGGATATAAAACAAGCAAATCAGGGATTGACACCAGATCTACACATACCTCTCTCAGATTCTACCTTTCATTAATTGTGTATTTAGTGTAGTGGCTAGCCAGGCATTGCCAGACAAGGCCACATGGAGCCAAACACCTTTAACAATCACTGTACTTTTCTTATCCTCATAGTTCACCCTAGGTTCATTGCTCTGGGGTCACCTGATTCCTCTCTATGGGAACTAGGGTCCTACCGCTTCCTTTCTTCCCCCACTACAGGTTCCTGCCGAATGATTCTATTTTTTACTCCAATTTAAGGTTTTCTCTCCAACAGAAAATTGAAAAAAATAAAAGGTACTCCAAGTACAAACATGTGTCAGGTATAGAACAGGCAGTTTTATTCCCCCACATAAAGAGGAATACTAAGCAATAAAGAACCATAGAATGATGACAATCAGTCGAGTGGCCTCATTGGGACATTTGCAGTAGTGCTACTCATTAGCTCTTTTATATTCACCTCCACTGAATACATCCTGATTGACACCAAGTGAACTCTTCAATTCCCCAGAGGTCTCTCTCTATATGGGAGACTCAGTTGTCAGTTGGTCTGCCTTTGCTGCTATTTCTATCGCAATCACTCTGGTAGCTGATAATCTACTTTCAGGAAGAGGGTAAGAGTCCTCTAACTTCCTTTCAATTTGTCATAATGCCCTATACCAAAGGATTCTTTTTCCCTCTCTCTGTCTCTCCATCACACACACATACACACACACACACACACACACACACACACATATGAGAGGCAGACCTATACCAGATATAGGATTTCTTGGAAGGCCATGAACTCCTAGAATTTTTTTTTTTAAGAACCTAAAGAGTTGTAGAGATTCTATGTTTTTCAGATTGTTCTTTTCTTGTATCTTTTCTTTGCCTGGTCTACTAATTATAGAAGAAAAAAAAAAGCATAGTGTAATCAAAAGAATACTTTGAGCCAGTAGCCAGAGTTTTTGTTATGCTTTTTCACTTAACTACTTATGTGGCTTTGGACAAACTAGTTTTCTTTCTTGAGCTTCCGCTTTCTCACCTGTAAAAGGAGAAGGAGACTAGTTACATATTATGAATTCAAGACCAAGTGTTGGTGAATTGACTGCATTAGTTTAGCAACTACACAAAATTTCCACATCAGTAAGATATAGGGGAAAGTGCACACAGCTAGGAGTCAGGATTCTGACCTTCAATCTGTCACTAATAAGCTCAATGAACTTCAGGAAATTTACGTCACACCTTTGGGTCCCACTTTCCTTAATTATGAAATGAAAAGGTTGAAGTAGGCAATCTCTCAGATCCCTTCCAGGTGTAACATTCTATAATTTTATTGTCTTGCTCTGGAGATGTCTGTTGATCACGTTTTCAGGAAGTTTCCATTCAGCATTAAAGTAAATAGTTTTTCCCCCACCTACTCACCTGCTGGCCACTTTACAGGTGTTTAACCACGAAATAATTAGTATTCTGTCAAGAATGATTTGTTTTCACTTGCCTTGCTTATCCTCTGTTGGCATCCCCTGTCTCCAGAGCAGTCTAATATGGAAAGGGGAGCTCATCAACCGCCTCAGCTTCTTTGCTGTGGGCCTTGTTTCTGCTTATCACTTCATGTGATTAGCCCAGGTCTCTGCTTGCCTGAGAATCAGGCTTCCAATTGCTCACACCTGCATTTCCACACTATTTACTCACCCCATTCTATCATCTCTAATACCTTTCCTTTCTAAATTAGATACTTTTTAATCAACATTGTTTCCATGACTTATCTCCACAGGACAACTTTTTTTATTGGTATACTGCCACCTGTTATATTACTGTATAGACATTTGGCAACTTCATCTAACTGGGGGGTAGGGGATGTGACAGATTGTGATCCACAGCAAAAGGTCACATTCTGAAGTAATGAGAGCATTCCATAGTGGTAAAAGCAATGGACCTGGATTATAGTTTGTAGTTTTTTGCTAGCTGTAGTGGTGTGCTAGTAAATGATTAACAATAAGCTCACAGTGTTTGCATGATACATTTTTAAATTTAATCTGTGTTATTAACATTTTCTCCTTCGTTCTCTTAAGTCAAAACAATCAACAACAACAAAAAATCAAGGGGCAGCTAGGTGGCACAGTGGATAGAGCACTTATTGCCCAGGCTAAAGAACCTGAATTCAATTTAATTGAACATCTGTTTAACTTGAATGTATCAAATAAGTGAGCAACAGCCTTCCTTTCAGAAATATTCTTTTTTATCCATTAAAAACACAGAAGTATGGGGGGCAGCTAGGTGGCGCAGTGGATAAAGTACCAGCCCTGGAGTCAGGAGGACCTGAGTTCAAATCCGACCTCAGACCACACACTTGACACTTATTAGCTGTGTGACCCTGTGCAAGTCACTTAACCTCAATTACCTTACAAAAACAACAACAACAACAACAAATCAAGCTATGATTTGTAGTATTTGCCAATTGAACAACTATCTCTAATAAGTAGGTTTCAGATATTTTCAGCACACTTTTGGCTGGCTATATGACTGGGGACACTGGCTCTCATTTTCCTTCAGTGCTATAGCTAGTAGAGGGTGAATGGGGCTTTGCCCCGTGACAACAACCTATAAGGGTAGTTTTTAGTCACGGAGACCTCCTTTTGTAAGCTTTATCTTATGATCCCTTTTCCTATATTTTATGGTGTAACCTCTACAGGGCCATCACACTATTCCTAAGGCATTCTTTCTTTCAACAATCTCATGAAAGTGAGAGCTAGATTCTTCACAAGAACAGGATACCAACCCATTTCCAGGTATAGGAACATCCCTTACATCTAGACTGTTCTCAGTCCTCCAGAACTGATTTTGCTCCAAGTGAAATAGTCCTGTACTACAGGGTTTGTTTTTTCAGTATAAAATGCAGGTGTTGTATAAATCATCTCTAAGTTCCCTTCTGCCTCTGTTCTATAACTAATTTCTGTCTTTGAAGACCTAGTGAAGCCTGTGGGTAAACTTGACCACAAAGCTGATGTTCCAGCCTTGAAGCTCTGTCAGTGTTCAGAGCTATGCTTGGCCACATCACAATTTGAAGATTGATTATGCAGCCCTGTCTTTCCCAGGATACAAAACCCAATTCAACAAATAATTTAAAATCACATAAATGATTAAACTTCTAAATAACAGAGTTATTGTAAACCATCTAGTTCTCCCTTCTAAACTGGAGCCATAAATAGAAGACCTTAAAACTGAGTAGAAATGGGAAAAATAAAAATGAAGTCAGCTAATCAAGATTTTTCTACCTTCTCAATTCAAGCTTCTATCCATATCTTCCTGTTATAGTATGTGAACTTCAAGCTTTATTGTTTTAGTTCTCAAAAAATGTGGTGAAAATATCTTCCACTTATTCACAGAATCACCAAATTTTATAGTTAGAAGTGATTTTAATAGCCATTTAGCTCAATACATTTCTAAAAGGAATACCAATTATAACATAAATGGTCATCTTACCTCTGCTTGAAGTCCTCCTCATTTTACATATGGGGAAACTGAGGCCCAAAAAGGACAACTTTTTTTTTCCCAAAGTGACACAAGGAGTTAAGAGCAGAAGCAAAACAATAACCCTAGTTTCCAACTTATACTATTCTTCTGACTACCCTACAATTTTCTATACAATTAGTAGAACAATGAAGGGGTGGCCCTCATATCTGAAGGCAGCCTATTCTACCTTTGTGAAACGCTACATGTTAAGAAGTTTTCCAATTGATTATATTGCATATCCTAGACTCAGAAACACCTTATCTATATATAAAATATGGGTCAGAGGTGGGCCTTGAACACAGGTCTTTCTGATTCCAAGGCTAACTATCTACTCACATTGTAGATACACAATTATAGGAAGATAGAGTGCTATCTACTGGATCAGGATCAGGAAAGGCTTTATATAAACAGCAGCACTTGAGATATGCTTTGAAGAAAGTCAGTGACTATAAGAAATAGAAGTGTTTTCTAGACATTAGGGGCCACTTATGTATATCCCACAGAGATGGAAAATGGAATGTGGTGAATAGAGAAGAGCTAGTAAATCTGTTTGATGGAAACTGAGTGTATAAAAGAAAATAAAATGAAATGAGATTGGAAAGGTAGTTGGTTGTGAAGGACCTTAAGTGCCAAAATTATACTTATCCTAGGAGCAACAGCAAATCTCAAAAGCTTCTTGAATAGGGAATTGATATTATGAGAGTTCTAATGGATATGTGCTTCTCACATGAGATATATTTGTCTAAATGGGTTGCCTAAAGACAGATTTTGGGGAATACTTTTAAATCTATGTGGAATTTTGCCCCCCCCAAAAAAAGGGAGATTAATTCCTGTTTTGAGGCGAGCATATGAAGGCTAAATAATCTTTCTCTAATCTCTGAGATGGGTACTCTCCTAGAATTATATCTATCTGCTCTCTTAAATATTGGAAGTCTAGGGACATTATTTTGGTCAAAAAAAAAAAAGGCTACTTGCTTGGTTATACTTAAGGGGGGAAGCTTGCCTCAAGTCACTGGCTTAGTTCCTTTCCACCAAATGCTAATTACACAAAAGATTTTCAAAAATAGCAAATCTTGATTTATTGATTTAGTGATAGTGAAGAAACCTATTTAGCCAAATTCGTAAACAGCAATTGGAGAAGTTATATAGATTAAGATATACCAAAAAATAAGCAAGGGCGAATAATCTCATGAGATGAAATCTTTGTTGAAAAAAGAGAAAGGCTTTGATGATGGAAGGGAAAATTCTCCCAAGGCTTGCAACACAACCTCTCCACTAATCCAGAGTCATATAAAATGAACCAAGGTATGAGGAAAAATTCAGTTGCAAAAATATCAAATTGGCACCTTTGTCAAAGGATTGGGAAGGGGAGAGACTGGAAACAAGAAACCCCATTTATAGATTAGAAATTCTTCAAGTGTAGGACACATTCATTTATGATAATTTTCTATCCCTCTCAGAAACTAGTAATGTCTTTTGCATATGGCAAATTTATAATAAATGTTGGTGGCTTAATTGATGATATGACCTTAAAAATTTAAAAATGAAAGAAAAAACTCCTAACCTTCCAAATTATATCATTTTTCAGAGTTATAGCTAATCAGCACTTTGCCTGGAAGAATTTCCATTGACAATGAGTGATTAGAAGTAGAGGGGTTGCACAATGAGCAGAGTACAGAAGGTAGTCTGATAGGTTAAGGAAAGAATGGTGGGTGCAAGGCTCTCTCCTATTGAGGTGAGGTTGGGGACTATGGCAGAGATGAGGAGTCCTAGACATTTTTCACAGGGAGTTTCATATGGCATGATTGTATGCTATACTTCTGAAGAACTGACAACCAATTGACACAAGCAGGAATTAGGGAAACAGGCTCCTACTACTGCTGAAGATATGGGTGCCCTTGAAGCATAGTTCCATTTTCCCCCGACTGGCAAAAAGCTCTGATGTTTACAGAACCATAGAATTTTAGACCTGGGAAGAAACTTCAAAGTCATCTTAATTCAACTAGTTCATTTTACATATATGGAAACTGAGGTCTAAAAGGGGATATTACTCTCTTAGCCAACATAGGTAATCATTGGTAAAACCAGAATCAATAATTTTACTTTGAGTTCAATGCTTTTACTTCACACCATGTTGCACATGTGACAGAGCTCACTTGTACATTGATGAATCTCGCCCCAACTTCTTTAAAATGTATGACAACCATTTAATTCACTCAGTACACTGATACTGGGAATACTCTAAGAAGAAGCATTGCAAGGTTGATAAACCAGTCAATCTTCTCAAAGGAGGTTTATATGAAACAGAGAGCAATGTAAACCTTGGCCTTTAAAGTCCCACTAGTAGCAGAATTACTGAGGTAAATAATAGAATTTGATGCTCCCATAGTAGGTCACTTCTTTGTTTGATTAAGGTTTCACCATAACATACCTAGATAGTATACAAAACTACTCATTGGCAAGCTCCACTTGGAAACTTATCTCTGCTATTTTAAAGAGGCAACAAAAGGTGTTGGAGGGCTACAGAGGGGAGGTGTTGAGAAGGGATATGAGAGGCAGGAAGTATCTCACCAAAAACAGAACATTAATCACTATATGTACCTGGAATCTAGAATATCCCATAATGCACAGCTACCTCTGCAGGCAGCAAGGAAAGAAGACTTGACATTTTCAGGTATCTGAACAAAATGATTATCACGGAGACATTTGAACTACCTCCAAAGAGGGCCTGTGGCTCCAGCATAATTTGAAAGAGTTATGATCTCCATCAGCCACTTCAAAATATGTCATGTGAGTCTCCCTCTAATACAATGAAGCTTAACTTCTTTTCAGCATCACCCGTACTTGTGTTGTCCTTCTTGCATGAATAGCTTTGTCTTCATATTTTTTTCACAACTTCCCCATTTTCCTTTCTTTTAGCATATCTTTCATTCATTTCTAGGATAAAATGTGTCTTTTTTAATGTCGTTGATTTTCTGTTTCCATTATGTGTACAGTCAGAGGTTTCTGTGTTATTAGTTTTGTTTTGTTTTTCCCTTCCTTTACATTTTCCACAGGGCTGCATTTTTCAAGCTGTCATTTAACTCCCTGATTTCTTGTTATTGTTCCATCTTTGTTTATAATGGCTGAGGGAGGCAGATCTTTGAGGAAATCAACTCAGAATGAATTAATAACTTGGTCCTCACCGGGAAATTCTAAGAGGAATCCCTGACTCAGACTCAAAGTTTATTATGGAGGAATCTTTATTCAAGATCTTAGAAATAAAGTTAAATAAAGTGTTGTGGAAGTGAAAGAAATTAGGTATGGCATTAGTGTGCAAAAGATTATACAAACAAGGAAAGGTATGTATAGGAATGTTTACTGTTTTTACTCATAGTTTTGTTGTTGTTGTTGTTGTTGTTGTTGTTGTTATTGTTTTGTTTTACAAAGCAAGATGCTTTCTAAATTTTATTTTCTCCCAAGAAGTACACAATCATTTGGAGCGCACTTTTACCCTTCACCTGACTCCTAGTTATTCAAAATGGACATGGTATTATGTATCAGACATTGATCTTTATTTCTACTCCCTGAATAAAATAAATCAGATTTTGCTGTATTTGAACAACAGCTTTGAAATATGCCCAGCATCTTAAAGATCCATGTAAAAAAATCTTTCTAATTTGAGAAATGTATTATTTGCTTTGCTCTAGATTTCTGGTAAAAATTGTTTGATGAGAGGCAATTTTTAAAAAAGTACACATTAACATTGGGCTTTTTTTTCCTTCTCATACTATCATTATGAGAAATTTATATAACATGTCCTCCCCCAGGAATGCAAAATCGTATTACAAACTTAAATTACCAAATACACATTAATCTTCACAATACCCCAGTGAGGTAGCAAAAGCTTCAGTAATTAAAATACTGAATAGTTAGATTGCTATGGCTTACATGGAAAGCACTGGATGGGGAAAAGTAGAAACAAAGAAGTCATGAGTTCATTATTGCAACTGCAAAAGAAATTATGGAATTAAAACCAATTCTCTGAAATAGTTATCTCACAACAGGCATAAATCAAGTTCTGTGCCTTGCAAAACCATGGTTCTGGGCAGAAGCTTTTTCTTTTTAAAGAAGATGGCTGAAGGCTTTCAGTAGACCATACCCCAGTGGTTTACAGCACTCTCATAGGGATTTTCTTAGAGCTGCTGGATATCCCCAGTCTTGTGGGGTTATTGGCGTTAAAGGGTAGCCTATTAGATTAGCCAATACATTTCAGGAAAGGAAAATGATGATAAATTTTAGAGAGAGTAGAGCAATAAAAATAAAAGAATCATTTGATGAAGGAAATGGATAAACAGAAGATTAGGAAGGATCATGGCATTATAGAAATTTAGAACTAAAAAGACCTTAAAAATCAATTTGTCCAACCACCTCATTTTACAGAGAAGAAACTGAAGCTCGATTGTGACTTGGCTTTTGTCCTCTGCCTGTAAAATTCTTCTACTAGAATTGCTCTTGTCCCCTGAAAAACAATACAATTAAAGGAATCACTTCCCTTTGGCAATCAGCACCTGACTCCAGAATTCCTAAGTCTCCATGTTCATGAAGTAACCACCAAGGCTAGAAACATCAAGTCAGAATCATTGCTCAAGCCACTGCATTTGTGCTCAGGGAAAGAAACACAAAGCAAAAAAAGTGGCCAGAAAATTGAAATCCATTCTCAGATTCTCCTAAGTAAATTAAATATTCTTACTCCCTTGCATAGAGAGTTGCCATTGCTACAGCAAAATGGGAGGAACTGTTCTTTCCTCATTTGTTGGACAGTTCACCTTGAAATCCTCCTGGAAATAGTCTCTCTTCACTTCTTATACTTTGTGAAGTAGTTGGATCTTCCTAGCTTGGTTAGAAATTGTCTTTGATACAGTCTGCAGTCAAAGGCACCAATAAGGAATTATGTTTTACAGAAGCAGATCATCTATCTGTTATCCTGAGGCTAGATGGATAGGCTCAACTCCATCACCATTGTTACATATGTAAAGTACTTTGTAAGCTTTTAAGTGCAATACAAGCATTGATGGGATGGTGTTCTGGCCTCAGACTCAGGAGGACTCGGGTTTAAACCCTGAATCTGACATTCTTTGGATGTGTAGCACTAGGCAAGCCACTTAACAGCTTCATGTCCTTGGATAACTCCCTAAGATTATGACAACAAAACAGGTGTTTTTCAACATTAAAAGAAGGGATTACTCACTGGAAGTTCTCTATACTGATGAAATCTCAGATTTGATAGGCAGGGACAGGGCAAGAAGGGAAGGAAGGGAGAGAGGAAGAGATGAAAGAAGGAGGGAAGAAAGAAAAGGGCAAAATAAATGTGAACTATTATTACATAACACTTAACATGAGAACTCTGTGGTTTCTGGAAATTTCAAATGCCCCCTGCCAAGAACCTAGTACAGTGTTCTATATGTATGTTTGTCATCTAATGCATATTTGCTGGAGGAATGACAATGAATGAAAGAGTGCACATAAACAGCATATTTGACATGTGTAACTTTGTTGTAGTTCTCTGCCAACTTATATGTTGCCTGAATCCTTCCTTGTTAACCAAAGATGAGGAAAGTCTTTCTAAGAGGCTGCTACACTATTAAAAAGTCAAGGGCTTCTATTCTGCCTGATCCAAAATACCAAGAAGAAAATAAAATATTATTTATTATTCTGGATTTTGTCTTTTGATAGATAGTGAATGACCACGTAGAGCAACAGTAATGACCCTGATGTTTTGTTCTGGGCTGGAAATTTGATCATCTTTCCACAACAGGAAATTGTCAGAGCTTCTAATAGTTGCCATCAAACAAGAGAACCATTGGCCCCTCTTAGAAACCAAGCCCCCAAAACAAATTTTGCATTCACAACTTAGAGCTATTTTTCAGATCTTAGCATTTATATGAGGACTTGACCAGAGTGGAGTTGTTAAAATGCAGACTGCTAATGAAACTTTAATTTAGCAGCCTTTGAAAGGTCCAAATCCTGTTATTGGGTGAAAATTTCCAGAAAAAAAAAAGAGAAACAAAAGGAGACAAAAAGAGATCAAAGAAATAATGTTATTGGGAGGTAAAGATTTGAAAACGTTTTTAACAAGAGAATATTTAAAGCCTTAGTTTTGCACAGGATCATATATTAAAGAAAGTAAATATTTGTTAGATAGAGGAAAGATTAGTAGAAGTTACAGAATCTGTTTTCAAGGTCTGGCTTACTATCTGAGCTTTGCACTCATTTCTTCGAATCTCAGTTTTCCCAACTGCAAAATGTGGACAATAAAACATGTACTACAAAATCTTTGATGCTGTTGTCAGACTCAAAAAAGACAACTTTTACAGAACACTTTGTAAATGTGAACTATTACTGTAAGTGTCTGAAATCTGAGTGAAACACAAGAAACACAATAAAAGATGCCTATTTTGATATATCCATATTTTCCTGTTTTTATAAATCCATGTAGAGTTGACTCACAATCTAATGCTAATCTTGAAAAATAGGAGAAAAATACATCCTGAGAACTAAATAATCCTTGCCAAATACATCTATTAATATTTGAACATAGCTGGTTCATGAACACTTACTTAGAGAAGAAAGATCCTGGATTTATAGTCGAAAGGTGTAACCTTTGTTCTGCTTCATTATTATTCATGTAACCTTGGATAAGTTATTTCTCTTCTCCTGACCTCAGTTTCCTGTCTTTAAAATAAGAACATTGAACTATCTGATAAATCCCACGATGCTAAACACAGGCCATTTATACCTAACACCAGCTTTCCTCTCCCTGACTTAAGCTCTATGTGAAGCTGTTGCGGTTTAGGGGTTTCAGGTGCTGGGATCCCAAAATCATGATATGCAGGTGCTGCTTGAATGAATTTGACCCAGGCCTTCTTTCAGTCAAAGACAAGGTTTGTTAAAGATCCACCATAATGGCCAGAGGAGTGAGCATGAAGAAGTCTCAGTCCCTAAATGGCTGCCAGGATGGATCTTATATACAGATACTATGGGAGGGATCTAGGAGTGGCCAAGTAGTTTGAGGTGACTGCAGGAAGAGTCTGGGATAAGGAGTATCCTGATGGGAGTGGACAGTAAGCACCTGGGAGGATCTTGATGGGAGTAACTGGGAGGATGAATGGGGTCTAGATAAAACTAAGGGTGGGAAGTAACTGGGGGTCATCTAGAGGTAATAGACAATGGAGGGCTAGACTCAATTAGGGTAACAAAGAATTGAGAGGTTGGGTGTAGGCAATAAGGAAAGGCCAATTGATTGGATTATAGCCTCAGTAGATTGCTAGGCTTCCTTGACCAGGTAAAAGAATTCAAGGAGAGTCCTGTAGACAAATGGGACCTAAATTCTTTTTAGGGTGAGGGGCAAAGGTCTCAGCTTGGGCCCATAGCCACTGAATCAAATATGTCAGTCAAAAATATGATATTTGGGAACCCAACAAGTGAAAATAAGAAAAAAGAAATATGAGGAAGAAAATATTTTGGGAGATAATGGATTCTTTTACTTCAATATGTCCATGAATCTATTATCTGTCTGATACAGGTATTTCTCCTTGCCCCCAAATATTCAGATTTCACATCTTTTCCTCCTACATGACATGTCCATGTAGTCTCACAAATCATCCCCAAGTGGTTTCTCCTATGGGTTAGGTGTCTTTTGCCAGATATATTGAAATTAACTGTGTATCAATGGACCATGAAGGGTTCTGTAATGACAATCCCTCCCTCTTGTTAAATGACTTCTTCAGCCATTTTACTGGACATATGTTTGTAATATTATTAACTACTATTGCATCCAAGAATTGGGATATTCATCACTCTACTTTCTCTACTAAGGTGCTCCTCTACTTTTAGTTTTTGGGGAGTCTGACCACCTAAAAGAGGTATAACACAACTCTCTCACTCTTCAGCACCCCTACTACAATATCCTGAGAACAACTTAGAACTGAGGTTTTGGCTCATACTCAAGATCTCCTCAAAAATGGAAGCAGAAGAGTACTCAATGTACAATATGAATTAGGTATGGTATAGGTATTTATTTCCCTATCTCAGAAAAAAATGCTAAACTTAGAATATTCACAAATGTATTTGCCAGAAGCAAACAAACAAGTGGTAGTAGTACTGAGTACTGTTACACTCTGACGGGAATTTGATGAGTAAAATCATTTAACTATGGAGATGTTTGCAGCCTTTTGGATAAGGCCTTGTGCTTTTCCTCTTGGCTGTACATTACTGTGCTAGATATCTATCTATGTCTTCTGAGTAGCCATGCAAGGGCTGTGATGGAGAGGTTGATGAGAACTCCTGCCACTTGCTGCCAGTAAGGAAGCAGCCAGGGACTTTTTCATCTCCAATACGTCCACGTGTTATGTCACACATCTAATCATAAGGGAACTGGAAGGCCAACTGGAAGGCCAACTGGAAGACATGATCTATTTAAATCCCCATTTAATGAATGAAAAAAAAATATTATGTACCAAGCACTGTGCTAAGTGGTAGGGATATAAATCTAAGCAAAGGAGACAGTTTCTGACCCCAAGGATATTAAATTCCTGTTGGGAAAAATAACACACATAGGGGAATTCAAGTTGGAAAGCAAGGGGAGGGGGAAGCAATGTGGCAGGAGGAGAAAAAATGGCTTGGAGACAACCAGGAAGTAAAACATTGTGCAGTTACCCCATACTGGGCAAAATAAGGTGAAATGTCATCAATAATCACAGCCCAGGTTCCCAGAGAAGAAACTCTAATTTCCTGTTAGGGGAGTGGAAGACGCACAGCACAGGATGTATGATTTGGAGATGCTGGGAACTTCAGGGTGTCCTGCTTCTAGGCAAGTGAAATGAAAGCTGACAGTCCCAGAGGTGAGAGTTCAAATTCCTGTGGGAAGAGGAGAAGGGCTAGATTGTAACTGGGCATAATTTGGAGATAGCCATGTAGCTTTATTCGTTTGATGGTACTCTTTACATAAGTTCTCCTGAGCAATTATTCTTTGAACTTATATTGTAGTCCATTAACCTCACCAATTGCTTTTTGTGTGACCCACATCTTTAATGATTATTTTTAGACTGTGGTATTCACTAACTCATAGCCATATAACAGCATAAAAAGAAAAAAAAAATTGGCCCTTATTTCAGGGATTATTAAAAGCATTTCAAAATTCCCCAAAAGTCATCCCCCAACCCCCGCCATTCAATTCTAAACCTAGGCCATTGTCTATGCCCATTGTTTGCCTAAGGTATACGTGCTGATGGGCCAACCCTATGAATTGTTCTTCCAACTCTATATAATACTGATCTAGACAATAGGCATTCACCATCGAGTTGCTTTTTCTTATTTGAATAACTTGGCTGAACCTGTGACTCTTTTTAGGGATTACATATCTCATTTAGAAGGCACTGCAGTGTTCTAGGACTTGATGAAATTAACACCATATCATCTGTAAACAGTGGTTTCTAGGGAAGCTAGCTATTTATGTGGAATCCATCTTTCATTAGACATCTTCTTTGACAGCAATAAATGCATTTGGCAAGCATATGTCTCCTTACTTTATTCTTCACTTGATATCAATAATCAGAAGGCCATGAAATGGTTTTCTCTATTATTATAAAATCATACCCATGTAATTTTGACGCATGAGAGACATTTATTAAAAATAGAAACTATAAAATAGCATTTTGTAATACCAAATCAAATATAAAACTAATAAGCACAGTGGTTATTGTATTCGCTACACTCTTCATCCAGCTCTGACCATAAAGATATAGTCTGCTGTAGGAGATAATTCTAATCAGTCCAATGTTTAAGCCTGTGAAGAATTTTTTAAGTTATTGTCCCTATTATCCACTGCATTCATTATTCCATTCAGTTTTGTTCTCTCTCGATTTGATAAACATGTCATTTATACAGTGATCTTAATCATTGGCACTGTTCAATTGATAAAATTGGGATACCTAGGTGACAGCCAGGTCTCAGTCATATAACTCAGCTACAGCTAACCAGAATAACATCACTTCTCTGTAGCTATCAGTGTCAGCACTGGCATGCAGACAGAACCTCTGTTGTAATATATCCTGAAAATAAACTAAAGATAACTCACTGAAATAATTTCATTCAAAAACACTTATCAATATGTGCAACACAATGCTAGGTGCTTATAATAAAAATATCAAAATTGCATAATTCCCTCCTGCAAGGAGACATCCTAGTTTGGGAAAAGCCAGTAGGGAATACAGACTTGTAACCTTCCTTAAATATTTGCCATGAGTTTATATGTTTATGTCTGAGGCTGTTTTTTGGTAGCTGAATTAGACCAATACAGTAAAGATAATTTGTGATTGGCATATTAGATATGTGTGTGAGAGCGCTTCAGTGTAAAGGATAGTTGTATTCAAATCCCAGCAGCTGACACTTGCAAGAGGATTGGACTTAAAGGGTAGAGTTATGAGCAATGTGTGGAATTTACAAAGAGACCAAGGCAAGGTAAAATGCATTTTTTTCAGGTAGAGATCCTGTCAAAGTGCTCTAGAATAATATGAAGAGAGAAAGTTTTACTACAGGGAGGGATTAAGAAAGAGCACATTCAGGGAAGGTTAGAGAGTAGGTCAGAAATTTTCAGGCTCTCCGGATTTCTTCACAGTCAGAAAAAAAACATTGCTACAAAATGAACACCAAGTAGCAAAAATAAAGGGGCAAAGCAGTTGTCCTCCTAGGACAACTTGAGAAGACCCCAGAAAACAGGACCTCCAGGAGCTGATGTTTGACCTGAGTAAAGTGCAGACACCTTCAGGCCAACTACACAGAATCATCAAATCAGGGGCAGGGAGTGGAGTCCAGCACAGAAGTTGACTAGGCCTCAAAAACTTTCACCTCACAAACTTTCACCTCCAGGCCTCACAAACTTTCATCTAACAAACAGCTGGGGATCAGATGGTGGAGGAAGATTGAGGGACCCTTCCCCCCTCCCCTGCACTGTTTGCAGACATCAGGCCTAGTAGTGCTAACCAAGTGTGGTCCCAGGCAGCATCTGTGGGTGAAGAGCACATACCTGGTGAGTGTGGTATCATAGGAAGCAAGAACCTTTTTAGGTCATCATGGCCAAAGGCCATAACTATGGCTCAGGGGAGGAGAAGAGTGTCTGAGGTTGAGCCCCTGACAAAATTCAGAAAATAATAGTAAAAAGAATCTGAGGCCTGGGGCACCATTACCCATAACTTGGGATTAAAACCTGATTACAATAATAATAACAATAACAATAACAATAAGAATTACCAAGGAAAGAGGAAAGAGGAAAGAACATGAAGATAGATAGCTACTTTGGTGTAAAAGAAGATCTGAGTTATATCCAGAGGAAGACAGTGAGGTTTAAAAAAGCCATTCCTACCCCAAAGAGTAATGTCAAATGATCACAAATCCAAAAAGAGTAATTGGGGAAAAAAAAAGACTTTTAAAAGGCTTCAAAAATCAAATAAGAGAGATGGAGAGAAAATTAGGGAAAGAAACTAAAAACAATGTAAGAAAATTATGGAAAGTTAACCAAAGAGGTGCAAAATCTTAAGGAAGAAAATAACTCCTTGAAAACTAGAATTGGGCAAGAGGAATTGAATGATGTAAGACATCAAGCAATAATAAAACTAGAAAAAAAAATTGTACAGAATCTGAAACATCTCATTAAATCAATTGGTCTGGAAAACAGATTGAGGAGAAACAATATAAGAATTGTCAGACTACCTGAAAGTTATGATCAAAAAAAGAATCTTGATACAACATTACAAGAAATTATTAAGGAAAATTGCCCTGAAGTTCTGGAACACGTGGGTAAAGTAGAAATAGAAAAAAGTCTACCATTTGCTACCTGAAAGAGATTCCAGGAAGAAAACTTACAGTAATGTCATAGTCAAATTTCAAAACTCCCAGCTTAAGGAGAAAATATTGCAGGCCACAAGAAAAATAAAACAATTTGAATATTATAGAGATACAATCAGGATTTTACAAGACCTAGAAATTTGTACACTAAAAGACTGTAGGTCTTAGAACATTGTATTTCAAAGGACAAAAGGACTGGTGTTGTGACCAAGAATAACTTACCCAGGAAAGTTAAGTATAATCCTGAATTTAAAACAAAACAAAACAAAAATGGACATTTAATGAACTGAAAGACTTTCAGGTGTTTGTGACAAAAAGACCAGAATTAAATAGAAAATTCAATATACAAGGTACAGAAGACATATAAGGCAAACATTAAAGAATAATTATAAGGGACTCATTAAGATCAAACTCTTTACTTCTTATATATGAAAATGTTATTAGTATTCTTAAGACTGTCATCATTATTCTGGTAGTTTGAAAGAAAGGTTGGGGTTAAGTTGAATATGATAGGGTGGTTCTGAAAGACAAAATTGGAAAGGAAAAGGTAAAAAGGAGCAATTATCTCATTGGAATAGTGTGTGAAAGGAAGAACTGATACCTAGGAACTAGGTGGGGTAGAGGACTGGTAGTGCTGGAACCTTACTCTCATCTGATCTGAGATAAAGAGGGAATAATATATACATCTAAAAGGGTATAAATGTCTTCTAAACTTATAAAGAAATAAGAGGGACAGAATAACAGAAGGACTTTTAGAAGGGTATATAGATTAAAATTTAGAAAGGTAAGATTAGAGAGGGACTTTTAGAAAGGTATGTAGATTAAGATTTAGAAGGGTGGGGTAGAGGAAGGAGGGACTCTCCCAGCCTTGTGTAGAATAAGGAATAGGAAGGTAAGGGGAAATGATAAGATAATATGGATAGGGTAAAAAGGGAGGCTGAGAAGGACAATAAGTAATTGTAAGTAAAACAAGGAGTAAAAATAGGGTGGAGGGAAATTTACAAATAGTAATTATACTTTTGAATGTGAATGGGATGAACTCACCTATTAAACTGAAACAGATAGCAGAATGGATTAAAAACCAGAATCCAACAATACGTTGTTCACAAGAAACACACAAGAATGAGAGGTACACACAGAGGTAAAGTGGAGGGTTAGAATACAATTTATTATGCTTCAGCTGATGCGAAAAAGGCAGGGGTAGCAATAAGTTATGGCTAAAATAGATGTAATTAAAAGAGATAGACAGGGTAACTACATCCTACAAACACAGCTCACCCCACCACTACTCCAAACATGTAAAATCAGCTTGTTGTTGTTCAATCTATTCAGTCATTTCCGACTCTGTGATCCCATTTGGGGTTTTTCTTGGAAAAGATACTGAAGTGGTTTCCCTTATCCTTCTCCAGTTCATTTTACAGATGAGGAAATGAGGTAAACAGAGTTAAAGTAACTTACCTTAGTAAGTGTCTGAAGCCATATTTGAACTCAGAAAGATGAGTCTTCCTGATACCAAGCCCAGTGCTCTACAGTAGGTTATCTTTTTCTAGCACAAGATCACTAATTTAATCTATAAATGACTGAACATGGAAAAAAAACAAAACAAAACTGTAGAACAAGGATGGACAAAGCAACTTCACAAACTCAACAGGAACAGTTCCCAACAAGACCAACAGTGTGGCAGCCCAAAGCTCATACTGGATTCAGCCTTGGGCCCAGGTCAGCAGCACAATGGTCTCTCAAAGGGACCAGAATATCAGACTCAGCTATTACAACTCACACTAGCTTAACAAAAGCAGAGTTTCCCAGAAGTCCTCATAGATTCAACCCTGGGTCCAGAACATGTCTGGCCCAGGAGACCTGTCTGCCTACAGAGCTACAGAGTAGAATGTAGAATCATCTCTGGGCCAGAACAGTATGATGCAAACAACACCCCAAGAACACATTGAAGAACCAGCCCCAGGCTCAAAACAGAATTAAGTTAGAAATTGATTGCTCTCAATGTCCTGAGCCTGCCAGCTAGCTTACAGAGACTGGGTCCAACTGGTGGGTTTGGAATCTGAGCCCCAGAAAGGAAAAACCCTGGACTTTCCCACATGGCCAAATCTCTGGCGTTCCCCTGACACTGTAGTCCCATCAATTGGTGCCTCCTATGGCCCCAGACCACTTCCCAACCTTGGTCCTACCTAGGCTCCATTTCCCACCCTTGGTAATTCTATTACCTCTTGGACTCCTTACTTTCCCGTCATGGCCAAATCTCTGGCGGCTATGGTCCCATCAACTGGTCTTTCATTGTTGCAACACCCAATCTCCCCTCTATTGTCTTGCCTCCCTATGGCCACAGGCCACTTCCCACCCTTGGTCCCACCTAGGCTCCATTTTCCACCCTTGGAAATTCTATTACCTCATGGAATACTTGCTCTTTCTGTATATAAGGTCCATCTTGTCTCCATTAAGATGCTCAGATTTTACAATCTAGCCAATACCCATAGATGCTCAGATTCCTTAAGAGGAGAATCTTCTAATATGGCAAATCTTCAATAAACTTTTTTTGGCTGCAAGAAGGCTTGGGTCGAATTCTTTTGGGCAGGACCCGGGTATCATGATTTTGGGGTGCCAGGACCCCTAAACTCTAGACTGCATCACAACCACTACCTACTGAATCACCAAGAGGCAGGTTTGCAGCTGTGGTGCCTCTGTCCAACATGACAGCTGTGGCCTGGAAAGATCAGGACAGAAATGATCAGACCATACATTGACCTGATTGCATAGGGTCTACTGAAACTTTGAAATTCCTGAGCTGAAGTCATCCCTGTGACCACTGAAGAACAAAACAATCAATATCCAAACACCACAAAAGTAGGAATCCATACAAGAGAGGTCAGAATTATACAAGGCCACAATGGCTGCACAGAGCCTGAAGAGTGAGGGGAAAGAAAAAACTGTTATGATGCCAGGGACACCCACGACAGAAACCTAGAGAAGGAGAATATTTGTAAAACACAAACATTGCCTCAAAGCAAAGCACAGTGTGAAAACAAGATTTTAAAATTCCAAGAAGAAATGAAGCAAGAGCTTATTTTTAAAAAAGAGTTAAAAATATTATTACTGAAATAAGCCCAATACAGGGAATGCTTTGAAAAGAAACAAGAGTTTTGAATGCAATTTTAGGAAAGATAATTAACAGCTTAGCACAAGAGGTACAAAATCTTGCACAAGTAACAGTAAAATTGAAAATCAGAATAAACCAAGCACAAGTTAATAACTTGTTAATAACTTTGTGGTGGGGGGAGGGGAAGGAAGAGCAGCAGGAGGAGGAGCATATGTTGCCTAGATATAGCACAAGAGGGAAAAAATGAAAATGAAAAGAATTTAGCTATCATTTCCAAAACGAAACCTCAAAATGAAAACATCTCGCAAAGAACCTCAAAAACCTCAAAAACACCATAGTCAAAATCCAGAGCTTGCAGGTAAAATTAAAAATAATTCAAGTAGATAAAAAGAAAGAGTTCAGGTACTGAGGGACTACAACCAAGATCATAGAAGATTTAATGCTTACCACTATAAACAATTTGGCAGCATGGTACACGTCATTCTAAGAAGTACAGAATATATATTTGCAACCAGGAATAGTTTACCCAGAAAAATGGAGCAAATCCTACAGGGGAAAAATGGAATTTTAATGAGAAGGAGTGCTTCCAAGGATCTCTGATGAAAAGAATAGAAATGTTAAAATATGAACATTGGAGTAAAAATAACTATTCAATCATAAACATAAGTGACCAATTGGGAAACATTTTATAGGTATGAAGTATTTCCATTCTAATGAGGAGAAGAAGAAATTATATAAGCATCCCCTTTGAATCATATTGTCATTGGAAGTCATAGAGGCAGGCAATTAGGATGGAGGATCTCAGAGTAATTTTTCTTCTGTTTTGATGATCTTAAAAAAAGAATAAGAAAGAGAAGAGAATAAAAGGATACACTAGGGAAGGAACAGCAAGAAGTAAGATTAGAGGGATTAAAATTTTTCATGTGAGGTGAAGAGAAGGGTAGAAAAGTGTAATTACTGTGCATCAAGCATAGAGAATTGGGACTGAGCACACTCCTGTTCCACGCGTCCTTTTGTTTAAGTAAAATGCAGTAGAGAACAGGTAGAAAAAGAAAAAAAAAAAGAATGAGAATAAGATGGAGAGAAAATACAACTAATGATAACTCAATATGAATGTGATGATTTCATTCATAAAATATAAGAGGAGATTGTCATGTATTAAGAACAGAATCCAGCAATTTCACCACTGCCTCCAACCACCCAGGAAAAAGAAGTAATGGGATGTTTCACCAGAACCAGAAAAAGCAGAGATAGCAATCATAATCTCAGAGAAGAAAATAACAACAACATAATACTTGATTAAAAGAGATAAATAAGGAAAGAACATTTTTCTGAAAGTACAACAGGCAATAAATGAATCTGGATACATACAAGGCATCCACCAAATGGTATAGTATCTAAATAATTAAAGGACACACTAAATGAATTGCAGGGAAAAATAGATAATAAAACCCTAGTAGTATATATATATGGGTATGTGTGTGGAGAAGTGAGGGGGGTCAGGTTCGGGGAGAATTAATGTACTCCATTCAGTACTAGAAAATCTAACCAAAGATAAATAAATGAGAAAGAAGTTAAAGACACAAAAGATTTTTAGAAAAGTTAAATATAATATTCTGGTGGTTATTGAATGATTATAGAAATGGGTATGCATATATCCCAGCTATGCATGCCACCTTTACAAAATTGGACCATGTATTAGGACATAAAAATATAAAAATGTGGAAAAGAATAAAAATTTAACTTTCTTTACTAAGCATACTGCAATGAATTTTATTCAATAAAATATTAAAGAATGATTAAAATAACTGGAGATTAATAACCTACTGAAAGAACTAATAGCTCAAATAAAAATTATAGAAATTATAAGTAAGAATATATTACTATATATCATTAAGAATAAAGTCAAAAAAAGTACAGCATAACACAATTTTTAGGTTTCAGGGAAAACATGCCTTAAGGAAAAAAAAAGTGTATCTCTAAAACGCTTTCATCAACAGATGGGAAAAAGAACAATTCAACAAATTTTACGTGAAAGAGACAAACAAAAGATACTAGAAAGCCAATAAATTAAACTCAGATTAAACACCACAAGAGGTGTCCTTAAAATAAAAGACATTAAATTAAAAGTAAAATGAACACTGAATTAATAAATAAATAGGAGCTTATGGGAGGGTGGGTAACAAAGATAAACAATTAGCTCATTTGATTTTTTATAAAATGAAAAATTAAGGGGCAGCTAGGTGGTGCAGTGGATAGAACACAGGCCCTGGATTCAGGAGGACCTGAGTTCAAATCTGACCTCACACACATAACACTTACTAGGTGTGTGACCCTGGGCAAGTCACTTAACCCTCATTGCCCAACCAAAAAAGCAAACAAAAAAAAAATAAAATAAAATGGAAAATTAAACTACCAGTATCAAAAATGAAAGGGGTGTGGCAGCTAGGTGGATCAGCAGATGGAGCTCCAGCCTTGAAGTCAGGAGGACCTCAGTTCAAAGACATTTGACACTTACTGTCTGTGAGATCCTGAGCAAGTCACTTAAACCCAATTGCCTCACCAAAAAAAAAAAAAATGAAAGGGGGCCTGGAGGCGGGCTACCTTCTGGGCTCCATGAAGACTCCATGTTAGAGCACCTAACCTGGCAGGGAATGGCAAGGGGTGGGGAACAACGGGCCTCCTACCTCCCCCACCCCACCCTACGGTGGAATCCCACCCTGCAGGTACAAGAGGCAATGAAAATCATGGTGACTGGGCTGGAGCTGGAAAACATTTGCAAGATGCAGGCAACCATGTTCCCATAAGTACCAGCAACTGTAAGGATAGTTAGGCCTCCATCCAGCAGTGCATCAGTGCATTGAGCATTGCTGTGCACCCTTGGCTCAGGTGCAGGCCCTTGTGACCGTCAAACCATAGAAATTCCAGGACCGCCTGGTTTGATACACCATGCATTGCAAAGACAAAGCAAAAGACTTGATGGATACCGGGAGCAAGGAGAGGCAGGTGAAGAGGTAGCTAGAGTCCTGTGTGACCAAATGTTTTGATGACCACATACAACTCATCTCCACCATAACAAAGAAATTGAAGAATTCCTTGGCTTCTATTGCAAAATAGAATCATTGTAAGTAGTTACTTGGGGTGAGATAATGGGTCTACTTGTAGAAATATATGGAAATTTTTAGTTTTCAGTGAAAATTCAAGAATGAAGAAATTTTCAGCTGGTAGCAAGTTTAAGAATACCTTTGTGGGAATTTGTCATCTGCCTCTGGACTCTGGTGGTTCCATTGTATGTTTTAGCCCATAAGTGAAGAAATGGAAGAAATTGATGCTCAGATCTGGATTGGAAGTAGCATGGAGGGCTAATAGTGCCCAGGCCCATCCTTTCAACGAAGATGGCCTCTAGTCTATCTATTGGAGCAATTAATGTGTTTCAGCTGTTTCAGAGGTAGTCCATTCTTAGAAGCCTAAATAATCTTTTGTATTTATAGGTCATAGAAGTTCTCCTCCCCAACCAACCTCTTGGCTGACATGATTTCCTGAGGTATTTGCCCACTATGGTTTAGTACCAATTTCATGTCCACTTGATTGAGTCATTTCCTATAGAACAGAAAGCAGCAGCCATGAGTTCACCACTGATTGGAAAAGAGAAAGAAGCACAGTTGTGCCTTCCTCCCCAGTACAAGACCCTGGGGTTCATTGGGAGAGTCTAGGCTAGGGAAAGAGGATTAGAGCACTGAGCAGTTCCCTGGTGATTTTTCCTTTGATGAGAACAATGCTCACGCCTGCTTTCAGCTGGGACACCAAGCAAGAGCAAAAAAGGGAAATCTCACACCAGGCATTAGAACTCCTTCACTGGGGTTTCTCTAGGACTGCTGCGCAGGTTACCTTTTCTTGCCCTTCAGGAAGGTACTAGAGAGGCAACGCTCCACTTAAAGTGTTTTTTGAAGCTAACGTGAAACGATTTTGAGCTAAGGCCAAAGAAAGCCTCTTTTTGCTTGCAGAACAACCTTAAGTGTCTTGGTTAAGGGAATGGTAGATGACTGGTTTGGGGGAAAGTTAGTTTTCATCAAAGCAGAAAAAGATATGATGCCTGACACTGGCCCTGCTGATTTGCCTTCTTCAACAGAAAAACAAAACAAAACAAAATTTGTTGAAAGGACCCTCTAAGAATAGGAAAGGGTAAAAAGACAACTTAAAGTTTGGGGAGAGGGTAGGCTTGCAAGCAAGAACTTTTGCTCCCCCAGAGTACAAAAGGCAGCTGGCAGCAATTACTCAGTTGGTTAAAACTTTGAGCAACATGTTAGTACCAGACATTATTCTGGCAAAGATCTTGCTCTCTTTATATCAACTTCTTACCGAACACAGTCAACATAGCCTTCCTGTTCAGTGTTTCAAGGCTATGTCATACTTTCCTAGTGGTTTGATTGAAAAATAAATTCATTTTTATTTTTTTAAATAACAAAAAAAGGATTCACAAATGAAGAAAAAGGATATTATTTGAAAATGAGAGATAAAAATAGAAAATTAGAAAATAAAAGATAAATAATCAATATTATTAGGAATGATTTTATTGTACCATGTGCTAATAACACAATAACATAAAAGAAATTTATGTATATTTGCAAAAAAAATGGAATTCCTTGCTGTAAGTTTGTGACAAAATAGAATTACTTAGGCTATTTGGTCCTAATGGCCATAGTAAACAAGTAACCCTAAAGTTGTTTCGTAAGGCAGCCAAGGGAACAGGTAACTGGAATTTAAAAAAAAAAAAGATATGCAAACGAGTCAACAGTTAGGTCACTAGGATAACACTGCTAGCCCCCTTTTTCTCTTTAGCACATAAGAATCCCTCTGTTGTATCTCCATGTAGAGAGTGTACAGTCTCCAATATCAGTATCCTGGGATCGTGTACCTTCTGGTCTATCTTCACTGAAATGGCTAAGAAAGGATTCAAACTCAGGGTTTCCTGAAACCAAGTGCAGCATTCTCTCCACGGTGCCACCTAGGGAACATCTATATAAGAGCTTTAAGTTTTGCAAAGCACTTCTTGTATGTTCTTATCTCATTTGATCCTCATAACAATCTTGTGAAGTAAGTGCTATTATCATGCTCATTTTACTTATGAAGAAGCTGAACCTCAGAGAAGTTAAATTACTTGCCCAAGGTCACACAGCTAGTAAGTCTCCAAGGCAGGATTTGTACAAGGGACTTCCTGATGCCAGTGCTCTGAGTGAAACTTTTCACAGAGAATAAACATGTAGTTTTATGGCTGTTGTTCCATTATTCAAAGGCCTTTTTTGGTTTATTTTATTTTATCTTCACATCTCTTTTCTGTGTACTTGAAATTGTCAGAAGTGTGATAGTGCTCCATTGACAATTCTTTGTTTTCTCTGATAGATTTATCCTGGAAAAGTTACCTATGAAGGATTTTTTTAAACTCATATGACACATGCTTTATAGAAGCTCTCTTTTTAAAAGGGTCGTACAATGGAACATGATTCAATAAAGTTAAGGTGTGTATGTATATGTGTGTGCGTGTACTGGTGTGCACGTGTGTGTGTGTGTGTGTGTGTGTGTGAATCCAGGCTATGTGAGAATGTTTACTTAAACTGATAGGCTCTATCACTGGTGTATGAAAATAATATATTTCTGATGCAAAGTTGTCCATGTCAGTCATCACAATCCCCAAAAGTCTTCATATATTGTGATCTAAATTCTTCTTTTTTGGCTGGAGGGGAGGGAAGGGGAGAGATGTTTCTTAAAATGTTGTATTTTGTCTTTTCTCAACTCCTGGGAGATTCTTTCCCAGCTTTATTTGCAAAGTCATATAAATTAAGAAATTCTCTTTTGCTGCTTTTCATTGCTCTGTTTTTATCTGAAACCCCTAGATAACTTTCTGTAGATTTATAATGAATTATCTTGTTTTCTTTTAGGAGAGATATTCCCAGATCTCACAGTTTCTACTCTATCTTCCAGTTTTCAATTTTGATTCGTCCTTAAAACAACTCTCCATTTTTATTTAATTTTTCCACTTGAAGTGACTTCACAGGCTTGTGAAGTACTAGAAAGGGAATGGTCTTTGCAGATTATCATACCACACCTTTAAACTGAATAGAAGAGGAAACTAAGTACCATAGATTTGAAGTGACTTCCCCAAGGTCACAGGGTTATATACGTGACAGAGTTGCTACTCAAAGAGAAGTTTCCCCACTAAGTCTATTCTTCTTCCCACATAGCATCTTCACTTTCACATTTCCCTTAGTTGTTAGTATAAATCATTTGTTTTACACAGCACTATTTAGAGCTAGAAAGAACAATGGAAATCATCTGTTCTAACCCATTCATTTTACGGATAATAAAACGGTTTTGGAGAGTTTAATGACTTACCTAAGATAAAATAGTGACAGAATTAAGATTCAAATTTAGGTCCTGTGATTTCAGGGGTCTCTCTTTTTGGAAATCTACACTGTCCTGAATAAAAATAATTGGATTCCATGGAATTCATGGCATTCCATGTCCTCAGTAAAATTCTGAAACAATGTTGTTGTTTAGTCATTTGAGTCGTATTCGACTTTGTGACTCCAGTTTTCTTGGCAAAGATGCTGGAGTGGTTTGTCATTTCCTTCTCCAGCTCATTTTACAAGTGAGGAAACTAAGGTAAACAGACTGAAGTGACTTTCCTGGGGTCACACAGCTACTAAGGGTCTGAGGCCATATTTCAACTCAAGTCTTCCTGACTCCAGGCTGGTACTCTATTCACTGTGTCTCCTAGATGGTGCATTGTACTAAATCCTTCCCAATTGATTTATGTTTACCATCTGAACTATTAGGAACCTTCCTGCTTAGAAATCCTTGATGATACTATCACCAACAACTAAACTCATAGTTATCTTCTACCTATTTGGAATGAGGAGGTAGGGGGAAAATATGAGAAAATTTGTCCCTTGCTAATTCAGCTACTGCCAGGAAAATGATCCCCAATGAATCCTGTTGACCAAATTGAGGAGATGACTTTCTGTTATAAACTGGTAAGGACTCCACAGATTCAAAATTGACTCATCTCTTGACAATGGAGCAGGGTAAACTTCCCTTAAAGTTTAGATTATGAAGAGTTTAAAATGTAGAAAATAGAATTTTGCCTCTAACTTTCAGGAAATGGGAGTCATACTTGCCACAAAAAGGACTTGGAAGAAGAGGAGGCAAAGCAACACATGCTGGTTATAAAGACATTTATCTGGTGTGGAGATCATCCTTTTTCTGGAAAGAGTTGGGTTCTGAATTTGTTTCTAAACAAGCTAAAGCAATGGTCAAACAAGATCAACACAAACGTTTTTTCACCATTCTAAAATACAAGTGTGTGATATTGAAGCAATAATCCAAGTGCAAAAGCTATTATTGAAATTGGGAAGTCGCTACCAAATTGAAAGGCAACCTAAAAGCAGTGTCAGTGAACTAAGTGTTTATAAAATACAACTTGTCACTTTGAAGCCTGTGGCCCTGCCCTTTTATCAGGGTGGTGTGCATTCCCCTAACCTGTCCTAATAAGTGAGGCCTGGACCCTCTGTATCAGAGAAGCCTTGTAGGAACAGGCAGTTGTATTGGAACTATGAACTGTGGACAAGCTTCTGTTGACAACTCCAATGATCTACTCATGTCCTACAACCTTCCTGCAGCCTTTGACATGGTTGATCACCGTTAAATCTTAATCTTCTCTTTTCTCTATGTTTCAGTGACACTAATATCTGCTGGTTCTGCTCCTACTTGTCTGATTGCTCCTTCTCAATTTCCTTTGTTGGATTGTCATCAGGTGAGTTTTCTGTCTGTGAGTGTCCCCCAAGGTTTTGTCCTTGTCACTCTTCTTATCTCTCTCTGTAATATTGTAATGATCTTATCACCTCCCATGGATTCAATTATCATCTCTATACTAATGATTCTCAGAATTTTTTCCAACTTTATTCCTTATCCAGACCTCCAGTCTTAATTCTCCAACTGGTTATTGGAAATCTAGAACTATATATCAAATAGTCATCTTAAGCTCCATATATCCAAAATGAACCCAACCCTCTTCTAAATTTCCCTACAAAAGGCATTTGCCTACCTCCCAGTAAGTCAATCAATCTAGTTGCTACGGTTGTCTCATCACTGTTTCACCCCCTATCCATATTTTTTCCCTGTCTTAACATATACTTTCACAGCATCTCCCATATGTCTCCTTTCCTTTCACACTGCTATCCTACTGACACAGGTTCTTATCATTTCACTACTGAATTATTTTAAAACCCTTCTTGTTAGTCTCTCTGACTTAACTACCTCCTCATTCCTGTCCATCCTCTATCCACAGTGACCTTCCTTAAGTGCAGGTCCGATCATGTTGCCTTCCTCCTCAATAAACTCCAGTTACTCCCTATAATATCCATAATCAAATATAACACTTTAGTTTGGCTTTTAAAATTCTTTGTATCTTAGCTCCCCACCACCTTTCCATATTTACACTTTATTCTTCATATACTGTACAATCAAATGATGCTAACCTCTTTGCTTTTTTCTTACACCAGACGCTTTATAAATTATCATATTATATATATTTAACCTCTTTCTTGACTTTTTCTCATTTGACATTTTCTCAGAAGGGGGTTTGATGATGATCTGTAAGATTACTTCTAGCTCTAAATCTGTGAGTTTAAAAAATAGAAATAAGGTTTTTTTCAAAATTCTTCCATTTCTCTTTTTTGTTCTGATTCTTCTTTCAAAAAGCGACTAATGTGAAAATATGTTTTTATTTTGTAAATATTATTTTATTTTTTCCAATTACATGTAAATTTTTCAACATTCATTTTCATAAGATTTTGAGTTCCAAATTTTTCTCCCTCCCTCTCTCCCCTCTCACCTCCTCAAGATAGCAAACAATGTGATATAGCTTATACATGCACAATTATATTGAACGTATTTCTACATTAGTCATATTATGAAAGAAGAATCAGAACAAAAGGGCAAAACAACAAGAAGGAAAGAAAAAGAAAAAAAAGAAAAAAGTAATGAGTATGCGTCAATCTGCATTCAGACTCCATAGTTCTTTCTCTGGATGTGCATAGAATTTTCCATCATGAATCTTTTGGAATTGAATTTGTGTTGCTGAGAAGAACTTGTTTGCTCATAATTGATCATTGCATAATGTTGCTGTTATTGTGTACAACATTCCCCTGGTTCTCCTCACTTCACTTAGCATCATGCCAATGTTTTCCATGTTTTTCTGAAGTCTGACTTCTCATCATTTCTTTTTACTTTTATTTTTTTATTAATTTATTTATTTTTAGTTTTCAACATTCACTTCCACAAGAGTTTGAGTTCCAAATTTTCTCCTCATCTCATCTCTCCCCCCACCCCAAGGTGGCATGCATACTGAATACCCCTTCCCCTAATCTGCCCTCACTTCTATCTCTCCCCTCCCCTTCTCTCATCCCATTCCCCTTCTATTTTCCAATAGGACAGGATAGATTTCTATACCCCATTTCCTGTATATCTTATTTCCCAGTTGCATGTGAAAACATTTTTTTTAACATTTGTTTTTAAAACTTTGGGTTCCAAATTTCTCCCTTCCTCCCTCCCTAACCACCCTTATTGAGAAGGCAAGCAACTTGATACAGCTTATACATGTGTAGTCATACAAAACACTTCCATAGCAGTCATGTTGTGAAAAACTAACTATATTCCCTTAATCTTATCCCGCTCTCCATTTATTCTATTCTCTCTTTTGACCCTATCCTTCTTTAGAAGTGTTTGCTTCTGATTATCCCCTCCCCCAATCTGCACTCCCCTCTATCATCCCTCTGCTCTCTGGTCCCCTTCTCCCCCTGCCATTTTACTGTAAGGTAAGATAGATTTCCATACTCAATTGAGTGTGTATGTTATTCCCTCCTTAAGCCAAATCCAATGAGAATAAGATTCACTCATTCCCGCTTACCTTCCCCCACTTCCCCTCCACTGTAAAAGCCTTTTCTTGTCTGTTTTATGTGAGATAATTTTCCCCATTCTACCTCTCCCTTTCTCCTTCTCCCAGTGCAATCTTCTATCCCCCTTTAATTTTATTCTCCAGATATCACCCCTTCATCTTCAAGTCACCCTGTGCCCTCTATCTATCTATCTATCTATCTATCTATCTATCTATCTATCTATCTATCTATCTATCTATCCATCTATCTATCTATCTACCTATCTCTATTTATATATACATACACATATTTTCCCTTCCAACTACCCTAGTACTGACAAAGGTCTCATGAGTTACAAATATCATCCCTCCATGAAAGAATGTAAACAGTTCAACCTTAATAAGTCCTTTATGATTTGTCTTTCCTGTTTACCTCTTCATATTTCACTTGAGTCTTATATTTGAAATTCAAAATTTATATTCAGCTCTGATTTTTTCATTAACAATGCTTGAAAGTCTTCTATTTCACTGAATATCCATTTTTCCCCCTGAAGGATTATACTCAGTTTTGCTGGGTAAGTGATTCTTGGTTGATTGCCCTCTGGAATGTTATATTCCAAGCCCTCTGATCTCTTAATGCAGAAGCTGCTAAATCTTGTGTTATCTTGATTGTATTTCCACAATACTTGAATTGTTTCTTTCTGGCTGCTTGCAATATTTTCTCCTTGACCTGAGAACTCTGGAATTTGGCTACAATATCCCTAGAAGTTTTCCTTTGGGGATCTCTTTCAGCAGGTGATTGGTGGATTCTTTCCATTTCTATTTGGCTCTCTGGTTCCAAAATATCAAGGCAGTTTTCCTTTTTTCTTGAAAGATGATGTCTAGGGTCTTTTTTTTTAATCATGGCTTTCAGATAGTCCAATAATTTTAAAATTATCTCTCTTGGATCTATTTTCTAGGTCAGTTGTTTTTCCAAAGAGATATTTCACATTATTTCCTATTTTTTCATTCTTTTGGTTTTGTTTTACAGTGTCTTGATTTCTCATAAAGTCACTAGCTTCCAATTGCTCCATTTTAATTTTTAAGAAAGTATTTTCTTCAGTAAACTTTTGGACTTCCTTTTCCATTTGGCAAATTTTGCTTTTTTAGGACATTCTTCTCCTCCTTCTCTTTTTGGACCTTTTTTTTACCATTTGGGTTAGGCTATTTTTTAAGGTGTTATTTTCTTCAGTATTTTTTTTGGTCTCCTTTAGCAAGCTATTGACTTGTTTTTGATGATTTTCTTGCATCACTCTCATTTCTCTTCCCAGTTTTTCCTTGTACTTCTCTTACTTGCTTCTCAAAATTCCTTTTGAGCTCTTCCATGGCCTAGGACCAATTCATATTTTTCTTGGAGGCTTTGGATATAGGAACTTTGGCTTTGTTGTCTTCTTCTGGTTGTATGTTTTGATCTTCTTTGTCACTAAAGATTCTATGGTCTGATTTTTTTTGTGCCTTTGTTTGCTCATGATCCCAGACAATTACTTGAGTTACAAACACTTTGTTAAGGTAGGGGTCTGCTTCCAGTGTGGAGAATGTCCTGTCCCAAGCTTCAGGGGATTTGTTTTCAGAGATACTTCTAGGGATCTGTAAATTTTCAGTTCTTCCAAGGTGGTATAATAAGGGGTGAGGTGTTTACTCCTTTCCTGGCCTGTGCTCTTTTCTGCCTTGGGACTGTAAGGAGGATTCCCTCTTGACCACCACTACAAGCTCCACCACACCAACACTCCTCCTTGCCCCAGGACCACCAGCTAGAACTGTGACCCAGATCCAAGCACTGGCAAAGCAAGAGAATTCTGCCTCAACACTGGCAAGAAGATCCTTGCAATCTCCCCTTGATCAGCCACTAAATTCACCCTCAGTCTGTGGGTCAGAAACTTCAGGAAGCAGCTGCCGCTTTGGAGCCATGCACAGGGACTGGGGCTGGGACCAAACTTCTCTTTCACTGCAGTCACAGATTTTTCCTACTGACCTTCTAAGTTGTCTTTGGCAGTCTGTGGGTTGAGAAGTCTAGAAACCACCACAGCTACCTGTGATTCAATCCTCTGAGGGCTGCTCCAGGTTTCCTGAGACCTGTTTTGCCTGCACACCCTCACTGAACCAAGTTCCTCTCCCCACCTGGTGCAATATACCTTTCTGATCAACTATCCAGGTTGTCTTGGGTTGGAAATTTGTTTCACTCTTTCTTTTTGTGGG
This sequence comes from Vombatus ursinus, assembly GCF_900497805.2. Classification (NCBI taxonomy): domain Eukaryota; kingdom Metazoa; phylum Chordata; class Mammalia; order Diprotodontia; family Vombatidae; genus Vombatus; species Vombatus ursinus. The sequence continues at coordinate 29,650,588 of NW_020954619.1, forward strand.
TTTTGTTACTTTAGAATTTGTTTAGAGCCATTTTTTATAGATATTTGGAGGGGTTTGCGGGAGAGCTCAAGCAAGTCACTTCTTTTACTCTGCCATCTTGACTCCGCCCCCTCCTGAAAATATGTTTAACAATGATTGTATATGTATAACCTATATCAGATTGCTTGCTATCTTGGGGAGGAGAGAGGGAAGAAAGTCAGGGAGAAAAAATTGAAACTCAAAATCTTACAAATTTGAATGTTGAAAACCATCTTTACAAGTAATTAGAAAAAAATAAAATACTATTAAGTTAAAAAAATAATAATAAGCTATAGCTCTGCCAAATGGTGCCTCACACCTCCTCCTTCAAGAGGCTCCCACCAAAAAACCCCATTTGGTCTGGCTCAAAGTACCATGGCTCCAAAGGTATAAAGGGGGGTTTTCCTATGGTGTCCATGTCTCCAGTAGGGGTCACTTACATTGTGATGGCCTCTCATCCTATTGAGATCTTCATACATATGAACACCCCAATGTCTATCCTAAACCCTACTGATTTTCCCAACCCCCTTTTTGGAGTTCTAGAATGGTGTCTGTGGTAGGGATCACTAACCATATGAAGTCTATCTTTTCCAATGCCTTACCTTTATCTTTGGGGATTTGTCCAGGACCCATCCTTTCTCTTCTCTTCCCAGATACTCTCCTCTACATTCTAGGCTGTGATTTACTCACAACATATAGGGGCCACAATTGAATTTTCTCCTCAGAATGATTTTCAGCTCTCTCTCTCCCTTAATGCACTTCTCACTTACCCCCATACTCTTTCCACCACTGTCTTTGTTTGCTCCTGTCCACAAGCCCTTTAGGAGGTTCCACCCTCCCTCTGGGCAGCTAGCACTTCTGATATTGGAAGGGTCTTTAGCATATCCCCAATCCAGATTCAACAGTATCCCTCTAAGCCTCTCCCTCAGGTCCCACAGTATGCCATATCTGGAATGGCAGTTGAAGGGATCAGGACCCACAACAATAACTATTTATCCTCTAGCATCCTGGTTTCTTGCACTACCCTCATAGCCAGTCCTTCTGGTCTGTAAGCCCTGTGACCTCAGGTGGTGCTTATCCAAACCCCCACACAACAGTCAAAATTTGTGAGATCCCTGGAAGACTTGTGGTCCCTAACCCTCCTGAGTCTTATTGCCTATGATTCCCTCATTTTTACTGTTGTTGATTCACATAGCCCCCTTTTCAATGTTCTCTTTGACTTTGATAGTCAGTTCCTTTTCACCTTCACCTGGGAAGGCAATCAATATACCTGGACTGTTCTACATCAAGGATACAATGAGAGCCCCACCTACTTCTCCCAGATCTTGAAAGCAGTCCTTGATGACTTTCAGTTTCCTCCAGTGTGCACCCTCCTCTAGATGATTTACTGAAAATTCAATCTTCAAATATAAGACTCAAGAGAAGCATAGAAAGGTAATCAGGAAAGAAGAAAAAAAATATATTATTCAATAAGGTTAAACTGTTTATAGCCCTACATGGGAAGATGATACTTGTAACTCTTGAGAACCATATCTCTGTTAGGGCCATTAAGAGGAGTACACATAAACAGAGAATGTGGGTATAATATGACTTTGATGTGATGATATAAAAAAACCAAGTGGTGAAAAAAGGATTTTACTGGGAGAAGAGGAAAGGGGGAAAACAGAATGAGATAAATTACATCACATGAAAAGGCACAAAAGACTTATTATGGTAAAGGGGGAAAAAGGGAGGGGTGAGCATTGTTTGAACATTACTCTCATCAGATTTGACTCAAATAGGGAATAACATAAACACTCAGTTGGATACAGAAATTTATCTCTTCCTTTGGGGAAGTGGGGAGAAAGGGAAAAGAAAAGAGGTGGGAGGTCAATAGAAGAGAGCAGATTGAGGGAGACAGTGGTCAGAAGCAAAATACGGATGAGGAGGAATAGGGTGAAAGGTGAGAGATAAAATATAAATGGGGAAAAATAGGATGGAGGGAAATACACAGTTAGTAATCATAACTGTGAATGTGAATGTGTTGAACTCTCCAACAAAATGGGAGTGGATAGCAGAGTGGATAAAAAAAAAACAGAATCCTACAGTATATTGTTTACAAGAAATACTTCAGAAACAGAGAGAAACACACAGAATAAGGTAAAAGGCTGGAGTGGAATATATCATGCTTAAGCTAAAATAAAAAAAAAAAAGGAAGGAGTAGCAATCCTTACATCAGAAAAAGCAAAAGCAAAAATAGATCTAATTAAAAGAGATAAGGAAGGAAACTACATCTTGATAAAAGGTACCATGGAAAATGGAGTAATATCAATACTAAACATATATGTACAAAGAAGTATAGCATCCAAATTTTTAGAGAAGTTAAGTGAGTTACAGGAAGGAATATACAGCAAAACTATTCTAGTGGGGGACCTCAAGCTGCCCCTCTCAGAACTAGACAAGTCTAAACACAAAATAAGAAAGAAGTAAAGGAGGTGAATAGAATTTCAGAAAAGTTAGATATGATAGAACTGGGAAAAAATCGGATGGGGATAGAAAGAAATATACCTTTTTTCTCAATGGTACATAGCACCTACACAAAAATTAACCATGCATTAGGGCATAAAATCCTCACAATAAAATGCAGAAAGGGAGAAATATTAAATGCATCCTTTTCACATCTTGATGCAATAAAATTATATGTAATAAAGAGCCATGGAAAGAGAAATTAAAAATAAATTTGAAACTAAATAATGTAATTCTAGAGAATGGGCGGGTCAAACAACAAATCATAGAAACGATTAACAATTTCATCAAAGAGAACAACAATAATGAGACAACATACCAAAACTCATGGGATTCAGCCACAGCAGTACTTGGGGAAAATTTTTATACCTCTAAATGCTTACATGAATAAAATAGATAAAGAGGACATCAATGAATTAGGCATGCAACTAAAAAGGCTAGACAAAGAACAAATTAAAAACTGATTAAGTAACAGATTAGAATTCTGAAAATCAAAGGAGAGATTAATAAAAGTGAAAGTAAGGAAAATATTGAATTATAAATAAAACTAAGAGCTGATTTTATGGGAAAAAACAATAAAATAGATAAACTTTTGAATTTGATTTACAAAAAAAAAAAAAAGAAAAAACAAATTACCTGTATCAAAACACGAAAAGGGTGAATTCATCACCAATGAAGAAGACATTAAATTAAAACTCAAAACAATATTAAATTACATTCCCAAGAGACTAATTTACCTAAAATAGTAAAATTTCACTAATCACAGCTTAGGGCTAGGATATTATTATTATTATCTTTCTCAGGTTGCCATAACAGTTAGCAATAAGCATATATAGGGGCATCTCATTTATCCACCATTTAAAAATTAAGAAAAATCACAATCTGGAATTTCACAGCTATATAGAATGCATGATGGTTCTCCCAAAAACTGAAAAAATGCTGACTGCAATAAGCCTTTAATCTGTATTGCCTATTAAATCTTAATGCAAAAACAAAATATTTGAATCTAAAATCTACTGTTACTAAGTTGGCTCAACGATATAACTTCAATACATACTACTCAATAAGTGATGGTCAAACAATCTCAGAACTCAGTCTTTATTATAAACAAACTTGTAAATTTCCCCACCTCACTTCCACTTTGGCTGAGAATGGTCGTAGTTTCTCAAACTTCATTACTTTTGCATTTTACAACACACTGTCAGCTGGGCTGAAAGTTCTAAAAACTTCACAGATAAGAACATTTGGAGACGTCTTTGCTACCTTTTCTCCCAAACAATAAGTTATTATTGTTATTATTATTGTTATTATTAATTTTAAAGCAAAATATACACAATTAAGTATTTAACAGTTTTCAAAGATTTTCACCACATTTTTAACAGCTCAATTCACAATCTAATAGCATCTAGACTAGAAAAGAAGTTACTTTTCTAATGATGTAATTCATTGGGTATAATTTTTCAAGTTAATAGCATTTCTGATAAAGTCATTTCCCAAAACTTGCAATATAAGAAAAAATTTAGAAACACATAATATATGCAATATCATATATTTAAAACATGAAACAAAACTTATTGCCAGTCAGATGACAACAATTCACTTGAATACATTTCCACATTACCTTACATAGAAAATCATTTATTTTATCACCTTTGGAATTCTATACTGATTGAATTCAAGACCAATATAGACTAATTTTGATTGAATTATTCCTTTAAAAACTTAATTTTCATAAAAAAATGTTTCTAAACATATTGCCATATTACCCAATATTAGGTGTCTGTTTCATTAAGGCCTGATTTCCAAAAATAATTCTGTACTTCAAATATATTTCAACTGACTGGCAGTGGCTCTGGCTCCCACAGTGGGGACAAAAGATATGTGGGGGGTGAGGTATAGGCGCAATCCTGTGGGATGTGATTTATGTGGTAGGTGGTTCTTCATAAGAGCCCTTGTTGATAATCTGGAGGATGTCACCCTCTGCTGGAGTCCTCAGTGTTTCTTGCAAACTCTTTTAAAGTGCTCCTCCCTTTTACAATAAAACTCACCAGCCCACCCCCACCCCCCTTTTTAATTAATCTCTCTTTCTGGCCCTTTGTCTCTTTTGTTCTATCCTCCTGCCTCTCCCCTTCTCTTTCTTAAGTTCCTTCTTCTCTATTCAAAAGTGGTTCTTAAGGGTGTCATGTGCTTTGTTTTTGAGAAATCTGAATTATATGGGGGTTGTACAGTGTGGACCAATGCCTCCTGGGGATATAGTAATGATGGTCTTGGTTTGAAAGTTCTGCCCAACAGTACCTACAATCCATTTGCCTAGTCTCTAGATGTTCAATTCTGACTTTTAGCATGCACAGCTGACAATAATCAAAGGCTCTGTATTTATCTGGCCAAACTTGTTTCCCACAATTATCTAAGTACTGAGTTCGGTCAAAACTGACTCTAATGCTTGAGTTTTGGATGTTCTTAGTTGAATAGGCAGTTTTCCCTTGTCCCAAGCTTTTAGCAACTTGTCTAAGGAGGAGTTGGTAGGAGATTTACTCTGTGCCAATCCCATTATGATACCGGTATTTCCTTGACTTTTCTTTCTTCAGCAGTCTAGTGTCGGGCAAGACCAGTAATCACCACTGCCCTGACCTTTCCCCATGTTGACACTCCTTTTCTTCACACACAAATAAGAATTAATTAGGTAGGAGAGTTCACTCCAACCTGTGATTGGATGAAGGTCTGAGAGCTAGCTGTGGAGTTGGATGAACACTCACCCAGCGATAGCCACACAAGTACAATTGGCTCCTGTCTGACTTGTCAAAGTGTTAAAAAAAAAAAATCTTGGTTTGGGCCTCATCTTGGTCAATGAGGCAAACTTAGGAAAAAAAAGATAAAAGAATTTTATTTATCACAGCAAGGTAGTAAGCAGTTGGGTGCAGGTGGCCCCAGTGCAATACAGTACTAGTGAAAAGAATGAACACATTCTTGCAAAGACTTGTTTAATGAAACCATAGGCTCAATGGAGGACCTTAATACTGAAGTCCATGCCCTTAGGGCCATGGTCTTACAAAATAGGTTGACTCTAGATTTCCTCCTGGCAGAGAGAGAAGGGGTATGCATTTTCATAGGTCAGGAGTGCTGCACCTGGGTTCTTGACAATTTCAACAATATTCATACCTTTATGAACTTCGTTTTCAATGTCTGGAACAAGTTCCAGGAAATTGGGAGGGAACTCGTCCTCATGATAATGGTTAGCTGCTTGGCTCCTAGATCTCTCATGGTTGAAGTACCTGTGGATTTTCTCTTTCTCCCTCACAGGGATTGTGTGTTGCTTGTGTTTATAGTGCCTCCCTTGGTGCAAAGAAGTGACTCCCAACTTACTTGAAGGAAGAGAGGGAAGAAGAAGGGACGGAGGAAGGAAACTATCAGTTAATAAGTATATATTAGGCACCTGCTATAAGCCAGGCACTATGCTAGCAATAACAAAAATTAAGCAGTCCTGCCCCCAAGAAGCTTATATTCTAGAAGGGAGACAAATAGGCACATACACACACATACACATACACACATAAACAGAGCAGCCAAAAGTGATTTTCCTAAAGCATGGTCCTAACCATGTCATACTCTGTTCAATAAACTCCAGCGATTGCTTTTCACTACAAGGATCTAATACAAAGTTTTTTATCTGGCATTTAAAACCCTTTCCAAGAGTCCAATCTACTTTCCACTATTACTATATATTATTCCTTTCACTCACTGTACAATCCAACTGAACTGGTTTTATTGTTATTCCTCACAAATAGCATTCCATAATGTTTATCCACCCCACTGCATAGAGTATCTCCCATACCTAGAATGCATAACCCCACCTTCTCATCTTAGAATCTCTGGTTGACTTCAAAGTTTGGCTAAAATGACAATTTTATATGAATATTTTCCTAATTTATTTATTAGTAATATATTTATATTAATATATAATATATTATTAATATATGTTTATTATTAATTTTCCTAATTTATGTAGCTTTTTATATCCTCCAATTACCTTACATAGTTTTGTGTGAATTTTGTATATTCATACACACAAAGGAAGGAAACTGTCAGTTAATAAGTGTATGTTAGGCACCTGCTATGAGCCAGGTACTATGCTAGCAAAAACAAAAATCAAGCAGTCCTGCCCCCAAGAAGCTTATATTCTTTAAGGGAGACAAACAGGCACATACACACTCTGTGGAGAAAGGGTTGGAGTGTGGAGAAATCTGATGCAGGAAAGCTCAATTAAGAAGCTATTTCAGTAGTTCAGGCATGTTTTTTTTTTTCTCCAGAAATCAAAAATCAAACTCACAAGATTAAATTGGCCTCAGAAGCAACCTTTCAAGTACACAATGTTTGAAACCATTTAGAAAGGAACACATACTTTGCCTTTCATTTACCATTGTAGGCTCATTCATTCTCTCTCTCTCTCTTTCTCTCTCTCTCTCTCTCTCTCTCACTCTCTCTCTCTTGACATGGTGGCAAATTTTCTTAGTTTCTTTCTACTTCTCTGCTCTCTTTTCTTTTTTTTTATTTTTTATTTTATTTTTTATTTTTTGGTTAGGTAATGGGGTTAAGTGACTTGCCCAGGGTCACACAGCTAGTAATTGTCAAGTGTTTGGTCTGAGACCAGATTTGAACTCAGGTCCTCCTGAATCCAGGGCCAGTGCTCTATCCACTGTGCCACCTAACTGCCCCTCTCTTTTCTTCCTTATAAGTCACAAACTGTCCAATATTAGTCAGGTGTGACTCGTCTTTTAATCTATTTCTCTCTGCATCAGGTATAACCATCCTTCTGTTTTTCTTTCCCTTTAATTTCCACTGGTCTTCCTTACTCTCCCTTATGCACACTTCTGGGGAAATTGTCACAGAATTAAGTTCAGCTGGTTAAATACATTTGCTTGAAATATTACTGAGTTTCTTTTTATTCTTTCTTTTCTTTAACTCAACCACTCAACCATTTAGCCTATGATCTAATTGAGATTACCATACAGTATTTTGAGGCTTATTACAGACAGTATGTGCAAATAGAAGCATCTATACAACTTTATAATTTGTAAAGTAATACTTATTATGTTTATTAAGACTCTATACAGGACATTCTCCAAGAGTAATGAGGATGTCTGCTATTTTATGCCTCTTTTGATATTGATGCTCAAAGGTATTGATAATCTTTGGTATTGATACTCAATGAAACCTTTGTGGACATTAGTTGTTTTTGAATGTTATCAATGAATATTATATGATCTTATCATATGTCATTGGTGTTATCTTATTAGAGAAAAATGAAAAAAAATAAGATTGCCTTTTGTTCATTTTTTTTCCACCAAAAGACAGTGACTATATGAGGATAGGAGACAAAATAGTATGTGAAGAGCCTGGTCCTGGAGTCAGAAGGCCTGGATTCAAAATAGTATGTGAAGAGCCTGGTCCTGGATTGAGAAGGCCTCTCAATACTTATCACCTGTAAGAAATTAGACAAGTCACCTAGCCACCAAGGTCATCAATTTCCTCACCTATAAAATCTTGGATTGGAACTAGATGGCTTCTAGGGTCCTCTACAATTTAGAATATATTATCCTAACAGTACCACATTTCTTAGTCAAATGAATCATCTAGATATCTAGATAGAGGGGAAGAAGGGAGGAAGGAAGGAAGGATGGAAGGAAGGAAAGAAATGAAAAGGTCATACAGAATAACTGGCATGTGAATCTAAATCCTCTAACACCAAAGTTAGTACTGTCCCCACTTTCTTTGTTGTTCAGTCATGCAGTTGTGTCCAACTCTTAATGACCCCATGGACCATAACATGCCCAGGGGCTCACCTCTGATGTCATGCATTTTAGTACTGTCCATGGGATTTTCTTGGCAAAGATAGTAGAGTGGTTTGCAGGGGTTCATCTGTTGTCGGAACTTTACACTATGACCTATCTATCTTGGGTAACTCTGCATGCCATAGTTCATAGATTCATTGAGCTATACAAGCCCCTCTACCACAACAAGGCAGCAATCCAGGAAGGGCATTCCCACTGTACCATAATGAATTTCTTTGCTTGGACTGGCTCCAATTTACTAACTTTACTACACACACCAGCAACTTTTCCAACAGATCATTTGTTATTCCCTGATTAGACTAGGTCTGCAGGCATATGGCCTCTTAAGAGAGTTCATTGAGCAATAAAACTAGTTACATGATAGCAGATACCAAAAGAAGCAGCCGGAAGAATTCCTTCTTGATGGTTATTGTCTCTGCAGTTTTATCCCCCAAATTCATTGAATTACATTCAGTACAGTGGAAAGGTATCATGGTGCAGTGGATAGAAAGCTAGCTTTGGAAGATTTGGGTTCAGGTTTTCCCTCTCACACATATTGTCTATGTGATCCTGGGCAGGTCATTTATCCTCTCAATGCTCCAAGCAACTCTGTAAGACTTTAAATTATAGAGAAGGAGCCAACTTGCATTGATAGAAAGAGTTTGCTCATCCACATGTTCCCTAAATCAATGACATCACACATCCAATCCTTAGCCCCTCTTCCCTAACCCTAACTTCAAGTGCAACTCCTTTGAACAGAGTGGCATTTTGAAGAATTTATGGATTAGTCTGGCCCTTTCTCACCTTTTTTATGTTCTACCTCCCAACCTCCCTTCCATTTTCCCCTGGGTCAAAGTTTGGGATTCTTGTATTTCTGAGGAGTGAAGATTCATGTTGGAGTCCTACTGACTTGCCTGAGCTCCAAATGGTAGCCATGGCAATTAGGAATGGTTAGTGGTCAGTAAAACCTTTAACTCTCCTTGCCTAAGACACATCAATCTAACATCTTACTTAGAAAAGAAAAATAGATATTTAATATACATGCATTAACATTGAAGCTTTTGACATTTCCATGTTCTGTGTGTGTCTATGTGTGTTTATGATGAGAGAGGTGCCATAGAACAGATAAGTAACTAACAATGTCCAACAAAATATACTTTCCTTTATCTATTTCATTCAGGGCTTTTCTAATCACTTAGCAGCTATTAAAGATGAGTAGCTACTCAAATAAATTAATTGGAGCAAAGTTATCAACTCTTCATAATGGCCTCATGTGCTTAGGTTCTATGCCTTTTTTTTTCTTTTTTTAATACTAAATTCTATGTTTTATGATTTCGTGTAGACAAGGGGCAATTCCTTATCTTAACTTGGTATCATGTCTACCACATGGTATATATCCTGCATAAAATAGGCCCTTAAAATATTTTGGTTGTTATTCTTATAAAAAGCACTTTATAAACATCAAACTACTATATAAATGTGTTATAAATATGGTTATTGCCACATTCCTAGATAATATTCTCATCTTTTAATTAAAAGGAGTATACAATATTGTGTGGTATTTTTTTCAGGCAAGGATAGTGGGGGGAGATATTTTTGAGGGTAAAAGGGAAGAGAAGCAAACAATACAAATTTAATATCTACCTACCTTCTCCATGTATGTGTAAATTCACTTAAGTGTTAGTCACTAATTGTGACTATGGTAGACATGACAGAGCCTCTCATGGTAAGATTCCTCTCACTCAGTTGCCTTCTACTTCATATTTTACCACTTTTAACAATATGAAAGCATGTAGTTTCTAGGTACAGAGATGGCTGGATAATAACTAGTATATTTCAGATACTGTGTGGTTGGTTATTCCTGGAAACCTTCATTCAAAAGAAGTACTTCTGGGAAAGCTGCCATCTGTCTCATGGCTGCTAAGTGGTTTGAAGTCACTGTTTATTGAGTATGAAACCTGACCTCTATGCAAATAATATCTTCACCCACTTACCCAGTTCACCATCAATGGCAAGGAGAATTGAGGTGAAACAATTTTATGACATGGTAATAGCTTTGCTTCATATTTTTAAAGGACAATGACTTATAGAAATGCTGTTATGAGTTTAATTTATGTTTAATATATTAATAAATAGAAATGTAATTGTCACACTTGCACCTATGGAAAGATGAATTTGATGACTTTATGGAAGATAAATTGACATCATTCAAATAGTATGGGAAAAGTAGATTAAATCTTTTCTGTATCAAGAAAAAATGTTATTTATATCAAAAAGGGGCGTATGATTTTCCTTGTTATTTTTCTCCTTTTGCTTTTGAATTTTTCAAAGATGATTCAGATAAGGGAATGGAATTGTAGGCAGATTCTGAGACTATCCTATCACAGATGGTAATAGTGTCTTAAAAACACTGTTAGAACAGAAAATAGGAGAGACTATATTTATCCCTTCTCTATCTTCTGAACCTCACATCCCATTTAAATGCTCATCCTAGTCACCATTTTATCATCCAGTTTCCCTCTGTTCCTTCTGAACTACCAAACCTCCTAACTTGGGTAATAATCCAATCAAATTTGGAAACACTGTCCTAGGGCCATGTGATCTTTACTATTTAATCATCTTGTGCAAAGAAACACAACCTACTATAGCCAGCAAACTATAGAACATCCTTCACATCTCACTAACCATCCATTTAGTCATCTCTCTGCCATCAGACTTTTCTCTGCATGCAGTTTGCTTCTCCAAATACACCAACACAAAAGTTCAGCCTTTCACCTTTTACTGTAGGAATACTAATCAAATCAATACTATCTTCACTTCTAAAAAAGTCATGTTAACTGATTTTCCTATAGCTCCACTCATCATCTCTGTGTCTTCACAACTGCAAATATCTTTGCTATTCTCTTATATGTATTTTTTTTTCCTTCTCTACTGGAATGAAAATTTCCCAAGAATAATGACTGTCTTCCTTTTGTATTTGTATCTCCAAGGTCTAACACTGTGCATGGCATGTAATAAATGCATAATAAATGTTTTTCATTCCTTCATTAATTCATGCAATGAGACTTTGAAGACAAAGAAAAGATCAGTATGGCAGAAGGAAGTAATGCCGAGGCCATGAATCCTTCCCACCCCCTCTAACTGCAAGGAGAGAATCCACATGACAGTCATCTGTTAGCATGAGTCTGACAGTGAGTTGCCATGCATTCTAACAGTGAGAAGACTAAGTGAGCTAGCAAGAGACTTAACATTCTCTACAATCCTTTGTCCCTTAGGAACAAGCTAAAATTCCTGACTTTGTCCATTCTCAAGTGGCTTCAAGGAATTCCCTTTTCTATATAGAAGTTTGGCAGGTAAAAGAATGAAAAGGAAGAACTAGGTAGTGATTGAGGTTTTTGTTTCTTTTTCCTAATACAATGTTTGTTAAAACTGCAGTGAAACATGTGAGAACTGTTTTGGTAGTAAGGGAAGAAAAACAGAGAGTGAATATTTCTAAAGGGTGGGATCTGAAGTCAGATCATTACAGCAATTACTGCCCAAAAAAATATATTTCATCTCCTAGAGCACAATGTGGAAAGCATTATCAACACAGAGAGCAAGGCTACTTTTGAGCAGAATTCAAAAACCAAACCATCACCATTACATAAAAAGCAGGTCAGGAATTCAGAGGCCTTGAGCACCTTGTTGCAAGGACGCTCTAGTGGCCAGAAGGGGCACTGCAGCCTGCAGAGAGTCTGGCTGCCCCATCACAAAAAGTTTGCCACCTAGTTGCTAATTCGTATGGTTTATTTCACCTACTTGACTCTATTTAACCAATATGAATGCTGTTTTCTGTCAGGTTCAAGGTACACAATGCAAGCAAGTCATTAAATACCAATGTCATATTTGCATTCCTTGGAAATGTCTCCTGAGAATGTAGTTGTGAAGATACTATGGCTGTCTAGGTGCCCACTCCTCTTTTTGTATATAAACACATTCTTTTCTCATTCACACTATTTTCTCCAACAATTGGAATACTATTTGAATATAATACAGATTTCTCAACAAACTTACGCACAATCTGCCTAGAAATATTATTTCTTGAAAGGTGTTAAGCAAAAGAGCTCTGAAGTGTGCCTATAGTTGATAACAGGTTACTTTTTACTTTTGTAATTTATTTATTTTAACAAAAAGGGTATGTTCTTTAACCATGGTAGCAAGCTACTTGCTACTGGATTTGACTAGAATATTGTTTCAGCTCAGTGCTAACATTTTTACATTATTCTTAGTTTATATTTTTCTTTTTGCTCTGCTTTCTTTACTTTTCATTAATTACTTCCTTCATAAAGGACTATCTGTATTGCTTCAATTACTATTTCTATTTTTGAAGATTATTTATTTATATTTATTTTTGTCTGTCAGGGGAAAAAAACTAGTAAATTCATAACTATTTTGAAGGTACTACCAATATTTGATTTCCACAACTACAGTCAATTAAAAAGCCTGCTGTCTACCATATGGTTAATAGGCCAAAATCAGTAATATAATGTCTACGTTTGCTCCAAAAGGTTCACTAAGGCACTTCCATGAAATATCATGAGTAATCAGGGATAAAAGTTAATGGATGATCAACCAAGGCTTATTTGGCACCCATGAAATGAAAGAATCAGAAGAAAGCTCTAAACATATTGAAAAGATCATACCTGGAGGACTTGGAAGAACATTAATAAAGATTTACACAGAATGAGTGGAGCAGAAGGATTAAGATCTGTGTTATTGGCAGAACTAAGTAACTATAAGATCATAGATCCACTGACATACTGAATCCCTTGTTTTATGAGGCCTGGAAGGTTGTCTGATTTCTCTAGCCCCCTCCTCAGGCAATACCCTCCTCCCCACCCCAGAATGGGATCTAGAGGTGAATTTCATATGTAAAGTGCTTTACAAACCTTAAGGCACTGGGGAGAGGCTTGGTGGGCACAGTGGCTAGGGCACTGGTCTGGAATCAGAAAGATCTGAGTTCAAATTCAGCTTCATACATTTACTAGGTGTGTGATACTGGACAAATCACTTAACCTCTATTTGTCTCAGTTTCCTCAACTGTAAACTGATAACAATATAATAGCACTTACCTCATTAAATGAGATAATTACCCCAATTAAATGAGATAATAGTATTTAGCACAGTAGCTAGCACATGGTAGAGTACTATAAAAATGCTTATTCCCTTCCTCTATGCTATATAAATGCTAATTAAGATTATGATAATGATAATTAACAGTAATTCTTTTTCTATTGTTGTTCTTATTTGTTTGTAGCAATATTAATTATCCATTGTCATTCCATCTCTGTCTTGCAACTCCAAACCCTGTTCTTCATTCTTACCATGAACTCCAACATCACCACCGTCAGTTCTTTCCCAGAACAAAACCAGTATACTGACTTCTCACTTCCCTTCCTTATTTAAACACTTGATGAGCCAATTAACTCTGCACTGTCCTCTGTTATGAAATCCTTTATTCTCTTAAAGATATTGCATTGGCAAGCATCAGTCTTGGATTACTCTCAACATCTGCTGCCTTTACTCCTACTCATGTACTGCTGAATGAAGATACAAAAATCATGAAATCATGCTGAGTCACTAAAATTTATGTTTCATAATTTCAAGTAAGCCCTTATTGTGGCAAGGCAATCCTTTTACACCTCTCTGATTGGTTTCCTGTAACACTCGAGACAGTAGCTCTTTGAAACATTTTGAGCCATCCTCAAATCTATGATGGCTCACCCAACCACCACCTTCTCAGCCAAGGAAACTTGTCTTATATTTCATTGAAAAAAAAATTGAGGGCAGTCATAGAAAAAGCCCTATTCTCTCTTCCATATGTATACGTACAGTTTTACATATATTCATTATGCATGTACAGTTTAAGTACATTGTACTGCACATACATATATATGTGTAACTATATGTGCATGCATATATACATGTGTTGTGTATGTATATGTATGTTTATGTATATTGCATTACAATGTACCTACATTTATACATACATGTATATGTGCATGTATCTGTATAATGAAATGCATATGTATATTATACATACATACATGTATATATTTATCCATCTGTGTGTAGGCATATGTATATATATATTACATGCACATATAAATTATATGTACACAAGTGTATATGTGCACACTTGCATCTGAATATGCATACACATATGAATATGTGTATATAGTTATGTTTATTTGTGTATGCATAAATTATCTACATTTGTATATGTGTATATGTAGGCATATGCATGTATGAAGGTGTCTAACACATATATAATTATTGCTTATATATTGATACTAAGACTTTATGAGATAAATTTTATACATTTTCCCATTCTTCCCTTTCCCTTGTTATCTTTAAGTAAATTATTTTATTTGTGCAGAAGCTTTTCAATTTTGTTTAATCAGTAGTCTATTTTACCTTTTAAATGTGCCTCTATCCCTGTTTTTCATTAATAATACATCTCCTATCCATATATGTGAAAGTAATATGATCTGCTTCTCTTCCATTTTTTTTAAAGGTGTGATTCTTAAAAATAAGGCCACATATATATTTAGAATGTATTGTCAAATATGGCATAAGATGTTGTTCCAAAACTAATCTGTCAGGCTGCTTTCTGGTTTTCCCAATAGTATTTTTTAAAATTAAATATGGAGTTATTTCCTAAATAACTCGGTTTAGCTGAAGGTTTCCCAATTTTAGTGATAGTGAAGCCATTAGATGAGTTCTGTTTCAAAGATGATCCCTACCAACGCATTCCCCACCCTATCTACTTGTTTCCTTTCTGCTACATTCCTCCAGAATTATCTCACACAGTATTTATTTCCAGACAGCACAAGAAACTGTCTCAAGCTATTTATTCATTGAGTAAACCTTAACTAGTGCAGCTAAGGTGGAACAATGGATAGAGCACTGGGCCTAGAGTCAGGAAGACCTGAGTTCAAATTTACTCTCAGAAACTATGTGACCCTGGGCAGGTTACTTCCCTATATTTGCTTCAGTTCCTCATCTGTAGAATGAGCTGGGGAAGGAAATGGCAAAATCACTCCAGTATCTTTGTCAAGAAAACCCCAGTGAAAAAAATAAATAAATAAAACATACTACTGTGAAAAAAAAAAAAACAACCCAATGTTGGGTCATGAAGACCAAAATGACTGAAAAACAACAAAACCTTAACTATGTGTCCATTTTGTGTCAAGCAAAGGGATACAAAGACAAAAACAAAACATCTTCTACCTTCAAGTAGCTTATATCCTATATATTAAAAAAAATTGCAAAGAGGGACGAGAACAAATAGAACAATTTTGTAACTAGTAAAAAAAACCTGCAAAAACACATCCAACTTCTTTCTTGTCCTTTTTTATATATTGAAATGTTTCTATACAAGTTTATGAAGAAAATAAAAATAATTTGAAAAAGTAAAAACAAACTATATATGAAGCAAATACAGAGCCCTTGGGAGGGAGAGAACATGAACAATCACCGCTCCATTTATTTTGATTTCCCTATCTAAAATTCTCCCCTTTGGCCATCATGCCCCTATAGACATGATCTTTTTCTCCTAGAATATTTGCTCTCTGAGAACATGTTTATTGTATTCATATTCCCAATTCTTGCCTAGGTTGAAGTAAGCACTTAATAGCTTTTCCCTGTTCATTCTAATTAGAAGTGTATTTGGAGCTGAGCTCTAAAGGAAGCTTTAGAGTCCACAAAGTGGCAGTGGTTTAAGAGTATTTTGTACTCAAGGAAGGCAGTCTTTGCAAAGGCATGAACATAGGAGATGAAATGTCATACACAGTAAATGAAAAGAATGATAGTTTGGCAGTAATGTAGCATACATGAAAAAAGCACAGGGCAGAAAGCTGAGAACCAGATTGTGAAATGTCATAAATGCTAAACAGAGGTGATTGTATTTTATTTTGGAGGCAAGTGGGGAGCCACTAGAAATTCTTGACCAGGGGAATACCATTCTAACACTGGGTATTTGCTTCTCTGTTACTGATCTGATTTCTCCATGTTGTTGACACTCACTGGATTAATCTATACTGAGTCTTCTTGAGTACTTCAAAAATCAGTTTCCCGTTGACCCTGTGTAGATCCACATCATCACTGCTTCTGACCATGAATCTGGAAACACTAGCTTGTCTAATATTGATACCTAGTTCAAGTCAATTGAATTCATTTGTAGTTGTTTTTTTTTTTGTTTTGTTTTGTTTTGTTTTTTCCCTTCTCTTTAAGTCTGTGATTTCAAAGGACTAATGTGTACAAAATGCTCCTCTCCACAAGCTGAAAGACTGCTATCATTGTTTCACCAGGTCTAGGGCTGTGGGAAGGTGTTCAAGGAAGACTAGTACCTCTGGTCCGAGGGTTGCCAAGCCTTTTTTAAGACTGCTTATCCATCTCTGGTGTCTACCTGTCACTCAACTGTCATTTGTGGCTTCAAGAAGCTGTAGAATGGAGTCAGCTAGGTGGAGCAGTGGATAGAGCACCGGACCTGGATTCAGGAGGACCTGAGTTCAAATCCAGCCTCAGATACATAACACTTACTAGCTGTGTGACCCTGGGTAAGTCATTTAACCCCATTGCCTAGCCAAAACAGAAGAAGAAGAAGAAGAAGAAGAAGAAGAAGAAGAAGAAGAAGAAG
>NW_020954619.1:29667628-29717336 GCF_900497805.2 Vombatus ursinus
GAAGAAGAAGAAGAAGAAGAAGAAGAAGAAGAAGAAGAAGAAGAAGAGGAAGAAGAGGAAGAAGAGGAAGAAGAGGAAGAAGAGGAAGAAAAAGAAGAAGAAGAAGAAGAAGAAGAAGAAAGAATGCACAGAGGCCACACCCTGGCAAAACCATCTCTGCAGATAGGCTATACCAGGTTGAGGGTAAATGACAGGTCCTAAACCAATTGGTAAGTTGGGGGGGGATGGCTACCTCAATCACTGTGAAGACTTCCCCCAGTGGAATAAGAGGTTGAGGACATTTTGTTCCAACAGCCATGAAGATGGTTAAGCAGGTGCTGTGGAGCCCTGAGAGTCTGGTCAGACATCAAAGACACTAATGTTATCCACTGCATCTCAGCCCATCACCAGTCATCCTGACTTACATCTTGCCACTGGACTGCAATGATTCTGGAAGAGAGATTGAGGCTGATGACTTTGTGCATCTCTGTCTCACTTAAATCCAATTCACACACAAGACAAGACATCACTCTATGATATCATTTGTCCTCAGAAAACAAAGGATGAGTAACAACACCAGCTTTGATCACCCCATCTACTTACAATAACTGGCTACTGTGACCTCAGGTTAATAGCATGCTGAAACTCTAGCGTGTTAGCTAGGTGACTGGCTTAGTGGATACTGTCCTTAGAATTAGGAGGACCTAAATTCAAATCTTGCCTCAGATTCTTATTAGCTATATGACCCTAGATAAGTCACTTAACCTCTATGAGCTTCAGTTTCTTCATCTGTAAAATTGATACAATAAAAGAACCCAATTCCCAAGCATATTGTGAGGTTCAAGTGAGATGATATTTTTAAGCATTCTGTGAACCTCAAAACATTATATAAATGCTAGCTATTATTAAAATACACATTTCAAAGAATGCACCCAGAAACTGTGCTGGTAAATGCTTAACAACAATGTCTCTGTCCACCCTCTACCTTCTTCCCCCCCAAAATGATATGCAAATGATTCTTGAAAGTTTAATTTTGTATTATTCATATTTTTTATCACTTCTCAAGTTACGACAATCAACACATAAATCAAGCCCTAATTAGTAGCATCTATGATTTCTGAGTTGTAAATGCTCACATAAAAAATTTAACAATCAGCTCCTATTTGAACTGGCTCCAAAACATCCTTGAATACTCCTCTGATGTATCCTGCTAGGAAACATCAACAGATGGTCCAGTGTGCCTGGGATATAGCAGAGCCTGTTACGAAGTGACACAATAAGGCTGGCTATGAATCAAAAGAGGCAGAATTGTACACAACCTTGTGTTCAGCAACTAGCTGCAATCATAAACCAAGGGATGATTTATCAGTGTGCATGCAGTCAGTATTGCAGAGACAGGTGATGTATAATCAGTCCTCTCAGTTATACTTCCATACCCAGATACAGATTCCTATCCAAGCTGTCATCTTTCATATAAAGAACATCAGCATATGCTTTTAGATCCAGATATTGATCACCTACAAAAGAGTATATTCATAATCTCACTGAGATGTGTCTGGGGATTGCTCATACATTTTGAATTGTATCCCTATTGTCAAACAAAAAGGAGTGAGTCTCACAACTCTAGTTTGTGCACACAGCATTGATGTTAGATATAGTTGGAACCCAGGGCAACTGTGGATTTTTCTTCCTGGAGTAAATGTTTGACTTGTAATATTCTCTGCAATCAAGTTAACCAAGTTATATTGATGTGTGGTATCTTTCCTCATGTACTTTAAAATGTTTATATATTAGGTGTCAATAGAAGAAGTTAAGGTATTTGTTATTTTATTTTTTTAACTTTCTTTCCTTTTTCTTTTTCAAAACCTCAAAAAGATACTTCATCTTTCAAAAATATTTTTAAAATTTTATTTCCTCAAAAAGAACCTGCATTACCTTGACTTACATGTGACTACAATGACTGCTCAGTATAGAAGGGAAAAAAGTTTAAAATCATAAAAATAACTATATTTAGCATAAATAGGAGGATTTTAAAAATCTGGCTAATTTATGAACTTATAATTACAGTTAATTACATCTTTGAGGTTCTATTATGAGAAAGGAACTGTGACATAAGGGATAGAGAACCAGCTTCGAAGTTAAGAAGACTTGGGTTCAACTCACCTGGTTATCTGAAACTTGGCAAATCACTTACCGCTAATCTCTGAGACTACAAATTGTAGAACTGTTATCAATTCTAAATTAATAGAAGCATGTTCTTCACTAAACCTTCCATTAAAAAAAGAAAATGCAGGTTCATCCAAAATAAAAGGAAAATGGAGCTGTGTGCATAAGGTATTGATGTTCTTTGGCATTATTAATCCTTAAATTATGCAACATCGTGTGTGTGTGTGTGTGTGTGTGTGTATGTTTTCTTAATGTAGGGCAAGCCTGTTTTAGCCACACATACACACTCTTCCCATTCACCCTTTCTCTTCTACCAAAGCATGGGTCATTTGGATATATCCTTATTACTAATAATACTTCAAACTCTAATATAGATTTCCCCCAGTGAGGATACAACACATTAACAAAAATCAAGTGTATGGCTGTTCATTGGAATTGTGGGATGTAAAGGAGGTAGAAGCAAATCAAGATGTCATAATATTTTCTTAGTCATTGTAATAGTACAGAATAATTTATGTGCCTGTCAGAGGAGCTTTATAATAAGAACTGTCTGAGTTTATACCATCAATCATCCTTTATAGGTATTTATGCCTTAGCCATAAATCTCTAACTATTTTAATTGGTAGCTATTAAAGATGCATTATTTAAGGAAGATGCCAGACCATAGGGAAATGTTTTCTCTTAGAAAATTATGTTTAAATTGACAGGACCAATTTTGCTTTAGAGCCCCTAAAAGCTAGTGAAATTACAACTCTGTCAAAATTTAAGAAGCAAAGTAAAAGTAGCTTAATTTTAACAAATAAGAATATATTATAATGATGATAATAACCATTAACTTCTGAGATTTGAAAAGGTCAACGCATTTTTCTTTGAAAGCAGTGATTTTGTTCAGACAATTTATTACTCTTCTGCTCAGTACAATGAACCTCCCAAAGGAGAGAGGACTTTATTCATGGACAGTTATGGAAAGAAGCCATGGGAGACATTTGTCTGTTTAGACTATGCATACAAATAGTAGCGATCGTAATTTTCCTTTCATAAACAAAGTCCAGAGCCTGGCATGGGACTAACAAACAGTATCAGAGCCTAAGAAAAATCAGAGAATCATGGATTTGAAAGAACAGTATAACTCATCCAACCCAGGTCATTCATTTTACTGATGAAAAAATCAAGGACCAAGACAGGAAACATGATTTGCTCAGTCATACAGCTATTGTTGGAACAGGGATTATACTTGGAACCATGTCTTCTGATTACATATCTGATAGTGCTTCTCTTATATCACATTTATACCTTCTGAGATGGATTCTCTTTTCCTTTAATCAATAGGACACTTAAACGCACACATACACATACACATACACATACCTATACATACATACGCAAACACTGAGAATGATGATCAGGAGATAACACACACACACACATACATACACATACACAGGCATACATGCATAGCTACATGCCTGGCATATTATAGGCACTCAATATTAATTGAATGAACAAGTGAATTAATATATATGATATTAAAATATCTCTTAAGGTTCATAAACAAATTTAAAGTTTGCAAAGAGATTTATATATAATAATTCTTTGGAAACTCACAAAATCTGTAGAAATAGATATGATAATTATGATTTTAAAATATATTATTTGGTATTACAAAGGATAGTACTCCAGTATGAAGTCACTTAAGCTAAATAATCCCAATGACCATAAAGATACAAGCGGACAGAAAGCTTACACTTTTTTCATTGTTTTCACTCATTCTGATTCTGTGTCAAACATTGCTGTGAACCACACTGATTCCCAGAGTCTCTGATCGCCAACTCAAATCATCAAATCCTTATTCAATTTCTGGTCCTTATTTAAAAAAAAAAAACCCTGCCCCCAACTGAGTCTGGTATTGATAAATGACATGAGGAATTTCCCTACCACATTAAGGTCTGACTAGGAATGCTCCCCTTCCCACATCTAGCATTGCTTACCTATTCTAAATCGAGTCCACTTTAAAAGTATAATACTTGCCTGTTCAGAACCCCCCCCCATCTCACCCCCACTAAGCACTCCCATTGAGATCATTGATAGTATACCTGTCTCTATCCCATCCTTCAGCTGGATGAGGTTCTTTGCATCTGTGGAGTTGAATCTGTCTCTCTACTTTGTCATATAGTATGTCTGCGTGTGTGTGTGTGTGTGTGTGTGTGTGTGTGTGTGTGTACTGACAGACTGTGTTGAAAATAAAATAAGTATTCCCTTCAATGCAATGTAATTGACAACATATTTATTAAGCTTATACTACATGCAAGGTGATATGTTAGGCTTTCAGGATACACAGTCCAGTAAGGAACCAAAAACAAAAAATAGTCCCTACTCCTAAGGAACTTACATTCTAATAGCTAACAGCTCACAAGCAAATGGGACTTTAATGTTCACAAAATACTATATGTGTATGTATATATACATATATACATATAGTACACATACATATACATACATAGTTATCCTAAAACAAATTTTAGCCACTAGTTGGAAAGTGAACCAGGGTACTATAGATTGAATTTCTTTGTTCTTAATAGTACTTTGGCATTTAGTGGACTTCACTTTAGGCTACAGCCCACCTTTTCAGATTGATTGCACATTTCTCCCCTTCATACTTTCTTTGTTTTAGTCAAACTGGCCCACTAGCTGATCTCTGTAAGCAACATCCCAACTCCTGAATGTATGACTGTGTACAGCTGACAGCCCACCCCATTCCCAGAATTCTCTCCCTCCTATTTTCTACATCTAAGTGCTCATAGTTACCTTCCTTTGAGTTTCAGCTTCATTGCCATGTCCTTGGGGGGGGGGGGGATGGCAAATGTTTAACAACCAGCTTTGGGGGGGAGCTCAGATTACACAAGACACACTTTTAATTTTAATCCGCTTTACTAATATTTTCTCAATTATTTTCTTAGGTCTAGACAGTTAACAAAAAATAAATCACATCATGATTTATAGCATTTCAGTTTCTGAAGGTAAGTATTCATGCTGAAAATTTAACAATTGTCTGTTTAGAGCTGCTATGAGCTGGCCCCGACATGCTACTATACCTCCTACATGTGGTTTTTCCTGAGCAGCTCACTACACACACACACACACACACACACACACACACACACACACACACACACGCTTGTTAATGGCTGGTCACAAATCATTTATGTTTATAATTTGTATCTCAACAGTAGAATAGAAGTTCCTTTAGAGAACTAACCTATAGGTTTGTTGTTGTTGTTGTTTTGTTTTTATTTGCTTGTTTTTGTTTTGTTTGTTTACTTGTATCCTTAGTGCCTGGAGTGCAGTAGATTCCTAAATTTGTTAATTGATTTATTTTAGGCAAAGAGTCACTGGGTGTATAATATTTTTAATACCCTGAAAGTATAGAAGAATAATTTCTCATCTAGATCTGCATTTCATGAGTGTAGATAGATAAAAAGGTAAGTGCCCTGTCTTCGGCATTCTCTCTTATGCCCAAATGATTACTAAGCTGTATGAAGACATCTATTGCTCAATTAAGAAATCAAGAGATGTAAACAAATCTGGCACAGTTTCCATTCAAGCTGATGTTTTTGTACCTGCCTAGCTAGTACTGTTTGGCTGTGCTATGATCTGTGACAACATTAGAGTGAGCATTTCTGACATGTGCAATAAGGTAAAAGGTCAAGCTAAGACAACAATATAGTCTAGATGGTGCAGATCAAGTAATATTTCAATGAAAAGTTGCTTCCAGAGTTCAACTGACAGAGAACAATAGAGGTAAATGGTGAATGCACATTCATTTCTGCCCACCCTTGTCTCTTACTAGCAATCTACAATACAATCTACCTACAATCAATGATCAAACATTTATTCTCTACTCTGTGGGGAAAAGATGTGCTGAGCCCTGGGGATACAAATATATGAGAAGCTTATATTATAGTAGAGGCAGACATGTAGTAAATACAAGATACATACAAACAAATACAAAAACATATATACAAACAAATACAATGATTGGGAGATTTAGCAGCTAAGAAAATCAAAAAAAGATTTCTTAAGGAAAGTAGTTTTTGAGCTGAACCTTAAAGAGTACTATGGGCTCCAAATGGTAGAGGTGAGGATAGAGAACATCAGTTAGACAGAGAGGTTGCTTGATAAAAAGCCTGAGATAAAGCCTTTTATTTGAGCAAAAAGTGAGAGATAAAAGGCTGTACATAGGCTGTCTCTGGAAGGTAGAATGTGTAAGGGCAAATAATGTATAATCAGCCTATAAAAATATGTTGGAGCCATAGTATGAAAATGTTTAAATGCAAAACAGAGGAATTTTTAATTTTTCCTAATGGCAGAAAAAGGAGAAATGGAAACTTTTTGAGCAGAGAGCTGATATGTTCAGACCTGAACTTTATGAATATCAAATTGATAGCTGTGTGGAGAATGGATTGTAGGAGAGTAAATTTTGGAAACAGGTAGATCAATTAGGAAGCTATCGCAACTGTCTATGTAAAAAGTGATATGAAAAATAGTTACAGGTTGAGTAAAGAGGATATATCTGAAAGATTTTGAGGAGGTGGAATCAATAAGATATGGCAATTGATTGAATATGAGAGTGAGAGAAAATAAAGAGTTGAGGATGTTGTGACGCTACCTGAGAAAGAAAAATGTGGTTGATAGAAATAGGATGTTAAGAGAGATGGGTTTGGGAGAAAGGTAACAAGTTCTATTTTGTACAAACTGTTTCAGTATCAGACATCTAGGTGTAGATGTCAGACAGGACGTTGGTTATGTAGATTGGAACTTATGAGAGAGATACAGACTTGAAAGATCTGGGAGTTGAAAGAGTTAATGGACTACAAGCTAAATATGAGCCTACACTATGATATAGCAGGCAAGAGTTAATGTGATTTGGGGCTTCATTCATAGCTTGCAGGTACAATTAGTTGATATTGCAGTGGAGAACAAATTTTGTCTGAAAAAGTTCTTTCCTTCCTCTGAACTTGAAAAGGGGAGAAACTAGTTCTTCCTATACTTTATTCCTCCCCGTGTGTAAACTTAGGCATAACCTTTCTTTTGTCATCACATTCTACCCCTCATCTCTTCTTTCCCATCACTTCCAAGACTGAAAGTTGCCTAAGGAATCCATGTTTGGAGCAGCCTGGTTACAATAGACCATGATCTTGATTTAGAACAGAGACAAAATAATGGTCCTTAGTTCCATGTAGATCCTTTTCTCTGCTATTTCAAGGGGCAGCCAAATTGTTAATACAGATTGTAGGAATGATCACAAGTCAGAACACCCAGATCAGTTTAAAGTCTGATCATCGTGACAACGTTAGAACCTTGACTTAGCTACATTGTGTATTCAATACGTAGTCAATCAAACCACTGGCATCTTCCATCTAGAGAATGAGAGAAACAAGTTGAAAATAAGTGTGATCTATCTTTATCTAGACATAGCTAGCTTCAAATTATTATTGAAAACAACAGTTTAAAAGAAAGAACAACAAAAACACAATTTTGTGGGGAAAGTTGTAAAAATCACCCCTTTCAGATGGAAAAGGAGTCAGGAAAAAAGGGAAAGAAGAGAATAAACCATTCTGTCCATATCACACTGCTGATAATCAGTAAGTATTTATTAAATGCTTACTTTGAGCTAAACATTGTGTTTATCTCTGACAGCACAAAGCAACAACAAAAAAAAAGTCCCTGACCTGAAGAAACTTACATTCTAATGGAAAAAATATATATGGAGCTTTCGGTTCACTAAAATACTGAGACAAACTGTAATCTAGCCCTGATTTTACCTATTTTATACTTATGAAAGTGATCTTTTTATTCCAAGTAAAGAGATAAGTCTTTATATTTATCCCCATCAAATTCCATCCTGATATATTTGGTCCAGAATTATAGCATGTCAAATGGACCTAGCCTCCGTTATCCAAAGAATTAGTGATTCTGCCTAGCACTGCATAAATTTCATAAACATGAAATATACACCTCTGTTTAGATCATTTCTAAAACATTTTAAATCACGCAAGCCCAAGTTCATATGAAATACTAATTTGAGACACCTCCTTCCCAGGTGACATTGCACATCCATACCTTAAAGGATTTTACATTATATTGGACTTTGGAGATAGGGAATAATATGATATGTACATTGATAAGTATGAAACAGGGTAATTTGTAGAGGAAGAACACACTAACCTTCTAAAATATTTTGAATACTATTTTAAATACGGCTATCACTTAAGTCCTAAAGAACACATGTGAAAACCATTAACATTGTAATATCTAGATGTTTCAATAATTAAAATGGAATCATGAAACTGGAAATAAGATAACTGATTTTTAACATGAAGAGACAGTAAACTGGGCAGTTTGTTAAAATTATATCTTGTTCTGGTCCTCCTGACTATCCTCTTCCTTTCTCATTAGTGAGTTTTGGCAGGAAATAAGAATGAGAAGGGAGCCTGGAAGTCATATGCAAACTGTCCCAAAGATCAAAGAAGCATGATTTACAAACTATGTCATATACTAACTAAAATTCACATCCTAGTAATATGTGTCAAATCAGGAGAAACCATCAAGGTTCTGCTTGTCAAAGTTCTGGTCCTATGATATGTAAATTCCAGACAAAATCCAGACCTCCACAGCTCCAGGCAAGGAGAACATCAAAAAGGTGCTCATAATTTTGAGATGATGACTTTGAAGTTTCACTGATAACTTTGAAATGGTTTGGATATTTTAATGAATTAACCCAATGTGACACAGAGAGGAGTTGGTCTGTTTTCCCCCCAAAAAAACTAGAAAAGTAAACCTTAAACTCTGCCCACATCCCTAACACTCTTCCATCTCCATTGGGTCCATGCTGTTGAGTGTTCCTAACTTTAATCCACAGTT
The DNA here is from genome assembly GCF_900497805.2 of Vombatus ursinus. NCBI lineage: Eukaryota > Metazoa > Chordata > Mammalia > Diprotodontia > Vombatidae > Vombatus > Vombatus ursinus. Next base: position 29,676,695 of record NW_020954619.1, read on the forward strand.
ACATGAGTAATATTCTCTGCCTCTTCTCCTCATCATCCTCTTCTCCATCCCATTCCTCAGCCCCTAAGCTATGTCATGTGCCTATGTATCCTTCCCTACTTTTCACTGCTTTTCTCTGTGCTTTATTAAAATGTGATTGCTTTCATACTCCCCACTGCCAGTCATGGTCTTTCCTGGCAAGTACCCAAAGAGCCAAGAGTGCCTACCCTCATTTCATGATTTGATAATTTCAAAAATTAATTATCAATTCAAGTACAAAACAAACATACCCATTCCTTTATAAATGAAAAAAAAATGAAATGTAGTATTCTAATTCCCAGTTTTCTTTCAGTTGTAAATCAGAAAATGCCCAGTTAACTTAATATTTAGGTTTCATTAAAGAGCTCAGGTCTTGTTGATCCCTAGTGAAAAAAATTTTAAAACAGTCTCAAGAAGGAAGAAATGTAAAACTTTTCTATTATACAATATTAATGAAAAATTTCAGTGGAGTCAATACTTTTCCTAATTGCACCAGAGTGGAAGAATAATTTATTCCTGTGCTAAAAGGAGTGTTGAGAGATTATTCCTAAGAGTTTGCATCATTAACTTTCATAAAAAATCCCAGGTCTGAAAAGCTTTCAGTTTCTTTTGACCTTCCTAAGGGTTCAAGTCTTTCCTATTACTAATGATATGTCCATATCAATTAAAACATTTAATGAAATAATTACATGGAAAAAAAATTCTAGGTTTTTGTATGTTTTTCAGTGTAGTAGTACTGAATTCAATAATCAACACATTTATTAAGTTCTTCTGTATTTAAGGCATTGTGGAACAGGATCACAGGAACTGGGAACTGGGAACACAAATGAAGATAACAGTCACTGCTCTCAAAAGCTTATAGTTGAGTGTGATCTTATCAATACCTCCTATCAGAAACACCACTTGGAACCTCTAAAGCTTCCTCTAAGGCTCCACTCACAATCTGTCTCCTACAAGAAGCCTTTCATTATTCCACAATAGTTGGTGCCTAGTGTTGAAGTTACTATCTATCTATCTATCTATCTATCAATCTATCTATCTATCTATGTGTCTATCTATCTATCATTTGTTTATTCATTTGTTTGGGTTTTTTTCTGTTCATTCATGTTAGCTTGATGGTTCCTTTGTTAACAATGACAATAATAACAACAACAACATGTACATATCGCCTACTACGTGTCAGGCACTGTGCTAAACATTTTACAGATATTGTCTCATTTGATCCTCCCAAAACCCCTAGAAGGTAGGTGCTATTATTGTCCCAGTTTTACAGTTGATGAAACTGGCAAGCAAAGGTTAAGTGACTTGCCAAGGTCACATAGTCAGTAAGTATCTGAGGACAGATTTGAACTCAGGGGTTACTGAGTTCTGGACCAGCACTTGATCCACTATAGAACTTAATTGCCTCTTTTTTTGTTGTTGTTAGTGAGTTCTTTCCAGAATTTTTTAGTTCTTCCCAGGTCTTCACTGAGCCTTGAGGTCAGGATTGCAGGTGGGGCAATGCAGGCAGTCAGCCTGGCACTGAAGAAGCCCTAGGTAGCCAAGTTGCCTGGTACTTGAGCCTAAGGGGGGATTTTGGACTTAGAACTAGGACTCTGCTCTGTGGGAACCAAGCTTAACTATGAACATAATCTCTTTCCCCTTCCCGGACTGAAGTAAGTATGTGGGGGGAGGGACAAGAGGAAGATTGTGCCTCCAAGAGTTGGTGAAGCAACTTTGCTTTTTTGTGTATACAAACAAAAAAGAATGTATGTAAGTTTGTATATTTTCAGAAGAAATACAAACAATCTATAGTAATATAAAAAAATGCTCTAAAATCACTATTGATTAAAGAAAAGAAAATTAAGACAATTCCCTCCCAAACCTTTCCCCAATCCCTGAGAAGGCAAGTAATATAATATCAATTATAGATGTGAAATCTTGCAGAACGTATTTTAATATTAGCCATATTTCAAAAAAAGCAAGAAAATTATACTTCAATCTGCACTCAGGGTTAATCAGTTTTCCATCTGAGGGTGGATAGTATTTTTTTTTTAATCATGTTATTTGGAAGTGTCTTGGATTATTATATTGATCAGAGAAGCTACTCTATCACAGTTGATCATCATTACAACATTGGTGTTACTGTCCACAATTAACTGGTTCCTCTCACTTCAATTTGCATCAGCTCATACAGGTCTTACCATGTTTTTTTTTTTAATTTTGTTTTATTTTGTTCTGTTTTTTTCCTGAAACCACCTCCCTAGTAATTTCCCAGAGCACAACAGTACTCCATCAAAATCATATGACACAATTTGCTCAGCCATTACTCAAATGATTCCTCTCAATGTCCAGTTCTTTGCCACCACAAAAAGAGTTGTTATAAATATGATTGTGTATATGTAGACACACACATATACATACACATACATATGCATATACACACAAACCAACATATATGTGTGTGCATACATACACACATGCAAACATACATACATACACACATACATACATACACGCAAATATATCCTTAACCTTTTCTCTTTCTTTGATCTTCTTGGGATACAGACCTTGTAGTCATTTTGCTTAGCACAGTGTTATACCTCTTTGGACCTTGTTCCAAATAGTTCTTCAGAAAGGTTGGACCACTTTACTACTTTACCAACAGTTCAATAGTGTACCTATTTTTCCCTCATTACCTCCAGCATATGTCATTTTTGATAGGTGTGAGGTGTTATCTCAGAGTTGTTTTAATTTGCTTTTTTCTAATCAAAAGTAATTTAGAGCATTTTTATATGACTACAGATAGTTTTGATTTCTCCTTCTGAAAATTGCCTGTTTATATCCTTTGAACATTTATCAATTAGGGAATGGCTCTTATTTTTATGAATTAAATTCAGTTTTATGTTCAGTATATATTTGAGAAATGAGGCCTTTACTAAAGAAACTTGCTATAAAATTTTTTGATATTTTGCTTGGCACTGTTTAGCAAAAAGTAGTCTCCCTGATTATGCCTTTTACTTATGTCTACATTTGCTTTTGCTTTGTCTCAGTTCATGATTGCTACCCCTACTTTTTTTAGTTTAACTCAAGCACATTAGATTCTGCTCTAGCCCTTTATTTTAATTTCTCTCTATGTAATTCTATTTCAAGTTTGTCTCTTGTAAACAACACATTGTTGGATTCTGGTTTCTCATCCATTCTGGTATCCACTTCCATTTTATGAGTAAGCTTACCCTATTCATGTTCACATATATCATTATTACTTGTACATTTTCCTTCATCCTATTTTCTTCTGTTTCTTCTCACTTTTATCCTGTTTCGCCTCAAAAGTCTATTTGGCTTCTAGATGCTATCTCCCTCAGTCTTTCCTCCCTTTTAAAATCCCCTACCACTTTCTTTTATTCTTTTTCTCTTCTTAATTGCCTATTGGGCAAGTTGAATTTCTATACACAGCTGAGTGTGTATATATAATTTTCCTTCTTTCAAACCATTTTAATGAGAGTGGGGTTCAAGCACTTTCTATCACCATCACCCCGTTAACCCCTCCACTATAAAAGTTCTTCTTTGTGTGTCTGTCTTATGTGATTTTTTTTCATTCTACCTCTCTCTTTTCCCTTCTCACAGTTCATCCTTCTTTCTCACTTTATTTTTTTGTAGATCATTCCAACATAATTGACATACATTCATGCCTTCCATGTAGATTTCTTTTTTTAAAAAAATTATATTTTTAATTCGTATAATAAAACAAGCAATTCTATAACATAGTACAACAAAAAGATAATTGTTCATAAAACTGAAAATCTACTATGTACAACTATTGTGCTATTCCTTTCAAATACACAAAATTATCATGCATATTTCTTTTTTTCTTCCCTCCCGCCACCCAACCCTAGAGATGGATACCATTAGACACAAATAGGCATATGTGAGTGAGTTTGTATATATAAAAATTATTCTATACATACTTCTATTCATCAATTCTTTCTATGGATATAGATAGCATCTTTCCTCACATGTCCTTTATAGTTAATTTGGGTATTTATATTGGACAAAATAACTTATATGCCCAAAACCATTGTTAAAACAATAGTACTATTGATGTATACAATGTTCTCTTGGTTCTGCTCATTTCACTTTTCATTATTTTGTGCAAGTCCTTCCTTGTCTTTTCTAAAATCATTGAGCTCATCATTTCTTATAGCACAGTAGTATTCCATCACAATTATATACCAAACTTGTTTATCCATTCCCCAATTGATGGACATCCCTGATATTTCCAGTTCTTTGCCACAACAGAGACAGTTGTTATAAACATTTTAAAATATATAGGTTCTTTTCCTTTTTCCCTAATCATCTTTGGAAATAGACCAAGAAGTGGTGTTGCTGGGTCAAAAGGTTACAGATAGTTTAAAAACTATTTGGCCAGAATTCCAGATTGCTCTCCATAATTGTTGGATCAATTCACAATTCTACCAACAATGAATTAGTGTTCCATTTTTTCTATATCCTCTCCAACATTTGTCACTAAATGATACATCAAGGTTGTTTTAATCTGCATTTCACTAATCAATAAACATTAGAGCATTTTTTTGTATGACAATAAATTGTTTTGATTTATTTAATGGAAAATTGCTTTTCATATCCTTTAACCACTTGTCAATTGGGGAATGACTCATATTCTGATAGATTTGACAAAGGTCTTTATATATTTTAGATATGAGACTTTTATCTGATAAACTGTCCATAAATTGTTTCCCAATTTTTTCTGTCTTTCTGAAATTGGCTATAATTTTTTTATTTGTACAAAACTTTTCAATGTAATATAATCTAAATTATCCATTTTACACCTAACTTTGCTTTCTATCTCTTGTTTACTAACAAATTGTTCACCTATCCATAAGTGTAATAAGTAATATGTTTAGTGTTCTTCCAATTTTGTTGTGAAATATCTCTTGATATATTGGTCATGTATATATTATCTTGGTAAATGGTGTAACATTTTTTTTCCATGCACAGTTTCTGCCATACTGTTTATTTACTACTGTAAATTATATATCTACTCTATTTCATTGACCTACCTTTCCTTTTCTTAGCAAATACCACATATTTCTGAGAATCACTGCCTTATAATACAATTTAAGATAAGGTACTTCTAAACCTCCTTCTTTTACACTTTTTTCATTATTTCCTTTGATATTCTTGACTTTTTGTTTTTGTTTTTTTTCCAGTTGAATTTTGTTAGTATTTTTTTTTCTAATTCAGTAAAAAATTTTTTTGGTAATTTAATTGGGATGGGGTTGAATATATGTTAGTTTGGGTAAAATTGTCCTCTTAATTGTATTGACCCTGCCTACCCATGAACAATTAATATTTCTCCAATTATTTAAATATAATTTTATTTGTATAAAAGTTTTTTTAATATTTTTGTTTATTGAGTTCTTGGGTTTGTTTCAGCAGGTGTACTCCCAGGTATTTTATACTGTCTAGAGTTATTTTAAATGGGGTATTTTTTACTGTCTCTTCACAGAGTTTTGTTTGTGATATATAGGAATGCTGATGATTTATGTGGATTTACTTTATATACTGCTACTTTGCTAAAATTATTAATTGTTTCAACTGATGTTTTAGTTGAGTCTTTGGGATTTTCCAAGAATATCATCATATAATCTGCAAAAAGAGATAATTTTATTACCCCATTCTCTAATCTGATTCATTCTATTTCTTTTTCTTATTTTATTGTTATTGCTAGGATTTCCAATACTATTGGAATAATATTGGTGACAGTGGGCATCCTTGTTTCACACCTAATCTTACTGGGAAGGTCTCTAGTTTATCCCCATTACAAATGATGTTTGGCTTTAGATAAATTTTATTAATTTAAAGAAATATCTATTTATATGAATACTTTCAATTGTTTTAAGTAGATATTATGTTGAACTTTATCAAAAGTTTTTTTTGTATCTATTGATATAATCATATGATTTTTTAAAACCTTTATTATTGATATTATTAATTGTGTTAATGGTTTTCCTTATCTTTACCAGGGATGGGAAACCTGAGTCCTTGAGACCACATGTGACCTTTTGACTGAGTCCAAGTTTTACAGAACAAATCCTTTTATTAAGGGGGTTTGGATTCAAAGGGCCCCACTTGAAGACTTAGAGTGCCACATGTGGCCTTGAGGACACATATTCCCCCACTCCTGTCTTAAACCATCACTGAATTCCTGGTATAAATCCCACTTGATCATAATATATAGTCTTTGTAACATATTATAATCTTTTAGCTTGAATTTTATTTAGGATTTGTATATCCATATTCATTTCTGAAACTGTTTTATAATTTTCTTTTTCTGTTTTTACTCTTCCTGGTTTAGATATCAGTATCATAATTGTTTTATTAAAAAGAGTTTAGTAGAATCCTTTCTTTACCTATTATTCTAAATAATTTATTTAATATTTGAATTAATTGATATTTAAATGTTTGATAGAATTCACTTGTAAATCCATCTGGTACTGGTGCTTTTCTCTTAGGAAACTCATTTATGGCCTGTTCAATTTATTTTTCTAAAATGTGTCTATTTAGATATTCTGTTTCCTCTGCTAATCTAGACAATTTATATTTTTGTAAATATTTTTCTATTTCACTTAAATTTTTAAATTTATTGGCATATAAATAGGCAAGATTATTCCTTATAATTGCTTTGATTTCATCTTTGTTAGTGGAATATTCATCTTTTTTCATTTTTAATACTAGTGAGTTGATTTTCTTCTCTCTTTTAAAAATAAAACTAAACAATTGTTTTTCTATTATATTTGTTTTTCTATAAAACTGACTCCTAGTTTTATTGATAATTCAGTAGATTTTTCCTCTCAATTTTATTACTCTCACCTTTAATTTTTAGGATTTCCTATTTAGTGTTAATTGGGGATTTTAAATGTATTCTTTTTAAGTTTTTTTAACTGAATACCCAATTCATTAGTCTGTTCTTTCTCTATTTTATTAATGTAACATTTAGAGATATAAATTTTTCTCTAATCACTGTTTTTCTTATGTTCCATAGTTCTGATATGTTGTCTCATTATTGTAATTCTCTTTAATGAAATTATTGTTTCGGTGATATGTTCTTTAACCTTTAAGATTAAGCTGTTTAATCTCTAATTGGTTTTTAATTTAGGTAGAATTCTTGTAACTGCCCTAATAATAGTAAAATTCTTAGGAGTTACATATATCATCTTCCCATATAAGAATGTAAACAATTTAACTTTGAGACCATTATGATTACTCTTTCATTCATACCTTTTTTATGCTTCTCTTGAGTTGTGTTGGAAATGTCAAGTTTTCTATTCTTTTTCTATTTTTTATTTCCTATTCTATATAAAGATGTGGTCTTTTCATCAGGAATTCTTGAAAGTATTCTATTTCATTTAATATCCATTTTTCCCTTGAATGTTCATGCTCAGTTTTGCTGGGTAGGTTATTCTTGCAGGTAATCTTAGCTCCTTTACCTTTTAGAATATCATATTCTAAGCCCTCTAACTTCTAAGCCTTCTAATTCTGCTCTTCTAACATGGAAGTCTCTCAATCTTGCAAGATTCTCACTGTGGCTTCATGATATTTGAATATTTTTTTTTTCTTTTTCTTTCAAGCTGCTTAGAGTATTTTCTCTTTGACCTTGGAGCCCTGGAATTTGTTCATACTATTCTGGGGAATTTTCATTTTGGGATCTCTTTAAGGAGGTGATCAATGGATTCCTTCAATTTCTGTTTTACCCTTTGGTTCTAGGGATATCATGGCAGTTTCCTTTGATAATTTCTTGAAATATGATGTCTAGGCTCTCTTTCATATCATGTCTTTCAAGTAGTCCAATAATTCTTAAATTAATTCTCCTTCATCTATTTTCCAGGACAGGTGTTTTTCCAATGAGATATTTCACATTTTCTTTTTCTTTTCACTCTTTTGACTTTTTATTATTTCTTAAATATAATGGAGTCATTAGTTTTCATTTGCCTGATTCTAATTTTAAGAAATTGTTTTCTTCAGCAGGATTTTATACCTCTTTTTTTCCATTTGGCCAATTACATTTTCATTTGCCTGATTCTAATTTTGAGAAATTGTTTTCTTCAGCAGGATTTTATACCTCTTTTTTTCCATTTGGCCAATTACGTTTTTTTAAGGATTTCTTTACTTCAGTGAATTTTTGTGCCTCTTTTACCATTAAGTCAATTTTGTTTTTTAAGGCATTATTTTCTTCAGTATTTTTGTGCCTCTTTTACCAAGTTATTAATTCTCTTTTCATAATTTTCTTGCATTACTCTCATGTTTTCCCAATTTTTCCTCTTTCACTCATCTTTATCCAACTATTCTAGTAATTATTTTTAGACTTGTATCCAATTAACATTTTGAGGCTTTGTTTGTAGCTATTTTCTCATTGATATCTTCTTATGGTTTATGTCTTACTCTTCCCTGCCACCATAGTAGCTTTTTATGATCAAAATCTTTTTGTTGTTATTGTTTGCTCATTTTCCCAACCAATGTTGGTAAACTTTGAATTTTATGTTAAAATTGGGCTTTGCTTACCTGGCAGTGGGGAGGCACTGTCCAAAGTTTCAGGATTTTCCATACTGCTGTTTTCAAAGCTCGCTTTGGGAGTTATTATTGCTTCTAAGAAAGTATGATACCTGGAAGAGGTCACAGTAAGAATCACACAAGATTTAGAAATGTCCATGTTAAAGGAGTGGAAGACTTGGAATATGATATTCCAGGAGGCAAGGGAGCTAGAATTACCATTAAGAATAACATACCCAGCAAAGCCAAGTCACAGTTCCAGGGCAGAAAAGAGTGCTTGTGGTTATTTATAGACCAGAGCACGGCCAGGAGAATAGTAAATATGCCTTTCCTTATCCTACCAACTTAGAAGAACTCAATTATGGACACCCTCCCCCTCCCTCTGCCCCAGAACTAGTTGTAAAAGCAGCTGCACATAAAACCTGAAGCTTGGAACAGTGCCCTCTCCACCCAGGGAGCAGTAACATTTAACATCAAGTTAAAGTCTTAAGCTGGAAAATGAGCAAACAATTAAAGAAAATTTGTCCATAGAAAGTTTATTATGGTGACAGGGAAGATCAAAACAAAACAGAAGAAAAAGGAGAAGAAGAAAAAACTACCAAATCCAAAGCCTCAAAGAAAAATGTGAATTGGTCTGAGCCAAAACAAAAATGAGGGAAGAAATGAGTGTGATTCAAGAAAAGCATGAAAAAAGAGTCAACAGCTTGGTAAATGAGACACAAAAATAATGAAGAAAATAACACCTTAAAAACGTAATAGGTTAAATGTTTATAGAGGCAAAAAAAAAAAATCCATTGATGAGAAGAATTCCTTACAAAGCAGAATTGACCAAATGGAAAAAGAGGGACAAAATCTCATTGAAGAAAACAATTCCTTAAAACGATTCCTTAAAAATCCCTTAAAAATTAGAATTGGGCAAGGGGAAGCTAATGTCTCTAGGAGGCAATAAGAAACAAAAGAGCGAAAAATAGAAGAAAATGTGAAATAGTTAATTGGAAATTGACTATAAAAATAGATCCAGGAGAGATAATTTAAGAATTATTGGACTATCTGAAAGCCATTATCAAAACAAAAAGAGTTTAGACAACATATTTCAAGAAATTATCAAGGAAAATTACCCTGATATCCTAGAACAAGAGGGTAAAATAGAAATTGAAAGAATCTATTGATCATCTCCTGAAGGAGATCCCAAAATGAAAATTTCAAGGAATATTGTAGCCAAATTTCAGAGCTTCCAGGTCAAGGAGAAAATACTTCAAACAGCCAGAAAGAAACTATTTGAATATCATGGATTCACAGTCAGAATCACACAAGATTCAGAGGCTACCATGTTAAAGGAACAGAGGACTTGGAATTTGATATTCCAGAAGGCAGAGGATCTAGGATTACCACCAAGAATAACCTACCCAGCAAAAGTGAATATAATTGTTCAGGAGGAAAATGGAAATTAAATGAAATAGAATACTTTCAAAAATTCCTGATGAACAGACCACAGATGAATAAAAATTTTGATGTTCCAACACCAGACTCAGGAGAAACATAAAAATGTAAACTGGAAAGAGAAATCATAAGGTACTTAATAAGAATAAACTGTTTATAATCCTACATAGGAAGATGATATTTATAATGCCTAAGAATTTTTTTCTATATTAGTGCAGTTGGAAGGAGTGTTGCCTAGATAGATGGCATGGTATGATTTGACTATAGTGGGATGATATTCAAAAAAACTAAGGAGTGAAAAAGAGTAATACACTGGGAGAAAGAGAAAGGGAGAGGTAGAATGAGATGAATTATCTCTTAAAAGAGGTGTGACACATGATGGAAAATGCTATCCACATCCACAGAAAAAAAAGTATGGAGTTTGAATGCAGATCAAAACGTACTATTTGCTCTATTTTTTTCTTCTGTTTTGTTTTGTTTCCTCTTTCTTGTGGTTCCTACTGTTGGTTCTAACTCTTCTTTACAACATGATTAATGTGAAAATATGTTTAATAGGAATGTATATGTATAGCCTATATCAGATTGCATGCTGTCTTGGGAAGTGGGGTGAGGAAGGAGGGAGAAAATTTAAAACTCAAATGCTTATGGAAGCGAATGTTGAAAACTAAAAATAAATAAAAAAAAGAGGTGTGACAAAGCTTTTATAGGGGAGGGGAAGTGGTGGCAGTGAGAGAAATCACTTGAACTTTACTCTCATTGGAATAGGCTGAAAGAAGGAATAATATAGACACACAGCTGAGTATGGGAATCTATCTTACCCAACAAAAATGTAGGAAAGGAAGGGGATAAAGGAAGGGATGGTGCTAGTAGGGGGGCAGATTGTGGGAGGCGGTATTCAGAAAGAAAACATTTAGAAGACGTACAAGTTGAAAGGTGAGAGAGAGTAGGGTAGACAGGGTGGAAATAGGATGGAGGGAAGTACACAGCAATCATAACTGTGAAAAACTATTTATTACAAGTTTTTCTGATAAAGCCATCATTTCTCAAATACACACACATATGTATATACATACATACATATGTATATGTATATATACATAATATGCAGTTTTCAGATGAACTGATCAAGCCTATCTATAGTTATATGAAAAAAATGCTCTATCAGATTAACTAATGTGACAAAAAAGGAAAATGACATGTTAGAGTTGATATGGAAAAACTGAGATACTAATTCACTGTTGGTGGAGTTGTGAACTGAATCAACCATTCTGGAGAGCGATTTGGAGCTATGCCCAAAGGGCTTTAAAAATGTGGATACCCTTTGACCTAGCAATAGTACTTCTAGGACTACATCCCAAAGAGATCATAAAAATGGGAAAAGGAACCACATGTACAAAAGTATTTATAGAAGCTCTTTCTGTGGTGGCAAAGAATTAGACATTGAGGGGATGCCCATCAATTGGGGAATGACTGAACAAGTTGTGTTATATGAATGTAATGGAATACTATTGGGCTATAAGAAATGATGAGCAAGCAGACTTCAGAAAAACATGCAAAGACTTGTATGGACTGATGCTGAGTGAAATGAGCAGAACCAGGAGAACATTGTACACAGTAATAACCATGTTCTGCAATGACTAACTTTGATAGACAAAGCTCTTAGCAATGCAAGGACCTAAGACATCTCCAAAATTCTCATGACAGAAAATGCTATCCACATCCAGAGAAAGAACTATGGAGTTTGAATGCAGATCGAAGCATACTATTTGCCTTTTTTTTCCTTCTGTTTTGTTTTCTTTCTTCTTTCTTGTAGTTCCTCCTATTGGTTCTAATTCTTCCTTACAATATGACTAATGGGAAAATATTTAATAGGAATGTATATGTAGAGCCTATATCAGATTATGTGCCACCTTGCAGAGGAAGGTGGGGGGGAGGAACTTAAAACTTAAAAGCTTATGGAAGTGATTGTCAAAAACAAAAAAATAATTATTTAATTAAAATAAAAAAAAATTACAAAACTGTAAAAAAAAATCATGCATACCTTTTGACCCATCAATAAAAGGAAAAAGACCTATATGTACAAAAATATTCATAGCAACTCTTTTTTTGGTGGCAAAAATTTGAAACTCAGTGGTTGTCCATCAATTGAGGGATGCCTGAACAAGTTGTAGTATATGATTGTGATAGAATATTATTGTACTATAAGAAATTACAAACAGATGCTCTCAGAAAAACATGGAAAGATTTCTACAGACTGATGCAAAGTGAGATGAGAAAAACCACGAGAGCAGCATACATAACAACAGAATATTGTATGATGATGAATTGTGGATAGCTTAGCTATTCTCCGTAATACAATGGTCCATGACAATTAGGAAAGATGATAAGGACTATCCATCTCCAGAGAAAGAACTGAAGGAGTCTGAATGCAAATTGAAGCATTCTTTTTTTTTTAACCTTCGTTTTTTCTTGATTCTTTTTGGTCTGTTTCTTTCATAACGTGACTAATATGGAAATATGTTTTGCATGACTGTGTATAACCTTTATCAAAGTGCTTACCTCTTCAATGAAGGGGGAGGGGATAGAGGGAGGGAAGTTTTGAAGAGAGATTAGTTTTGGGAAAATGTAACATGTTGAATTTGAGATTCTAATGAGGAATTCAGATGGAGATGGGCAGTAGCATTTGAGAATGTATGACTTAAGGGAAAGGTAGTAGGACAGGAAGTATAACCATTCACTTATTCACAACCATCTACTTTGTGCATCTAGGTAAACTTGTGCTGAACTGAACATGGAGACTTCTCCCCCAGCAAATACATTCTAAACTCTCAAGACAATTCGTAACATGACTACAATTTCACAATTTTAAATATCCTATTATTAACCCTCTTCAGTCTTGAAGTCACAAAATAAAAGTTTTGATGAAGTAGAAGGGAAATTTCACACATATACACACAGAGAGTAGAATAGGGTGTTGCTCTGTTTGATCTAGGGCAACTACAGGGAAAAAGCAATCCAGAGATATGGTATGGAGTATATTCAGGGTATATATTGTTCTGGAGCCAGCTTGACCAGGCTCAGGAGAGTCAGTAAAGTTTTCATTATAAGTATTTATACCTTAGAAATCAGTAAATACTATAAATCAAGGCTTGATTTTTGACCTAAGAAGTGATAGGAAAAAAAATATTATTAATGCAGATTAAATTTGAAAGTGTGTCACTCTTTTTTTTTCCCCAGAGAGCTGGTTGTTAAACATATACCAGCACATTTAAGATTGCTTCTTATTCACATTTTGCCTAGGGCTGACTCTGCTGGAAGATATATGTCAATGGTAGCCCCCTGGAAAGGAACTAACAGAAGAGCATTTGAATTGTTACCCAAATCATGAATTTAAATATGAATTTAAGTAGAACTCTGGGTATAGAGAATCTCTCCCTGTTCTTTCCCCAAAGAAAAACTGAAATAAATCCTACTCTGTGAAGAAAGTTATCTGCATTTAAAGAAGTCATTGCTGATGATGCTAGCCAGATGTAGACATTTAGCAACACAGATATGCACATGTAAGTATTCCTTCCCCCACAGTTTTAGTGTGAAGATTACACTCAGGTTTGAGAATCTAGCAATTAGGCATAGAGAATGCTGACAATGTTTCTGGCCCCAACCCTTTGACATAGAAACTGTGTGATTCCTTGGCTTAAATGGTTCTAATCCATCACAAAGTTAGAGTTTTTTTTTTATTGACATGTATTTATTGGCATATTATACATCAACTTACAAAATGCTTTGGTGTGTATTTATAGTATGATTCCTCCAAAGCCTTATTCTCAGATCCCCTCTTTAATCTTCTTTAGAATAGTTCCTCTAGAGAGGATTCTGAGAAGATGGGAGAGTAGGTCAGAAAATTTCAAGCTCTCAAGCTTTTCCTCCACAAAACAGATAAAATAGCATCTCAGGATGATAGAGTAGTGAAAATAAATTAAAAAATCACACAAGATCTAGCAGTGACAGCACTAAAAGATTGCAAGTCTTGGAACACTGTATATCAAAGAGTGAAAGAACTGGGCTTCTGGTAGAAAATATCATACCCAGCAAAGCTAAACATAATTCTGAATGAAAAAAGGGACATTTAATGAATTGTTAGACTTTCAGAACTTTGTTTAAAAAAATCTGAATGTAATAGAAGATTTGACATACAAGAATCAAGAGAAATATAAAGTACATACCAATGACCGATTACAAGATACTCAATAAGGATAGACTGTTTACTTTTTATGTATGGAAAATGTAAATCCTATGCCTAAGATTGTTATTAGTAATTAGGTAGCTTATAAGAAAGGTTAGTGTAGACCTGAGTATGGTATGACTTCGAAAAGTAAAATAATTCAAGAACAGCCAAAAGAATTTGTATAAGATTCAAATGAGGTGCAAGAGGAAGAACCAATAAAGAGGAATTAGGAGGGGGAATGGGGGCTGTTAGTTCTGGAAACTTACTTTCATAGGAAATGGGTTCAAGAAGGAAAAATATATAAACATCTAGAAGAGTATAAAATTCTTCTAAATTTAGAAAGAAATAAAACTTTAAGAGGATAGGGAAGGGGGAGAGGATAAAGGAGGGGTCTTTTGAGGGGAGGGTGAAGGAATAGGTTAAAAGGAGGCTATAGAAAGGTATTTAGATCACTGCGAATGAGAGGATAAGGGAGGGATTCTTAGGAGGATAAGGGAGGGATTTTTAGAGGGGAAGATGAGGGGAAATAGGTCAAAAGGGTGTACAAAAAGGGTGTTTTGATTTATGGGAAGGGGAGGTTAAAAGAGGCATTGTTGTAGGCAAGGCAGGTTAAGTAATAGGAGGGCAAGGTTGTGAGTAGAAGTAAAGTAGAGGAGTTAGGAGAAAAAAAAAAGAGATAAGCACAAACATAAAAACAAAGATTAGGAGTAGAATCTTTTAGGGAAAGTATATGTTTGTTTACATATGTATGTATGTATATGTATATGTCAATATATATAAATATAAGCAGGCTTAATTTTAGTGGGGGGGGAAGGGCAAAAAGAACAAAGTAAAAAGTGTAGCAGAGAACAAAAGAAAATCTACAAGGAAGCAAAGAAAAGATGGACAGCTGTCAACATAACACACAGTATTTAATATATAGGCTTTCCTGAAATGGAAAGTTATTGTCATATATTCTGAATCCTCTCCTACATTTTGCAGTGCACATGATTTTTTTTCTTTTCTTATTTTATATTTGTTTATAATGTTTCTATTTTTCTTCTCTTATTATGTATTTAAGTTTTAGTATTTGTCTAAAAAAACCCTAAAAAATAAAAATAATAACTGCTCTGGAAGCTAATTTCCCTTCAACATCCCTGGCACCAATTCACCCTCAAAGATTAGCATTCAGACAATCTGATAGTCTGGTATACTTCTGGAGCCTTATTGGCAAGTTTATGTTGGATTCCAGTGCTGGGAAGGGCTTGCAGGTTCACATCAGAGTTCCAGGAAGACAGTTGTGATGTCTGTGACAGATCCGTGTCTAAAAACAATCAAACCCTGATAAATACCAAAGTTCTACAGCACTTGAACTGGTTACAACTTTATGCCACATTGAAACTATAAAGTTTTATCTTTTACTTTTGTTGGACTTGCCTAATGGCTCACCTGAGGCTTTTGTTTTAATTTGTTCTATGGTATATGATTAGTCACCACATTTAATCTGAGTTCATCTCGGTCATTCAGTAAGTATCTATTAAAAGTTTACTCTGTGTCAGGCACTATACTAAGCCAAGAAGAGATAAATAAAAGAGGCAAAGGTGGTCTCTAAGCTCAAGGAGTTCAAATTCTAATTGGCCAGTTACTCTGTTTCAACATAAATTTCACCCAAGATGCCTACTGACTGAAGTCTTCTCTTGTCCCTTGCTCCTTCTAATATGTCTGTTTCTATTATGATCTCATTAGCCTACACAAGTTCCTGAGCATTTGTCTCTAGTACATTTGATGATTTTTATGATTTGACATGGAATTTTCCAGAGACCAGGATGTATCCTTTTTTTTTTTTTGGGGTGAGGCAATTGGGGTTAAGTGACTTGCCTAGAGTCACACAGCCAGTAACCTGTCTGAGGCCAGATTTGAACTCAGGTCCTCCTGACTTCAGGGCCAGTGTTCTATCCACTGCACCACCTAGCTGCCCTGCAGTATACGTACTTTGATAGATTTTGTTTTGTTTTTGAGGAAAGTATAGCTCACGAGTATAAATAGAGTATTTTGGAGCAAAATTAATCATCATCCTGATGTTTATGTTCAAATTTGTTTACAGAAGAAATTCCCTTTCTCACTATTTAATTTCCATATAAAAGGCAAGTTCATAAAAAAGTAAAAAAAATTGTAAAATGTGATAATAGTATCCAAAGGCTATGAAGTAGCTAAATGTCTCTGAATCCAAAGTTATGTATATGTTTATATGTATGTATATATTTGTATATATATTCATATATACGTATATAAATTGTCTCAGAATGACAAAGCTAGCAATGTTTTTAGTTTTAAAAACAGAAATTTGGAAGAATTCACAGAGAACTAGTTATATCATACTAAAGCTAATCCAAAATGTTGGCAAAGTACATTTTAAATGTCATTTTTTAGTACAGAGCCCTGTTTCAAGAGATGCTAGTGAAAATAGCCCCACTATGAGTCAGAACACCTAGGAAGGTCACTGATACATTCACTCTATGAAGTCTGACAAATCATTTAGCTTTTGAATGTCTCAGATACCTCAATTGTAAAAATAGAAATCTATGTCCAGTCTTTTCCAACTTCACGGAAGGGGAATGAGAAAGATTTGTATCATTTTTATGATGTAACTTTCCTCCCCTAAAGATTGTATGGTCATCTCTTTTAAGTTTTCTTCATTTTAAAGAAAGCTATTGTGGACCTAAAAATTGTAAATTCAATCACCCATATCCAAATAACCACTGTCAAACAAAAAACAAGAATGAATTAAATGCATCAGGTTCAGAAAGATTCAGTCCACTTAATCCTATAAGCATGAAACGTTTTGGCCAATTTCTTCTATTGACTTTTGTCCCCCGAATATCTTAGCTCACTTTCCTCCAAATAAAAAATAAATCCCTTCTTAACAACAAAGACATAGTGTGAAATAAATTATAATGAGCAAATGAGTGATCTTTTTTAAATATGTGTTCTGTTCATTCACATGTCTATAATTTTAGACAGTCATGGTTCCAGGACCTTTCGGTAGCTATTTGGAAAGCTTCTTTCCTTGATTCCTTTATTTTCCAATAATACTTAAAGGTAAATATGGTCAGGATTTAAGAATATTTTAATTCAGGGATGCATTCTGACTTTATTTTTTATAAGAAATTGGAATAATACATTACATTTTTTGTCATTTCTTCATAGAAACAAACATATGCCTTCTCTTCCACTGTATGTATTTGCCTACTTTCCTACATCACCAGAGAGAGGCTATGATTAGACTTTGTTTTTCTTTCCTCTAGACCAGCGTTTCTTAAACTCTGGGTTTAAGAACTCATATATGGGGGCAGGGGGTGTGAGTGGAAAAAGTTAAAGAAGCCCTGCTCTAGATTTCCTCCTTCAATGACTTGCCAATGATAAGACTGTCAACATCAAGTACCATTAGGAAAGATGTTGAAAACTTCAAGCCCTTTAAAAGCATCACCTACTGTATAAAGGCAACTTGTCTTCTTTTCTAAAAGTCATTACCGACTTCTATGCTCTTAGCATTCTTGTAACTGATTGCTGCCTCCTAGTCATTCTTTCTTCATTGATGACTCCATTGGCACTCAGTCTGGCCCAGTTTATATCTTGTGATTTCTATTTTTCTTTCTAACTCTTAGTATCATGAATTAGATTTGGAAGAGATCTCTGAGGCGATCTGATCCAGCTCATTCATTTTACAGATTAAAAAAAACTAAGGCTGGGGCAGGTAGGTGGTGTGGTGGATAGAGCATCAGCCCTGGAGACAGGAGGACTTGAGTTCAAATCTATCCTCAGATAGTTGATACTTACTAGCTGTGTGATCCTGGGCAAGTCACTTAACCCTATTGCCTAGCCAAAAAAAAAAAACAAAAAACAAAAAACAAAAAAAACAAAAAAAAACCTAAGGCCTACAGACATTAAGTGATTTGCCCAAAGTCAGACAGGTAGTAAGTAATCAGGAGTAGGATTTGAACCTGGGTCTTTTGCTACAGAGTTAGTGCTCATTCCACATAAATTAAACTTCCTGTTTCTTTATTTCATTTCCCAATTCTCACAATTAATCCTCTGATGAAGTCTTTTTCTCAGCCCAGCTGGCCATTAAAATATTTTTTTTCCTTCTGGAGCAATCATCAATAAATACTTGCAACTCATGAACATATATATGTATTCTGTTATATTTACTTATGTTCAAAGAGCACCTACTGAAAAACAGGTGCATCATTATACATCTGACTGCCCATGTCTAGTGTCCAACTCCCAAGAAGCCTTGTACATAAGAAACTGATGCTACCCTAAAAAAGTGAAGATCTCCTTTTTACAATGGTTTCTTGTTTCCAGTCCCTAGGAAGATTTACCTGATAAAAATGGACTGTTTTTAGACATAGTGTAAATGTTGGAAAGTGCTCTAGAAGAATATTAGCACCTTGCCACCAAGGGTGGCAGGTTTCCTATAATCTCTCCTTATCTTGTTACAGCTTTCTCCCCACACACAACCCATGCAACTTCCTTTTGCCCCAGCTTGTGAAATTTCCTCCCTTCATAAAACATAATTGACCCTAACTTCTATAAATTAGTTTCTTGGCCTAAAGCTAATAAAAAGCTCAACTCATGTAGGCTTCATGCCTTTCAGACTTGGTGGAGTCCTAGGCCAATCAAGTCACTATACCTTGAGGACAGACTGAGGAGACATTTTTCCAGACGGAGATGAGGAGGACAATTTCCAGAGAACTAAGACCAAAGTATCCTTGCTGTACATCCTTTTTGGATATCCTTGATGTTTTAAGAAAACTAAATTCCCTTTGTTTAATGTTCAGTGACTCACAAGTACCTCATTTAGTCCCAAAATGAAACCTGAACTAAAAGAGGGCTAGTTTTAGAGTCATGCCTACAAGATTTTGTTTGTGCTAAGAGGTAAAAATAGAACCAACAAGTGGAAACTTCAGAGAAGTTAATTTTAGATGTTTAAAAGAAATAAATTCCTAACAATAAGAACTGGAAAAAGTAGAATTGGCCACCTTGGGTGGAAATTATAGAAGTTAGATGACTGCTTATTAGGTATAATGCAAATGAGATCACTGAACAAATAGAATTTGGACTTCGTGATATTTGCACTTTCTCTCCTCTGCTGCTGTCACCATCCTGATGCGGGTCATCCTGACTTCACATTCGGACTATTACAATAACCTTCTGGTTGATCTCCTTCTATCAAGTCTCTCCCCACTCCAGTTCATTCTGCACTCAGCTATCAAAGTGATCTTCCTAAGTGCAGATCTGACCCTTGATCCCTTCCTGCTTTTCCAGTCTTCTTACTCACCTCCTCATGTTCTAATATCTACTGGCCTCATTATCTCATCATAATACACTGTGTCTACCAGTTTTGGACATTTTCACTGGTTGTCTCCCATGCATGAAATTCTCTCTGGCCTTATCTGTGCGTCTAGATTTCTAGTCTCTTTCTAGTCTTAGATAAAGACCCACCTCCTTCAAAGAGCCTTTCTTGGTACTCCTCAACCTTAGTGTCTTCTCTCTTACATGGTCTCCAACTTGAACAGCATAAATATTGCTTATGCAGAGTTGTTTACAAGTTTTCATTTCCGTTAAACTGTGCTCCTTGAGAGCAAGGATTATTTTGTTGTGGTTGTGGTTGCTGGTGTTTTTGTATTTTGCTTTTTTCTTTGTATCCCCAGCACTTAGCACAGAGCCTAGTTCTTAATAAATTTAAATGGTTGTTGACTTGACTTTCTTCTTTCTTTAAAATTAATTAATTAATTTTTAGCTTTCAACATTCCACAAGATTTTGAGTTCCAAAATTTCTTCCTCTTCCTCCTCCCCCCATCCCATGATGGCCTGCATTCTGATTCCCCCTTCACCCCATCTGTTCTCCCTTATATTATACCCCCTCTTGTCATCCCCTTCCCCTTTTATTTTCCTGTAGGTTAAGATAGATTTCTATATCCCTTTGTCTGTGTATCTTATTTCCAAGTTGCATGTAAAAGCAATTTCCTAACATTTGTTTCTAAAACTTTGAGTTCCAAATTCTCTCCCCTCTTCCCTCCCCAACCACCTTCATTGAGAAGATAAGCAATTTGACATGGGCTATACATGTGCGGTCATGTAAAACACTTCCACAATAGTCATGTCATGACAGACTAACTATATTTCCCCCTATCCTATCCTCGCCCCCATTTGTACTATTCTCTCCTTTGTCCCTGTCTGTCCTCAAAAGTATTTGCTTCTGATCACCCCCTCCGTGAATCTGCCCCCACTTCTATCACCCCTCCCTATCTTATCACCTTCCCCCCTACTGTCCTGTAGGGTAAGATAGATTTCCATACCCAATTGGACATGTATGTTATTCCCTCTTTAAGCCAAATCTGATGAGAGTAAAGTTCACTCATTCTTTCTCACCTCCCCCCTCTTCCCCTCCACTGTAAAAGCTTTTTCATGGTTCTTTTATGTGGAATAATTTACCCCATTCTACTTCTCCCTTTCTCCTTCTCCCAGAACATTCCTCTCTCACCCCTTAAATTTATTTTTTTTTTAGATATCATATCTTCATACTCAACTCACCCTGTGCCCTTTGTCTACATACATTTTCCCTCCAGCTACCCTAATAATGAGAAAGGTCTCATGAGTTAAAAATATCATCTTTCCATGTAGGAATGTAAACAGTTCAACTTTAATAAGTCCCTTATGATTTCTCTTTCCTGTTTACCTTTCCAAGCTTTTCTTGAGTCTTATATTTGAAAGTTAATTTTTCTATTTAGCTCTGGCTTTTCAAGAATGCATTAAATTCCTCTACGTCTACGTCATTGATGTCAGTTTTCCCCCTCATTGATTACACTCAGTTTTGCTAGGTAGGTGATTCTTGGTTTTTATTCTATATCCTTTGACCTCCGGAATATTATATTCCAAGCCCTCCAGTCCCTTAATGTAAAAGCTGCTAAATCTTATTTTATCCTAATTGTGTTTCCACAGTACTTAAATCATTTCTTTCTGGCTGCTTGCAATATTTTCTCCTTAACCTGGGAACTCTGGAATTTGGCTATAATATTCCTGGACGTTTTCCTTTGGGGATCTCTTTCAGGAGGTAATTGGTGGATTCTATCCATTTCTGTTTTACCCTCTGGTTCTAGAATATCAGGACAGTTTTCCTTGATAATTTCTTGAAAGAAGATGTTTAAGCTCATTTTTTTTTGTTTTGTTTTGTTTTGTTTTTTTTTTTAATCATGGCTTTCAGATAGTCCAATAAGTTTTCTCTCCTGGATCCTATTTTCCAGGTCAGTTGTTTTTCTAATGAGATACTTCACATTGTCTTCTGTTTTTTTTTTTTTATTCTTTTGGTTTTGTTTTATAATTTCTTGATTTTTCATCGAGTCATTAGCTTCCATTTGATCCATTTTAATTTTTAAGGAATTATTTTCCTCAGTGAGATTTGGGATTTCCTTATCCATTTGGCCAATTCTGCTTTTTAAGGCATTCTTTTCCCCATTGGTTTTTTGGACCTCTTTTGCCACTTGATCTAGTCTATTTTTTAAGGTGTAATTTTCTTCAGCAATTTTTGGGTCTCCTTTAGCAAGCTGTTGACTCATTTTTCATGATTTCCTTGCATCACTGTCATTTTTCTTCCCAATTTTCCTCTACTTCTTTTACTGGGTTTTCAAAATCCTTTTTGAACTCTTCAATGCCCTGAGACCAATTGATATTTTTCTTGGGGGCTTTGGGTGTAGGAGCCTTGCTTTTTCTGGCTTCTGGTTGTATGTCTTGATCTTCCTTGTCAGCAAAGTAAGATTCTATAGTCTGAGCTTTTTCCCTCTATTTGCTCATCTTCCCAGCCAGTCCCCTAACTTTTTAACTCTTTGTTAGGTAGGCTCTGCTTCCAGTGTGGAGGGTGTACTGTCCCAAGCTTCAGGGGTTTTGTGCAGCTGTTTTCAGAGATACTTCTGGGGACTTGTAAGTTTTCAGTTCTTCCAAGGTGGTATGATCTAAGGAGAAGTTTTTATTCTTCTCCTGGCCTGTGCTCTGGTCTGTGAGTGACCACAAGCACTCTTTTCTGCCCTTAAAGTGAGAGGAGTATTCCCTCTCCACTGCTACCACAAGCTCTGCTATGCCAGTGCTCCTCCTCACCCTCGGACTGACACCCAGAACTGGGATCCAGATCCGAGTAGGGGCAAAGCAAGAGAATCCTGCCTCAGCACCAGCAGAGAAATCCTTGCAATTCCACTTTGATCAGCCACCAGATCCCCCCACCATCTGTGGCCCAAGAAATCCAGCAACTGCTTCTGCTCTGGCTGCAGCCCCAGGGCTGTGCTAGGGCCAGGGTTGGACCGTGCTCCTCTCACCCAGGTCTGACAGACCTTTCCCACTGACCTTCTAAGTTGTCTTTAGTGTTTGGGGGGTTGAGAAGTCTGGAAATTGCCACAGCTCCCTTTGATTCAGTCCCCTGAAGCCTGCTCCAGGTTTGCTGGGCCCAGGTCTTTGCAGTCCTAGTGACCCACACTGAACTGAGCTCCTCTCCCAGCCTGGGGCAACAGACACTTTTCATTGACCATCCAGGTTGTCTTTAGCTGGACATTTGTTTCCCTCTGTCTTTCTGTGGGTTCTGCTGCTCTAGAATTTGTCTAGGGACATTTTTACAAGATTTTGAAGGGGCTTGAGGGAGAGCTTAAGTGAGTTGCTGCTTTTACTCTGCCATTTTGGCTCTGCCTCTTGACTTTCTTCTTGTACGACTATGACTCTATAAGTCACTTGTCTATACCTTACTTAGGGCAGTCTATGAAAATAAAATGAGGTAGGAAGAAGATGCTGAATATATTTTGACCAGATACTTTAGACTGCAAGGGTAGGGAACCTGTGACCTCGAGGCCACATGTGGCCCTCTAGGTCTTCAAATGCAGCCCTTTGACTGGATAAGGGCCTCAATTGAGGAACTAGAGGGCCACATGTGGCCTTGAGGCTGCAGGTTCCCCACCACTGGACTAGAGTGTGACTATGGGCCAGAAGAGACAACAAAAGTAAAGTATGTTGTAACCTTAACACATTAGATAAATGTTAGCTATCATGTTAAATGATATTTGTAACATATCTTTTTTATCTTTTATATGCACCAGGGCTTTGAACTCTGAGGATACACAGACCAGATTTGAACTTTGGTGGCCCCTTAATAAGAAAGCAAATAGTGTCTCAACTCTCCACCAAAGGATCAACTGCATTTGGCTATTTCATAGCTCTCCCCTATTCATTTGCCTGGCAAGCATCACTGTAGCAATTGGCTTTCAGGCTAATCACATAACAGTTTAATTCAGAAAAGTCACCAATAGAAAAGAGCTTTGTATTCATGCCCCTTAACAAAGATAATGGAAATAGCTCACCTTCTAGTGACATTTCCTTCTTCCCTCTGGTGTAGCAGATAGGGAATTTGCCTTAGAATTAAGAAAACCTGGGTTCAAGTTTCACCTCAGCAACATACACATTATGTGAAGTTAGGTTTATCCCTTAACTTTTCAGTGTCCATAGGAAAATTTTTAAGGCTAAAAGTTGTATAGTTGATGCTGATTTTCATTGGTAGGAGTTTTCTCTTCCATGAGTTCCCCATATCAAACAAATTGCATACTTAGTCCCCTGTTCCAGTTCCTAAGTAAATTAATACATCTTATATGGCATTATTTTGAAAGCTGTTCCAATGTTGCTTTTCTGAGCTGAACATTCCTCTTTCTGTATTCACAATGCTTTTACAGCCTCCTTTCATGTATCCTCTATTGTTAATGCTAGTACATGCTGTAGGCCAATAGGATAAATTGCACCCCCCAAGAGCTTTAAAAAGATCATCAATTTTGTTCACTAGAAGACTAAACACCTGATGCTGAAGGTCACAAAATACTTCTGGTTGCTCTTTGGCATCTATAAATGGAAAAGGATAAAAAATAAAAAGAAAAGGAATGAAAGATAATGTAGCAGGAGATAATATATTCCAAGACCTTGATCTATATATCACTTTTCTGGCAATATTATAGGTACAACATAAAAGGATCCATAGTTTGTAGGGGAGTGTGAGTTTGAATGTTAAAATAAAGCATGTCCAGAGAAAATAAGTAGGTAATGATTCTTTTCCTTTATCCTACCAATGACCCACATCCCAGGGGCCTACAAGCCACAAATCCTAAACACTATGCACATCGAGCCCAATTCTTCCTACCTTGCATAACAAGACAGGGCATGTAAAGTCATTTAGGGAATCATTCCCTTTCTCTGGTGAGAAATCTGTTTTTATACAGTAATGCAGAATGGTGGAGGCAGAGGATTGCCAGAAGTCACAAGTTACCTGATCCTTGTCTGGCACCTTGTGAGTAGTTCTGTTATAAAATAACAATAACAATAGCAGCAGTAATAGCAGAAGCAGCAATAACAATAATAAATTCAAAGATCCATGATTTCATTTGTGTAGGTACTTTTTCTGCTGGTATAGCCCACAAACCTTCTTTATCTTAGCACAAGCAATGGTCTTTATGTGTTGCCATGGCCAAAGTATTCTTCAGCCTATGGCATACTTGTTGATCAACTTCTGTAATTCCTGTTGCTCAGGTTCTCTAAACTTAGCAGTGGTAGTCTGTGAATAGCATAAATGATCACAACATTAGACTCCTAATCAAAGGTTTTTCAGCTAGGAGGGAGCTACCACAGCTGAAATTATACTAATAGAGCCTTCAAGAACTCAAGATGATCTATATTCCATACTGAAGTAACTGCTGAGTTTCTATAGCAGAGATGATAACAATAAGAATAGCAATAATTAATAATAATAACCATAATGAACAGAGGAATTACTATGCAATAGAAAGATTGGTGAATTTGGAATCAGAGGACCTGTTTATGAATCCTAGCTCTAAAATTTATTACACGTGTGACTTTGGGCAATTCACTTTCACCTAATATTTGTAAAGCAACAGTTTCCTTATCTGTAAAAATAAGAAAATTAGACTAGATAACCTCTAAACTCTCCAGTAGCTTCAAATCTATGTGTCTACTTCATTTGTTGGTTGATTGATTAGTTTGAATGGGGTGAAACATTAGGGAACTCCAGGGATCAATACAAATAGTACATTCTCTATAACTTATAGTCTTAAGGAGTTGGCTAACACAATCAGAAGTTAAGTTACTTGCTTAGGTGATACCATAAATATATATCTGAGGCAGAACTTGATCCCAGGTCATTCTGATTCAGATTGTCTTTCTCTTTACTTGCAACACCAGTTTTCATATTTTTAAACTTAAGTAATATTTTCCCCCAATTACATAGTAAGAAAAAAAAATAGCAATCATTTTATAAGATTTTGAATTCCAAATTTTTCTCCGTCCCTCCCTCCACTCACTCCTTCTGAAAATGGTAGGCAGTTTGATTTAGTTTATACATGTGCTATCATGTAAAATATATTTCAATATTTATCATATTTGTGGAAGAAAAAATAGATTAAAAGGAAGTAAAATCATGAGAAAATTAAAGTAAGTGAAAAATATGATTCCATCTACATTCTGAGTCTATCAGTTCTTTATCTGGATGCGGATAGCATTTTCCTCTGTGAGTCCTTTGTGCTTGTCTTGGATCATTGTATTGCTAAGAAGAGCTGGGTCTTCTAGTCTATCATCACATGATGTTGCTGATACTGTGGACAGTGTTTTTCTGGTTCTGATTGTTTCGCTTTATTTCAATTTGTACAAGTTTTTCCAGATTTTTCTGTAATCTGCCTGTTCATCATTTCTTATTGCACAATAGTATTCCATTCATATACCACAGTTGGTTTAGCCATTCCCCAACTGATGAGCATCCCCTCAATTTCTAATATTTTGTCACCACAAAAGGGGCTGCTTTTTTGTACATGTAGGTCCTTTTCTCTTTTTGATGATCTCTTTGGGAGACAAACCTAATAGTCCTATTGCTGGATCAAAGGGTATGCACAGTTTGGTTGCCCTTTGGGCATACTTCCAAATTGCTCTCCAGAATGGTTGGATGAGTTCCCAACTCCACCAAGAGTGCATTAGTGTCCCAATTTTCCTACATCCTCTCCAAAATTCATCATTTTCCTTTTTTTGTCATATTAGCCAATCTGATTGGGGTGAAGTGGTACCTCAGAGTTGTTTTAATTTGCATTTCTCTAATCAAAAGTGATTTAAAGCACTATGCTTTAAGTGCTTCATATGCATAAATATATCTTTGATTTCTTCATCTGAAAATTGCCTGTTCATATCTTTTGAAATTTATCAATTGGGGAATGTCTTGTCTTCTCATAAATTTGACTCGGTTCTCTATATATTTCAGAAGTAAGGCCTTTATCAGAGAAACTTTCTGTAAAAATTGTTTCCCATCTCTCTGCTTTCCTTCTAATGTTGATTGCATTGGTTTTGTTTATACAAAAGCTTCTAAATTTACTATGATCAAAAAAATCTATTCTACATTTTGTAATGCTCTCTATCTCTTGTTTGGTCATTAACTTTTCCCCTCCCCATAGACTATTCCTTGCTCTTCTAATTTGATTGCTTCATTGTCTGTAGTACTTTTAATTAGGTCTATTTTTGCTTTAACTTTGAGATCAGGATTGCTATTCCTGCTTTTTATTTTTATTTTTTTTTCACTTCACCTGAAGCATAATAGATTCTGCTCCAGCCCCTTACCTTTAATCTGGGTGTGTCTCTCTGTTTCAAGTGTGTTTTTGTAAACAACATATTGTAGGATTCTGGTTTTTGATCCACTCTGCTGTCCACTTCTGTTTTATGAGAGAGTTCATCCCATTCACATTCACAGTTGTGATTACTACATCCTATTCTTCCTCCTGTTTATCCTCTCTCTTCTTTCACCCTTTCCCACCACACCAATGTTTTGATTCTGTCTACCACTTCCTCTGATCTGCCCTCCCTTTTGTCAGTCCCCCTCCCCACCTTTATTCAATTTCCTCCCCTCCTACTTCCCTGTTGGGTAAAATAGATTTCTATATTCAACTAATTGTGTGTATGATTCCCTCTTTGAACCAATACTAATGAAAATAATGTTCAAGTGATGCTCATCACCCACCCTCCTATCTTCTCTTCCACTGTCATAAGTCTTTCTCACCTTTTTATGTGAGATAATTTACCCAATTATACCTCTACCTTCCTTCTGAACCCTTTGTACTCCTCTTTCTCATCCCTTAATTTTTATGTCATTTCCTCAAATTCATTTTGTGCCATACCCTCTATGTATATTCCTTTTTTCTGTACTGTTAGTGATACAATTTTTAATAGTTACAGGTGTCATCTTCTCATGTAGGGTTGTCAACAGTTTAGCTCTATTGAATCTCTTTTGTTTTCTTTTCCATTTTTACCTGTTTATGCTTCTCTTGGATCTTTATGTTGGAGGTCAAATTTTTGGTTTAGTTCTGATCTTCTCTTTATGAAGTCTTGAAATCCTTCTATTTCATTGAATGACCATTTTTCCTTTGATACCTTATGTTTAATTTTGCTGGGTAAGTGATTCTTGGTTGTAATCCTAGCTCCTTTCCCATCTGGAATATCATGTCCCATGACCTCTGATCCTTTCTGTTGCAGCTGCCAAGCGTTATGTGATCCTGATTGTGATTCCCCAATATTTGATTTTTTTTCTAGCCACTGTTTGTGTTTTTTCATTGGCCTGATAGTTCTGAAATTTTTCAGAACTTTGTTCTTTGGGGTTTTTATTTTGAGGTCTCTTTCCTGAGGTTATCAATGGATTTTTTCAATGCCTCTTTTGCCCTCTGGTTCCAGGATATCAGGGCAGTTTTTCTTGACAATTTCTTAAAAAATGCTGTCTAGGTTTTCCTTTTGATTGTGGCTTTCAGGTAGTCCAAAGATTTTGATATTGTCTCTCCTAGATTTATTTTCCGGATCAGTTTTTTTTTTTTCCTATGAACTATTTTACATTTTCTTCCACTTTTTTCATTCTTTTGAATTTATTTGATTGATTCATGATGTCTCATTGAGTCATTAGCTTCTGTTTACTCAATTTTAACTTCTAAGGTATTGTTTTCCCCTATGAGCTTTTTTACTTTCTTTTCCATTTGGCCAATTGTACTCTTTAAAGAGTTGTTTTCTTCAGGGGATTTTTGTATCTCCTTTTCCATTTGGCCAATTTTACTATTAAAGTAGTTTTCCAGACTGTTGACTCTTTTTTCAAAATTCTTTCACATCACTCTCATTTCTTTTCCCAATTTTTCTTCTATCTCTCTTACATGATTTTAAGCTACTTTTTGAACTCTTCCGTGAGATCTCTCTGGGCTTAAGAACACCTCCTATTTTTCTTTGGGGTTTTGTCCATAGGCATTTTAACATTGTTGTCCCCTTCTGAGTTTGTACCTTGGTCTTCCCCATCAACATAATAACTTTTTATGATCAGATTCTTTTTTTGGTTTTGTTTTCAGCTCATCCCCACTCCCATCCCCTATTTTGGCCTTTTTCCTTTCTTTTAAATTTGAGCTCTGCTCCCAACATGGAAGGAGCAGTGTCTCTGGTTTCTTGTGGCTGCAGGCCCTGGCTGTTTACCAGGTGCTGTATTACTGTTGCCCTGAGTCCCCCAGGCAGGCCTCATGTCAGGTGTGTTGAGAGGCTAGTGTGGGAGCAGGCTGGTGCTGTTGGAGGCTGGAGGCATTCGGCAGCTTACTTGGTACTGAGCTGGGGTCCTAGAGGTAGTCTCTGGCATGTGCTAAGGCCAGGTGGGGTTTTTCTGCATTTCCCCAGGGCTACACTGAAGCACATGGAGCTCTGGGCCCTGGAAAATGTCTTCCTGGGTTGCACTGAAGCAAGCTGAGGTCCAGGCATCACAGGATGCCTGCCTGCCCAGGGCTACACTGGAACACAGTGGTGGTTCTCCAAGATGAAGTCTGCCGGTTCCTCTGGCTATCCTGAGACACATGGGGGATCCTGGTATTGGTGTCTGCTTGCTCCAACACAATGGGGCTCAGGATCACCTACTGGTTTGCTGAGGTAGGATTGCTGCTGGCATGGTAGGATGCTTCCCATCCTGAGTTGTGCTCTTCTTTTGCCCGAGTCAGATGGATCTTTTTTTACCAATCCTCCAAGTTTCTTGGGCTAAAAGATTGTTTCATCCATCTTCTTGCTGGTTCTGCTGTTCCAGGATTTGTTTGGGGGCTCTATCTTGTAGTTTTGGAGGTGAAAATGGGAGAGTTGCAGCAGTTTACTGCTTACTTTACCATCTTGGCTCCCAGCAGTCTACTCTGCAACTCTGGTTTTCAAATTATTATGAAGGACATTTTCACCCCCCTCCCCTGAAAAAAAAATACTCCCTGGGTGGGGGAGGCCTTCCTAGCATCCAGCTGTATGTGTGCCAAGCCTCTCTCTTCTTTCCTGGCACTGCTGCTCTTCTTCTTCTTCAATTTGTTTTTCAGAACCCTTCATAGCTGTATGCTTATGTACCCCCGAATGACCCCCTTTCTGCCATGGCATCACTTTTACTTTAACAGCTATAATAAGAAAGTATATCAACACAAAATCTCAGCCCTCTTTATAAATTCACAACTTTGCCTACCTAGTGGGAGGATTGTCCTAGCATAAGTGTGGTCAGTTTTTCCATCATCTTCATTTTAGAGTTGTCAACTTCTAGAACTAGTATCTGTGTGTGTGTGTGTGTGTGTGTGTGTGCCTATGTGTAGGAATGGGGGCAGTAATTGGGTCAATCATCTCCCAAAACAATTAGGAAAAATGTGTAGAGAACTGAAGCTAGGAGTATACCAACATCAGTGATTAGAATCTTCATAGGAATATTGTTATACTCCTTTTCTTTCTCCTGGTGTAGCCTATATGATATTCTTGAGGGCCAGTGATTGCTCTAGCTATATTCTTTCTTTGCTCTCCAACTTTGGGTTTCTACTCACTTGAATTTCTTTCTAACTTTAAAATCTTTCTTTGAATAAATTAAAATGTGCCACAATGAAGATCTATTGTTTTGAGCATCATTGACCAGTGTGATTCTTGTGAGAAAGTAGCTGTAATACATTGGAGCAATAAGGGAATAATTACATGATAATAATAATAGCTAGAACGTGCATAAAGATTTAAGGGTTTCCAAAGTGCTTTATAAATATTATCTCATTTTATCCCGACAACAACCCTGGGAGAAAGGTGGTATTTTTATCTATTCTCTCTGATTTGCAGATAAAGAAACTGAGGCAGACAAAAATTAAGTTCCTTGTCCAGAGTCTTGTAGTAAGGGACTGAGTCTGGATTTGAAATCACATCTTCCTGACTCTAGATCTAACCTTCTGTCCACTGTGACGACTAGCTTCTTTGAATGAGGGCCTTATACATTGGTGAACTGACCACTGACATAGTAT
This sequence comes from Vombatus ursinus, assembly GCF_900497805.2. Taxonomy (NCBI): domain Eukaryota; kingdom Metazoa; phylum Chordata; class Mammalia; order Diprotodontia; family Vombatidae; genus Vombatus; species Vombatus ursinus. Next base: position 29,707,286 of record NW_020954619.1, read on the forward strand.
GATTTTAGAGAATCTGAGAAAAACTCTATTTCCTTTAATCTCCCATTGAGTTATGTATGCCTAAAATTTCTTTAATGAGGAAAAAAATGTAATTCCCCATAGGAGTAAGGCTTCAAAACCAAATAACTATGGAAAAGATGGTACAGAGAGTTAATTTCATACTAAGATATTAATACTAATATCATCTTTACTGAAGGCAGGTATAGAAAGAGAATGAGGAAAGAAGTTAATGCCTCTGTGTGACTAAAATGATGTAAGAGAGGAAAGGGTTCCAGAATGAGGGCAAAAGGTTTAGAAAGAGCTAACTGTGAAAATGGAGAACAAGCTTTATATTACAATTTTGCCAAGGACATTCAGGTTACCTTCTACTACACCTCTTATGAAGGACAAAATATGGTCCCATTACTTGGCATGCTTTTTGGACGACAGAGGCTATTCAGTTGGTCAGTCAACAAACATTTATTAAATGTTTATTTGGGGAAGGAGTGAGAGGTAGTAATTTTGTTTTAGTCCCTTCACAGTCTGCTCCACAAAGACATATAAAGTGTGCCAGATTGAATTCTGATGGAGAAAACCAAGAAAAAAGCACAGTGAGTCATTTTAACAATCCAGAGTATATTAGGAATATAGAGAGGTCTATGGACACTGGGATATTGGCAGGCTGGGGGCTCAGTTCAGCAGCTGTGTGTCAACAAGTGAAAGTAGCAATGGTCTGTGAAAGCTGCAGCATTAGGGAGGTGCAGCCCAGACCCAAGGGTGATAAAGGGACTGAAAACCTGAGCGGAAAGCGATCCTGGAGACCTCTGCACCAGCACTGGGAACAGGAACAGGCGCCAACTGGCTGCTCTGTTTCCATTACTAAGTTCAAGGTCACAGTTCCAGGTTGAAGAGAAGTTGTCACATCATAACTAAGGTGTTAAGAGAACAGAGGCCCTAACTATATAAGGATCAAGGGACAAGCTCCAGGAATATATGTGGCTCTGATCCTGAGTAGAATAAGGACTCAATTCTAACCTTTAGCCTCATTCAGAAGCCTGCAATTAAATAAAACAGGATAGGAGATCAAAACTAAAGGGAAGCTAGCAGTTCAGTTACTTTAAAACTGTAGAACCTCCCAGGGAGATAACTGTGACAGAGGTAAGCAGTAGTCTTTGGAAACTCAGTCACACACAAGCCAACAGCCCCAAACTGGGTCAGGAATTTGCAGAGCACAGAACAAGTAAGTAGACCTCTTCTAGGTACCATTTTGGAAGCTCTGAAAACTTATATTCCTCCAGGATGAGCTATGAATGTACAGAAAAAAAAAACCACAAAAGACAGAAGTTCTGTCCAGATATCCCTCTCCAGAGGTGAGCACAGTCCAACACTAACATAAAGTCAAAAGTTAACTAGTGAGCTGAAAAAATGGGAGAGAGAAAAGAACCTGAAAACTGAAGATTGCATATAAGCTCAATAAAAATTCTGAGAATGGTAAAAGGAAAAGAAAAAAAGAACAAAATATTTCTAATTTTTATTTTTTAAATTTAATTTATTTATTTTTAGTTTTCAACATTTACCTCCATAAGATTTTGAGTTTTAAGTTTTCTTCCCCTCCACTTCTTCTCTCCCCCCACCAGACAGCATACAATCTGATATAGGCTCTACATATACATTCATGTTAAGCATATTTTCCCATTAGTCATGATGTAAAGAACAATTAGAACTAATGGGGGGAACCATGAGAATGAAGAAATAAAACAAAATAACAAAGGAAAAGGAGAGCAAATACTATGCTTCCATCTGCATTCAGAGTCAATATTTCTTTCTCTGGGTGTGTATAGCAATTTGCATCTTGAATTTTTTGGAGTTGTCTTAGATTCTTGCATTGCTGTGAAGAGCCAAATCTATCAAAGTCAATCCCATAATGTGGTTGTTACTGTCTACAGTGTTCTCCTGGTTCTGCTCACTTAACTCTGCATCAGTTCATATAAGTCTTTCCAAGCTTTTTTGAAGTCTATCTGTTCATCATTTCTTATAGCACAATAGTATTGCATTACATTCATATACCATAACTTGTTCAGCCATTCCCCAATTGATGGGCATCCTCTCAATTTCCAATACTTTGCCACCCCAAAAAGAGTTGGTATAAATATTTTTGCACATGTGGGTCCTTTTCCATTTATATGATCTCTTTGGGATACAGACCTAGAAGTGGTATTGCTGGGTCAACGGGTATGCACAATTTCATAGCCCTTAGGGCATAGTTCCAAATTGCTCTCCAAAATGGTTGGATGATTTCACAACTCCACCAACAATGCATTAGTGTTCCAATTTTCCCACATTTTCTCCAGCATTGATCATTTTCCTGTTTTGTCATGTTAGTCAACCTGATAGGTGTGATGTAATACCTCAGTCATTTTAATTTGCATTTCTCTGATCAGTATTTATTTAGAATATCTTTCATATGACTATAGATGGATTTAGTTTCTTCCTCTGAGAACTGCCTGTTCATATCATTTGACCATTTATGAAAAAAAAATTTAAATCAAGAGCAGTATAGTGTAAATTGGGAAAAGAAATGAGAGCTATGCAAGAAAATTATAAAGAGAATTGGCAGCTTGGTAAAATAGGCACAAAAATACTGAAGAAAATAACTCCTTAAAAATTAGAATTGGCCAAGTGGAAGTTAATGACTTCTTAAGATATCCAGAAATACTAAAATAAAGTCAAAAGATTAAAAAAAAATCTTAGAAAAGTTAGATATAATGGACACCTGGAGAATATTTAATGGGAATAGAAAGTAATATATTTGTGCATGGCACTTTCACAAAAATTAACCATGTATCAGAGCAGAAACACCTCCCAAAATGCTGATAAACAAAAATATCAAATGCACATTTTTCTAATAATGTTGCAATAAGTTGTACTTGATGAAGGGCCATTGATACACAATTTAAAAATTAGTTTGGGGGCAGCTAGGTGGCACTTTGGATAGAGCACTGGCCTGGGAGTCAGGAGGACTTGAGTTCAAATCTAGCCTCAGAAACATAATACTTTCTATCAGTATGACTCTGGGCAAGTCACTTAACCCCAATTGCCTCACTAAGAAGCAAAAACAAAAATTAATTGGAAAGTATATAATATAATCCTAAAGAATAAGTGGGTCAAAGAAGAAGTCATAGAAAAAAATAAAAATTTCATTACAGATAATGAAAATAATGAGACAATATGTCAAATAGAAGAAAATAGACATTAATCCTATATCAGTTTTTATTATATTATATTGGAAACAAAGCAGGACTTGGGAAAATTTATATTTCTGAATATTTACATCAATAAAAGAGAGGAAGAGTAAATAAATAAATTGGGCATGCAACTAAAAAAACCTAGAAAAACAGCAAATTAACCCCAACCCAACATCAAAATAGAAACCCTACAAATCAAAGGATATATTACTAAAGTTGAAGGTTAAAAAAAAATGATCTCATAAGTGAAACTAATATTTTTTGGGGTGAGAGAAGCAATAAAAAGCATAAACCATTGGGTAATTTATTTTTTTAAAAGAAAGGATAAACAAAACTATCAGTATAAAAATAGTGAACTCACATACAAGAAAAATTAAATAAAAGCAATTATTAGGAAATATCTTGCCCAACTATATGACAATAAAACTGATGATATAAATGAAATGGATGCATACTTACAGAGAATATAATTTGCCCAGATAAACAGAACACAAATAGAATATGTATATAACTCTCTCTTAAAAAGAGAAATTCAGTAATTCATAAACTTGATCACCAAGGGGAAAAACACATAAACAAGACCATATGGATTTAGAAATGAATGCTGCCCAATATTTAATGAACATTTAATCCCAATACTATATAAACTGCTTCAAAAAATAGATAAAGAGTCCTGTCAAATTCCTTCTATGAAACAAATGTTGTATTGATAATTAAACCAGGGAAGGTCAAAATACATAAATTTATTTATAGCATTTTATATATTATTTATAATAGATATGAATGGAGAATAAAAATTACTAGCAATGAGATTACAACAAAACTCAAAAACAATATACTCTGACCAGACTGGATTTATGACAGGAATGTAAGATTGGTTCAATATTAAGAAAACACTATTTAACAATAAAAATAACAACAAAAATTACACAATTATTTCAATAGATTCAGAAAAAGCTTTTGCAAAATACAACAAACATTCCTTTGGGAAAAAAGCACACTCAAAAGCATGGAAATAAATAGAGCTTTTCTTTAAAAAAAATAATTGCGTAACAAAAACCAAAAGCAAATATTATGTACAATCTGGATAAACTAGAAATATTTCCAAAAGATCAGGGAGAAGCAAGGATATTCATTATCATTATTTTTATTCAATGTTACAGCAATAAGACAAAAGAAAATAGATTGAAGAACTAAACATAGTCAATGAGGGAAGATAATTATAACTTTTTCATTTGATATGATGGTTTACTTAGGGAACCATAGAGAGTCAACTAAAAAACTAGTTGAAACAATTAACTTCATCAATGTTGTAGGGAATGTAATAAACACACACAAATCATCACTTTTTTCTATATATTGCCAACAAAGCCTAAGAGGAAGAGAAGATAGGAGAAATTCCATTTATAATAACTACAGACAGTATTGGGATTTTACCCTCCAAGGCACACACAGGAAATACATGAACACAATACCATAATATTTCACATAAATTTAGAATTAGTAATTAGAGAAATATAAGTTGTTCATATATAGGTGACAACAATATAATAAAATGACATTCCCTTATTTAATTTACTTATTCAGTGCCATACCCATTAAAGTATCAAAGAATTACTTTATGAGACTCAAAAAATAATAACAAAATTCATCTGATGGAAAAAAAGGTTATGACTATGAAAGAAATCCATTTTTAATAAAAAAAAAAGGATCTAACATCACCAGATCTCAAACTCTACTACAAAGCTGTAATCTTCAAAATAATTTGCTATTGTACAAGAAACAGAGTGGTAGATCAATGAAAAAAAATTAGGTACACAATACTCAGAGGCAAATGAACACAGTAACTTACTGATTGATAAACCCAAAAATCACAGCTATTTGGTCAAGAACTCACTATTTGACAACAAATACTGAGAAAACTGGAAAGCAGTTTGGAAGAAACTAAGCATAGAGCAACATCTCATGCCATATACAAAGATAAGTTCAAAATGGGTCCATGATTTAGATATAAAGTGTTATATCATTAGCAAATTAGTGGAACATTGAATAAATTACCAGTCAGATCTGTGGATAGAAGATTTTATGACCAATCAAGGGAGAGCAAGGTTCATGGGAGATAAATTGGGTATTGTTGATTACATTAAATTAAAATGTTTTCTTCCCCCAAAATAGCATCAATACACCTAAAATTAGAAGAAAAACAGGAAATTGGGGAAAATCTTTTAGTAAATTTCTCTGATAAAGGCCTAATTTCTCAGTTATATAAGTAATGGACTCAAATTTGTAAGAATAAAAACTATTCTCTAATTGATAAATGGTCAAGGGATATGAACAGGCATTTTTCAGGGGAAGAAACCAAACCTTTCAATAGTCAATGAAAAAAATTGCTCTAAATAACTAACAATTAGAGCAATGAAACTTAAAACAACTCTGAGGTTGGTACAATAATGCATTGTTGATGGAGCTGTGAACTATTTCAACCATTTTGGAAAGCAATGGACTCACATGTACAAACATATTATAGCACCTCTTTTTGTGGTGGCAAACAACTGGAAATGGAAGGGATGCCTATCAACTGGGAAATAGCTAAACAAACTGTGGTGCATGAATGATAGGATACTATTGTGCAGTAGAAAATGATGAAGGGGTTTCAGAAAAACAAAAACTAAGACTTATATGAACTGATGCAAAGTGAAAATTGCAGATCCAGGAGAACAGCTATTACTATTACAATATTATAAAGATAATTAACTGTGAAACACTAAGTAACTCTAATCAACACAATGACCTACCACAACTCTAAAGAATGCATAATGAAAAATGCTATTCACCTTCAGATAGAGAATTGATGGACTCAGAGTATAAATTGAAGCATATATATTTTTCTCTTCCTTTCTCTTGTCCTTCCCCACCTCACCCCTTGAATATGGCTAATGCAGAATTTGTTTTTCATGACTTCATCTTTATAAATAGATTTTGTATTTCTTGTTCTCTCAGTGGGTTGGGGTGGGGGCAGAGACAAGTACACCATCTGGAACTGAAAATAAAATAAAATTGAATTTAAAAAAGGAAAAAGTGCTCACTATACCAACAAAAGCATAACTCTCTGTCCTCAAAGAACTTATTTTCTAATGGGGAAGATAACACATAAAAGTTGAAAAGGGAAGAGGAATTTAACAGAGAGGATTAAGAGAAAGGATAGAATGTGGCCTAAGAAGAATGAGACATGGCTGGTTCTGATGTCATTTTAAGGTGGAAATTTAGGAGGAGTCCTCAAATCAGAGGGAAGGCCATAGGGGCAGAGATATATCCAATTTGTAATTTCCAGGGTTGGAATGAACATCCAGGATTAAGACGTTTCTAGAGCATGGTAGAGAAGATCTACCCTATATTGTGCAGAAGAATAAAACATGGTTTTATACATGTAAGATTAGATACATATTTTTTAGGCTATATATGCAGGATACCTCAGTATTACTCATATACCTTCTTCAAGAATTCCAAAGACCAGAGAACTATAGAACTTATCCATGTATCTTTACCGCCACCCCCCACCAAAAAAAAAAAATGACACCAAGAACACAGACACGCAACTTGAACTCTTCAGTAATTTACCCAGGTAATCAGAAGTTAGGGACATAGAGAACAGATAATCATTTAAGATCAATTGAGCCTCAATAAGGGACAAACACCTGAATAAATCTTTTCTCTCTAAATGAACTAAGAATGCCCCTTTCTGTGTCAACAGCTAAAGTTGACCAAGATCATTCTTCTGTTTATGACCACTAAGGAGCCTTAATCCAGACTCTACCTTGAATAATGGTACTTTTCTTGTCTTGGTATTTTGTGGACATATGCTATGTTGTGTCCTGTTAATGGTAAAGGAAACACAGATATCCTGGATCTATAATTTACACTTTCACATTCTCCTATCTTATTGTATTTACAACCTATCCAATTAAGAAAATTCCTTTCTCATGCTATGGTTAAACATATATGGAGACCATAAATCTGAGTAACACCGACATCCTGAGTTAGGGTTTGAATGTCCTAAAACTGCTGAATTCAGTCAGAGTTATAGCAGCTCTGGCTCCATATACATGTCACTAACTTAAGGGAATAAACAATATGGATTTACTTATCACCTAGCTTGCTGTCTCTTTAAACAACTTTCAGGTTGACAGAACAAACACAGAAACATATAAGAAGGAATCCCAGGCCATCACAAGAAACCTGCATTAGACTTTCTAAAAACTTACTTGATATTCACTCTGGCACTCCCCTGTACTATAAAATTTACAAAAGATATGAGATATTGAAAGCTGTATACCAGTAGTTCTTCCCTCACTCAAATGCAGAGGAAGCTTCTGAAGTTGATATTTTCTGTTTGACTCCAGCTATGTTGCTTATCCCTAATGTTACAATTGTGGTATCTCAATTATGTAGAAAGATTTCTATTAGGCATGGCTAAACAACAACAACAAAAAGGCAATTCCATTTGTAGATTAATAGAATTTTTAATTAGAAGACATCTTAGAGATCATTTGGTTTATCAGATCTTGTTGAAAGAACTAGGCCTAAAAACCAAGTTTGGGAACTCTCATTTTAATCTTATTTTTAGGATATCAATTTCCTCTAAGTTATGCCTTTTGCCTAAATATATAATCCTTTATAAAATCACAAATCATGACTATTACTAATATATATTCCTCTAGAGACACAACAGAGTAATCAAAATCACTCTCAAAAATAAATAAATAGCTAGAAAAATGAATAAATAAAGAAATAGAGGTACAGTTTGGTACCTTTCTTAGTAGCCACTGACTATGATTCACTATTTACATTTGACCCTAATTCAATCCCTGCACTTGAGTAGGACAACTGAACTTGCATCTCTTTTGATTTATTCATAATTTGTCTATGACTTCAGATTATTTTGTAATTTTCCACCTAAAATCTTTTGCTGCAGGCTTTAAGAAGTCTTTGATTGGCATGGGCTTTCTAGCACTGCTAGCTAGTGCTTCATTCTTGCTATCTAAATACTAAGTCTCTTTTTTATATCTTTGCAGGAGGGGGAAAAAAAAAAACCTGGCTTTTTTCTCCACACATCTTGGCAGAAATCAAAGAGAGAAAAAGAGAGAAAGATTACAGCCATGAATTCTGCTTATGGTCTTCTTTCTAAGCAGAAGGGAACAATTTCCTCTTCCCTTGGCTGCCTGGTATTTGCTGATTAATTGCTGGCATCTATATGCAATTGTTCTCCATATAAACAGCTCCAGCCAACTTTCAGCTCACTCCCAAACCTGCTTTTATCTGTTAAAGAGGCTGCCCTATTCTCTTTTTCTCCCACCATTCATATAATTTCCAAAATTCCATCTCTCCTAATAATCTACCACTATTTGTAATGTATTAGTATTCTCTGACTCAACACCCTGACTAATCTCACAAATATACTAACTCTTTTTTCCCCTTCATATATCACTAGGCCAAAACTTCAATATCTTAATTTCACTCCTGCATATTTTTCCTAAGAATTTGTGCAGAATATGGTTTTATTAACTTAAAATAAGTTATACAACAAAATCTCAACAATGCCAAACTCTCAGGACACCAGCTGATGTTGGAAAGCAAAGCATTCTAGCTCACTAAAGTTATACCTTTAAACAATTAACTATTTGAAAAGAAGTCTTTCTCAAGTGCACTGTATGCTTACATTTTGTATTAAATATACAATCCTCTTCATAATTTGACATGTTTCAATGACTGAATTAGCATAAACAATATTAATCATTGTTGTGTTCTGAAGAAAATACTTCCTTAAAAATTAGAATGGAACAAATGGAAGCTAGTGACTATGAGAAATCAAGACATTGTAAAACAAAACCAAATGAATGAAAAAAATAAAAGACAATGTGAAATATCTCAATGGAAAAACAATTGACCTGGAAAATAAATCAAGGAAAGATAATTTAAAAATTATTGGACTGCCTGAAAGCCATATTCAAAAAAAGAGTTTGGACATCATATTTTGAGAAATTATCAGAGAAAACTGCTCTGATATTCAAGAACCAGAGGATAAAATAGGAATAGAAAGAATCCACTGATCACCTCCTGAAAGAGATCCCCAAAGGAAAACTCCTAGGAATACTATAGCCAAATTCCAGAGTTCCCAGGTCAAGGAGAAAATATTGCAAGCAGCCAGAAAGAAATAATTCAAGTACTGTGGAAACACAATCAGGATAACACAGGATTTAGCAACTTCTACATTAAGGGACTGGAGGGCTTGGAATATGATATTCTGGAGGTCAAAGGAGCTAGGATTAAAACGAAGAATCATCTACCCAGCAAAACTGGGTATAATCCTTCATGGGGAAAGTGTATATTCAGTGAAATAGAGGACTTTCAAGCATTTTTTATTTTGCTTTTTGCTAGGCAATTGGGGTTGAGTGACTTGCCCAGGGTCACACAGCTACTACATGTTGTGTGTTGTGTGTCTGAGACCAGATTTTAACTCAGGTCCTCCTGACTTCAAGACCAGAGCTCTATCCACTGCAGCAGCTAGCTGCCCCATTTTCAAGCATTCTTGATGAAAAGACCAGAGCTGAATAGAAAATTTGACTTTCAAATACAAGACTCAAGAGAAGCATGAGAAGGTAAACAGGGAAGAGAAACCATAAGGGACTTATTAAAGTTGAACTGTTTACATTCCTACATGGAAGGATGATATTTGTAACTCATGAAACCTTTGTCAGTATTAGGGTACTTGGAGGGAAAAATTAGATAGATAGATAGATAGATAGATAGATAGATAGATAGATAGATAG